>NW_004955499.1:881499-887125 GCF_000276665.1 Chinchilla lanigera | reverse complement strand
AGATAGATTTACACATAACCATAGACATATACATGTAGGTAGTCCTTAAATACATGAAAATAATCAATTGGATAGATGCGTATCTGTAGATGACAGGTACACAGATAGATGCTAAGTAGACACAAGTATGAGTAGAGCACAGATCACAGATGAGGCATACATGTACGTATGTGCACAGCGAGAGGTGTCAGACGATGGACGATCTATCCACGAGGTAGATGTGCAGATCTGACAGGCAGGCAGACACATGTGACAACGGACAGACAAATCCACAGGCAAATAATCATTGGGGGACAGCTGTGCAGACAGACGGACAGGTCTGAGCGGTTAGATGTTTGCAGAATGAACAACAGATGGTAGATGGGTGGGACATGAGGGACATATGATAGCAAAACCACTGGCGGGTCACAGGGCAGAGACAGGGGTGCCGGATGTGCAGATGCAGGTCTAGTCCTAAAAACACATGTTTGCTTTGTTCAGCAGCCTGGAGGCCACGGTGCTGGGGTCCATGACACTGGGGTCCACGGCCCTCAGTGCTCGACTCCAATAAAGCAGCGCGGACGCACCCACATCACTCCCGCACAACCAGCCTCCTGCTCCCGTGAAACAGCGCAGAGAATTTCTGTGCTATAAATAAAATTATAAAAACAGAAATAAAACCGGAAAAAAGTACACAACTGACAATTTCTATGGAAGCAGCTGATTCGGCCAGGGCTCATGCCCCAGGCCTGATCTTAGGAATACCGTGAACAATACCCTGGGATTTACAAATTCTCCGGAGCTTGCCTTGAACTCACAGAGACCCTCCTGCCTCAGCCTACCGAGCGCTGGGATGACAGGTGCACTCCACCACACCCAAGCCCCTGTAAGCTTTTTAAAAGGTCACCTTGTTGGTGTACAGCCATGTGCTGTTGATGAGGACAGGCGGGATCCCGCAAGAAATTACAAGATTGGAGCAAACCAGAACAGAAAGAATACAGACGTCAAGACATCCAGCGTCACAGGAGTGCAGATGTCTACGTGACGTTATTTACATATCTCATCGTAATCCAGAGACATCGCCCTTGCAGGGGCCATGGGGTCACCTGTTGACCTATTAAAGAAGTGGGGTTCGGGTTTGGGTTCGGGTCCGGGTCCAGGTTCGGGCTATGTCTAGGGTTTTAGGGTTTGGCTTAGGGTTCGGGTTTGTGTCTATGGTTAGCGTTAGGGTTAAGGTTTGGGTTCAGATTTGGGTTAGAGTTCGGCTTAGGATTTGGGCTTATGCTTTGGCTTACAGGATTTTGGGTGAGGGTTAGTGTTTTGGGCTTTGAGCTCAGGTTAAGCCTACGGTTAGTAACTGGCTTTTCATTAGCTTAGGGTTCTTGTTCAGGTTTGGGTCCGGGTTTGGGCTAATGGTCAGTGTTGGGTTAGGATATTGGGTAGGGTTTGTGTTCTGCTTGGGGTTAGTGTAAGATTTTGGTTAGGGTTAGGGTTTAGGTCAGGGTCAGGCTTTGCTTTAGTGGTTTAGGGCTTTGGTTAGCGTTAGGGTTAGGGTTGATGTTCGGGTTCCGGTCAGGTTTTGTGTTTCCGGTTAGGGTTTAGGTTAGGGTTAGGGTGAGGATCTAATGTGTGTCCATAGCGGTGCCATCCCCCGGACCCCTTGAAGAACGTTGAATTACAGCCAGCGGAGGATGGAACACCAAGCCGGCTCGGGTCTCCTCCCTGCCTGGCGTGTCCTGGGTGGAAGCGTCAGAAATGCACAATTAATCTTGCCCAGGTCAGCGCCTGCCCTGTTACTCTTCAGCCGGCAGAATAAAACTCTGCCCCTGAAATGGGTCACACCGCAAATCAGCAGATGCCAGGCTGAGAAAAGCCCCAGGCGACACTGACCCTCCAAAGAGGTCCCCGGAAAAGCTGCACTGCGGATGAGAGGTAAAGGGTGGAGGACATCTATCACACTGAGAGAAATTAACCGAAGATACCGCAGGGGACGCCCAGAACAGGAAACGGGGGGTAGAACCCAGCAAAATTAATCGAGGAAAAACCAGGTGTATTATTAAGCAGGGCTATCATCCAGCACTTGGGAGGCTGAGGCAGGAGGATCGATTGTCACAACTTCAGGACCAGCCTGGGGTACAGAGTGAGACTGTGTGTCTAAGATAAAGAGATACTGACAGAGACAGAGGCAGGGAGACAGAGATGCAGACACGCTGCCTTGTTACATAGTCCAGCATGGTCTCAAAACGGTGGCGCTCCTCCTGTCTCAGCCTCCTGAGTGCTGGAATTACAGTCCTGCTCCATGACGCGCAGAAATGCTAAATGTTATACTATAGATATTTTACAAGAAAAAAAAAAAAGCAAAAGCAAAGAACTTTGAAGAATTTCAGGCATAACTGGGGAAACACGGGCAAACATTTCTTTCTGTCTGTTATATATTTATTGATTGAGCCCCGAGCTATTTTACTAAGAAAATTAAATAGTGTGTGTTGAAATAATAAATTCATTTCACATCCCACTTCAAGACAAGAAAGATGCCTGTGGAAACTTCTAACTTAGGACGCCTTTGTCCGGCGTGGTGGTGCGCGCCTGTCATCCCAGCACTCGGGAGGCTGATGCAGGAGGGTTCATACAACAAACCCCTATCTCGGGAAGCTTTTTCAGGGGAAAAAGATGCTCTTCAAGTCTGCCGGCCGAGCCCGGTCTGTCCCCCGGTGGCGGCAGGCTGGGTCTGGATGGTTTTAAGCTGTGACCCGAGCCTGCTGGCTACAAAGGTGCCTTGTTTGGGTGTTTCCGGGCGTCTTCCATGGCCCTGTCAGGGGGCAGTTAGTGCAGGCTGTGAGGGGGCGGCCGGGGCGTTGGGCACAGCCCCGGGCTACAGGGAGACACACACCCAGGCCCGCCAGTCCCTCCTGCGGACACCGACTCCTCCAGATCTTCATAAGTTGCTGAGGCCGGCCTGGAACGAGGGATCCTCCTGCCTCAGCCTCCCTAGTCCTCTCACTTGGAGGGAGACTGTACGCCTAGACCCCCACGCCCAGCCGTGTACATACAATGATTGCTGGACAGGCGCTGAGCTGGGAGGTCCACACAGCTGGACCGGGGAACCTCCTGCATCTTGGGGCAGGGGGAACCTCACACCGGCCCACACTCGCCCGTGTCTCTGAGTTGCAGGCTCCTGGAGAGACCTTCCCGCCTCTGCCTCCTCCTGGGGCCGGAGGTGGCCGGGCCTTTCCCCACCTCCTCCGGACCCCTGTCCCCGCTCCCTGGGCTTCCTCTGTTTTCTTTCCCACGCTTCCTCCCCGCCGCCCCCCCGCTCCGCCCAGCAGCTCCGTACTAACCCTCCGGAACGCGGCCGCCCACACACTCTGGTTTTACTGCCTTGGTGGCGGCTTTAGGGCAGGGCCGCACTCACTTCTGTTTAACGAGCAGCCCCGGGGCTCAGCAGCCGGGCGGAGGCCCCAGGCCCGAGCAGGGAGCCTCCTGGGTGCCCAGCGGCGCCCTGCGGTCGGGCTGACGTCAGCAGCGGTCTGGCCGGGTCCCCACCCGGCGCCGCTGGCCCCTTGGAAACCTTCGCTCAGACCTGGTGCGTTTTGCCTTTGCAAAGAGCTCTGGCTTTGCTTCACAGCCTCGGAGAGTTGCTGCAGGCCTTGTCAGAAGCAGCAGCAGCAGCATCTTGATCACCACTGCTATTATTATTATTATTAGCTTTACCACGGGGTCTGGATAAGTTGCTCAGGCTGGGCTCAGACATGCGATCCTCCTGCCTCAGCCACCTGAGTTTTCTTCCTACTGGAGCTCCTAGTCCGTTGGGGCCGCCATATGCAATCCCACAGCCCGGGTGCTGACACACAGCAGAGCTCGGTGGCCCAGTCCTGGAGGCTGAGGTCCACTGCGCTGGTCTCTCCCTATCTTAGTCCATGGGGGCCGCCATATGCAATCCCACAGCCCGGGTGCTGACACGCAGCAGAGCTCGGTGGCCCAGTTTACTTTCTTCTGTTCTCTCAGACCCCTACCCACAGAAACAGCGTAGCCATTTGAAGACCACACCATCCGCCTGTAACAGCACCACGAGCTCCTTATTTTGGGGATTTTGGGCTTGATGTCGGGGTCTGACATAGGCTGGGCAAGGACTTTACCACTGAGCTACACCCCTATGTCTTTTAAAAATTGTTTTGTGACACAGGATCTTGCCTAGTTGCCCAGGCTGGGCTGCAACCAGCAATCCTCCTGCCTCAGCCTCCTGTGCAGCTGGGTCAACCGGCGCCAGGCGCGAGCCACACTTTTGGGAGGCTGTGGGAAGAGCGAGGGAGGGTGGGACGGACAGCGCTGGACATCTGGGGCCACAAACCCCGCAAGGCAGCGGCCAGGGTCCGCTGCGCGGCGAGGCTGCCGGACTCCCAGCAAAGCCCGCGGCCCCGCCGCCTCCGGCCCCGTTTCCATTTCTGCCTGAGCCAGCGCAGGATGACTTCATTAAGATCTATTTTTTCCTCCTTCAATGAGAGAAATTTTAATGACTTCTCGTATTTATTGCTTCCATATGTAAGTAGTTATCTCTCTCACAAATGCAAATGCGACCCTGAAATCACCAGAAACGAGGCCATGCCGCGGGGCGCAGCGGGCCCACCTGCCCTGTCCCAGGGAGACCCCGGCCAGGGAGACCCCCCCCCAGATAAATCCCGTCCCTCGCCGGCTGCCCGGCAGACGAACCACGATAATGTCAAACACCTGGATGGCCGCCCGGGACCGTGCACCCCGTGCCTGGCCCTGCCCCGGCCGTGGGACCCCAGGCCCCGGCGGGCGGCAGGAAGACACCTGCTGGCCACGCTGACCCCGGCCGGGCTGGGGAGGGGCAGCCGGCGCCTCGGGGCCCGCACAGGTGTTTCCGGCCGCCAGGGACACGCGTGCCGGCCGCCCCGGAGCAGGGGACGCGGCCGGGCCTGCAGCAGGCCTGAGCCGGCTTCGGGGGTCTTGCTTGGGGGCTCGGGGATCGTCCTCGCTGATGACCAGGCGGACAGCAGCCCCGGCCCCAGGGCAGGCGAGGACGAAGGGACCCCTTGCGCCCCTGGCCCTCCACCGCGGGGCACGGCCATCCGCCTGCAGCCCACAGGGACCCCGGACAGAGCACGTGGGCGTCTCCACTGTAGACCAAGGACAGGCCAGATCCGGGGTGGGGGGCGCCTCTGCGGGCCCCGGGGAGCCCGGGTGCAGGAGGGCAAGCGTCTCCGTTGCAGACCGTGGGCAGATCCGAGATGCCGGCCCGTGACAGACCCAGCGAGCCCAGGCGCGGCCGGCGGGCGTGTGCCAGGACCGTGGGCAGCTCCCGGCGGGCACAGAGGCGCCTCCTCCGTGGATGCTGCTGGCCCCATCCGCGTCCCCCTGGGCCCGGGGCGGCCGGTGCGGCGCTCTCCTGGGAAAGCGGGGCGCGGGCTCCGGCCTGGCCTGGCCATCGGGCTGTCAGGACTCATCTGCGGCGGCCCGGACAGCTCGGCCGCGGCCTCCCCCATCGAGGCCGGCGCCCTGGGACACGCGGGCTGCAGCCAGAGGTCAGCGCGGCCGCCAGCGGCTGCTCGTTAGGACGGAGCTCGCTGCCGGCCCCGGCTCCCCGCGCACCCCGCCTCTGGCTGCTCCTGGGTGAGTAGAGCCGGCG
>NW_004955499.1:878080-881153 GCF_000276665.1 Chinchilla lanigera | reverse complement strand
GGCTGCTCCCGGCTCTCAGCAGCTCCGGGCCGCTCTGAGGCAAAATGACAGTGAGGTGGAAGCTGATCGTGCATCTTCCCATTTGCCTGCGGGAGGCACAAAGTAGCCGCACGTTCATCGCACACCCAGGTGCAGGGGAAGCGGAGGAAGATGAGGCGGGAGGGTCTCTGAGAGGTGCAGCCCAGCCTGGGCTAGAGAGTGAGACCCCGGCCCCAAACAGCAAGAACAAAGACGGCAAAAGGAGAAAGACCCCCGGTGTCAGGTTCACGGGAGACGCCAGACACGCCCAGGGCAGACACCACAGCAAAACTCCAGGAGACGAAAGACAAGTGGGGTCCTGTGGGACCCCAAGCTAAGTCAGCCAAGGTGGAGATGGAAGGTGTGGGCGTAACACCAATCCCAGCCTGAGTCAGGAGAGCTTCAGGCATGGCTTGATCAAGGCAATCATCAAGGCTAGCTGTAATGTCCTCCTCTCTGTCTCTGTCTCTCTCTCTCTCTCTCTCTCTCTCTCTTTCTCTCTCTCTCTCTTTCTGTCTCTTTCTCTCTCTCTCTCTTTCTCTCATCGTGATGCTGCATCATCTCCTTGACAATCCCACACCAAGCTCTGTAGCCCAGGCTGGCTTCAGCCTCACAGCAATCCTCCTGCCTCAGCCTCCCAAGCACAGTGATGATAGGTGTGTGACACTATGCCTGGCTAGGAAAGTGCACTTTATCACCGTTTGCATAAAAATCCATGGTAACATGTATGACAGTGTGTGTGGGGGGGTGTTAGGTGTAACCTCAGCAAGCCCAGCAGCTCGGCGGGGGACCCCAAATACCCCTGTGATAAGTCATGATAAAATCCAAGTACACGACACCGACCATTTTAATGCAAAGAGTTCTGGGTGCTTAGCGCATTTGCTACAGGGAGCAGTCAACACCCTGGGCGAGAGCCTGTTCCTTTTCACAGCTGTATAATATTCCCCTGGGTGGCAGACCACATTCCAGGCATCGATCCATGACTCCATGGACACCCGGGTGGTTTCTGCCGCTCGCCGGCCACGAACCCTCTCTGCAGTTCAGCCCGTTCCAGCGGCGCTGGGCACGCGTCCAGGGGAAACTCATTTCTCAAATACCCCACAGGCGGCTGCTGGCGGAGGCCGCCCATGACTCAACTCTTGGACCGGCCGCTCTACCCTGCGACGCAGGTGGCCGGCGAGCCGCCCCGCAAGGATAATGAGGCAGCGCGCTGGCCGGGGAGGGCGAGCGGGGGCCAAGGCAGCGTGGAGATTTACGGTTCAGCTCCCAGGCCCATAAAACAGGATTACAGGCGCCGGGACTGGCAGGACCCACACACGGAGAGGGAGGGAGAGGGGAGGGCGGGAGGGGGCCGGGCGCCCGGCGCAGCTCCGCCCTGCAGGCCCCGCGCTGTACAGACCGCAGGGCACCTGCTGTGCGCGCATGAGGCGTGTGAGATACGGGCCCGGCACAGGGGCGAGCACCCGCCTATCCCGAGCAGGTCCTCGCTCACCCTCCCGGCTCTGAAAATCCCCAGCCTGAAACACAGCGCACACATTGTGAAGGGAAATGCTTTGCGTGGAGATGATTTTCAAAAAGGTAAGAAGACTCCTACGCATGCAGCAGAGCCCTAATCACAGCACTCCTCATCGCCCTGGTCCTCTGCTGGAGCTCTCCGTGCTGGGTCCGTTAATAAACCGCAGGGCCTGCTCTCTGTCGGAAGGAAGCCCCTACTGCAGCATCTTTTGGATGCATCGCTCACGGGATCGTGTCTGAAAGTAGCCAAAGGGGAGAAAACAGAGCAAAATAAAGCTGAGACAGACCCGGGCGTGGTGGCGCTCGCCTGTCATCCCAGCACTCTAGGAGGCTGAGGCAGGAGCACAAACTACAGCCCAGCCCAGGCCCCTTGGAGATGGAGCAAGATGGTGTCTCAAAATTAAGAATTTGAAAAAGGGCTGGGCATGGGGAGCCTGGACGGGAGGAAGGAAGGAAGGAAAGAAGGAAGGAAGGAAGGAAGGAAGGAAGGAAGGAAGGAAGGAAGGAAGGAAAGAAAGAAAGGTAGGAAGGAAGGAAGAAAGAAGGAAAGAGGAGTTCTAATGAGTTAGAAGAACTTATCCATTTTTTTTTGTTTTGTTTTATCTTTTTGAGACAGGTTCTGGCTATGTAGCTCAGGCTGGCCTTGAACTTGCAATAATCCTCCTGCCTCAGCCTCCCAAGTGCTGGGATGACAGACGTGCACCACCATGCCTGGCACAGAATAATTTAGTAGAGGAGAAAGTTGGTTTTTTTTTTTTTAATAAAACACAAACCACAAAGCAACTCCTTCTTGTAATGACTGCGTAACAGACAGGCCAGGTCTTCTGGCCAGGGAGGACAGATGTCATCTCCTTGTGACAAGCTACACAGAGCCGGGCCATGTGGTCTTGGTTCACGGTGATCCTCCTGCCTCAGCCTCCCCAGTGCTGGGATGACAGGTCATGCATTACCCTGGTGTGTGCAAATTAAAATGCCCCTCATGGGTTGATTTTTTTTTTTTGTCTTTTTTTTTTTGTTCATTTTTTTCCGGTACGGGGAATTGAACTCACGACCTTGTGCTTGCCAGGCAGGCACTGTGCCGCTGAGCTAAATCCCCAGCTCCCCGTCAGGACTTATTAAGCAGTGGATTCAAACACCCCTGATGCCCGGGGTGTGTATGAAACTCCAGCTCCAATCAGACAGCATGGCCCAGAAAATTTCCAGGCCAAAATGACAGCAAAACTTCATTGCTTTCTTCTGGGGCCCGTGGACTAGCTTTGACAGTGTCCAGAAGAGTTTCATAACCATTAAAAAACCCGGTAGAACTCCTGCTGTGTTCCTGAACACCAACCCCCGCTTGTGACTGTGATGTCCCCTGACAGAATGGGGTGATCTATTAGTCACCTTACAAACCATCAGAGGAAACAGAGAAACTCAGTGTCTTGCTTAAAAAAAAAAAATTAGGGCAAATCGGAAAGGGGAACGAGGGACGTGTGTGTGACAAACACCTGACTGTTAAAAGCTGCTTTTTGCTGGTTGTGTGTGGTGGCGCAGGCCTGTC
>NW_004955499.1:871165-877425 GCF_000276665.1 Chinchilla lanigera | reverse complement strand
GCCAGCCTGGACTACAGAGTGAGACCCTGTCTCGAAAGAACCAATAGGCCCACTGCCTTGCTTGGCTTTCATCACTGGAATAAAATATTGCACACCCACAATGTAGAGTAGGAAAGGTTGATTAGGCTCACGGTTGCAGAGAGCGCAGTCCATGGCTGGCTGCTCCAAGGCAGGAGCATCATGGCGGATGGACATGGGGGAGGAAAGACGCTCACATCATGGCAGCAGGGAAGCAGAGAGAGAAGGGAGGAGCTGGGGACAAGAACTCACCCTTCCAGGTCACACCCGGTGACCACCTCCAGCCAGGTCCCGCCTCCTACAGCACAGTCAGCCAGGAGCTCATCCATGGTGGATCCACCGAGGAGCACAGCGCCGCGTGATCCATCACCTTCACACACAGGAAGCTTTAGGGGGAAATTTTTGCTCCTAACCACAACACAACTCACCCTGACAACCTTTCCGTCCCCGCTGTAGCTGTACTTGGAATTGGCGTGCTTTTAAAGTATTCAGTTTCTTTCTTCATGGAATTCCTTGGGGAGAACGGCAGCCCCAAAGATTTATCCATTAAGAGCTGTGCGTGGATCACTGAAGCGTGATGTCTTTAATTTTTTCCAGAAGATACCTAGAAGGCTCAGATGCAGGGATAACACAAATGTGCTCTTTACACACACTGAAGTACTATGCTTCCACGAAGAAGGATAAACTGGAGGCATGGGTAGGAAAATGGATGCACCTGGAGACCACGACGTTACGTGGAAATAAATCAGACACATGTGCTTTGATATCACAGGGTTTCTCGTACGTGAAGAACCAAAGTGCACATGAAGGTCAAAACAAAAACAGATGAGTCGCTTTGACTGAGCTGCATGGGATTCTCTATGTACCTCAGTGCTTCTGCTGAGTGACTTTGCGAGCGCTGTCCCCAGCCGTTTTATTTTTTATTCAAGACAGGGACTCAGTAAGTTGCTAAGTTACCCAGGCTGGGCTTGAACTTCAGACCTTCCTGCCTCAGCCTCACAGAGTGCTGAAATGACAGGCGTACACTGCTGCAAGCTAAAGCTATCAACAGTCTGGCTGAAATTCTGAACAAATGTGTGCACGGATGTCCGTAGTAATACAGGCCGGGCTCACGACTTTGGTCATTTGGATCAGATGGGCATACTTTGATGGGTCTTCTGCTCCAGATGGCATAAACTGACTGGCTATGTAATGCAGCCTGGGCTAACACGATTGCCCATCAAAGGTAAACTGAGTTAAGCTGATAGGTCTTGCAGGCGTGGAGCAGGCTCCTGTGATTTGTCAGCTGATGTAGATGATTTAACCTAATTCTCCAGCGTAGATTGCATTAACCCTACGTGTGAACTTCGTTAACCTGCAGGCCAGCAAATGTAGATTGAATGTACCTGATTGGCCATCAGTGTAGACTGGGTTGACCTGATTGGCCGTGGCCTGTAGACTCAATTCATCTGATTGGCCAATCCGTGTAGATGGGGTTTATGTGGTTGGCTACCCAATGCACACTGGGTTAACATGGTTGGCCCATGAGTGTAGGCTGAATTCATCTGATTGGCTATCCAGTGTACACAGGGCTCCTGTGATTGGCCATTCAAGTAGAATGGGTTCATTAGAGGGACCACTGATGCAGATGGGGTTTCCTTGGTGACCGCCCAGCACGCATCTGAGGACAGGGAAGCCGTGAACCCCGAGGACCCCAACTGCAGCCCCGGCTCCTCCTGGGCCCCTGAGCCTGCAGCACCGCGCCCTGAGACTCGGTCCAGGCGAAGCTCCGCGCTGGCCACGGAAGGCAGGGTGCCGCCACTAGCCGGATTCCTGCGCAGCCCGACCTCGGAGGCGGCCTCTCTGCAGACCATCCGGGAGAGGCCACGCCGGCGGGGGCTGGTGAGGGAGACCACCGCTTCCTCCACCGCAGCTCAGCGCTGCCGCCCCAGGTCACACGTGTGCATGCATGCACACACGTGCACACACATGTACACACCGTGCACATGCATGCTCACACACGTACACATGCACACACGTGTGCAAGCATACACACCGTGCACACAATACACTCACATGTGCACGCATGTACACATGCATGCACATGCTTACACTATGCACACACATGCAACACATTTATGCATGCACACATACATGCACACCGTGCACACACGTCTGGCCACACGCACAAGCACATGTGTGAACATATGCATGCACCGGTATGCACATGCATTGTAACAATGCTCACACTATCCTCACATGTGCACACACGCATACATGCACACATATACATGCACACAGAAGCACACACATGCACACGTATGCATGCACACACAAGCACACACCATGCACAGGCGTGCACACATTTCTGCACACACAGACACACAGACGCTCACACATGCACACACACCATGCACACATGCATACTCACACATGTGCACACACCATGCACACATATGCATGCACACACAAGCACACACCATGCACACACACACTCACACGTGTGCACACACCATGCACACATGCACACACACGTGTGAGCACACATGCTCCTTTCTCACAGGACACAAAGCCCTGGCAAGTCATCCGCACAGCGGGGCTCCCTCCCCACGCGGCTGGGCCTGGGACCACACCGGGCACCGCGAGCTGCGTCCCCGGAGGGAGGGAGGGAAACCTGGATGGCAGCGTTGGTTCGTGCGGGCGCCGGACACCGCACTCCCGGAGGAGATGCCAGCCTCGATTTCCGTGCGCCCGCGGTGAGCTGCGTGCAGCTATTTTTACCTCATCAACCCTGAAGTGGGCCAGGGCGGGCGCGGGCAGGGCGGCGGGGAGGGCCGCAAACGTCCCTCACACGCCACCCCGAGCCCGGGTATTGAGAGCACGCGTTCAAGTCAATTAGGGTCAAAGCAGATTACCCGGGACCCGAGCTCTCGGGGTTCCAGTCCTGCGAAAGTGAGGTGGTGCGGCACGCGTGTGGCCGTGTGCACGATCTGTGTCCGGGTGTCGGGCACGGCGCAGTTCTGTGAGGCTTAAACCCGCACAGTTTTCCCTCGGGGGACCCACTCCCCAACCTCGCAACCTCGCAAAGATGGTGCAGAGAAAGAATTTTGCGTGTGCAAATGGCTTTTTTCTTTCTTTTCCCAGTAGACAACCTGAGGGGGAAAGCAGCGGCTGGAGACTGGGGCACGGAGCGCTCGGCTCTGCGGATCTAGAACAATGGCACACACACCCCCACCGCCCCGCGTGGCGGGCGTCCCACTGCACCCGCTTCTTCGCAATTAAAAAGGCGCCTTTGCAGAGCGCGGGGTTCAGGCCGCCTCGTTACGAGAGACGGAGGTGTGGGCTGGCGGGGAGGCTCTCGCAGGAAAAAAAATAAAAAAATAAAACATGAGAATCCTGCCTGGCAGCGAGAGGAGCTGAGCGTGACAAGTGAGATGGGCCCTGACACGAGAAATGAGCCGGGTGACAAGACAGGTCACCGCGCCCGGCCTCGGCCGCCTCGGCTCTCGGGAGCCCGGACCTGGCAAAGTCACCCAGCAAAGGGCGGGAGGCGGGGGAGCTCGGCCGGGCCCTGCGTGTGGGAGAGGCAGCCGTGGACGCGGGGAATCCGGACGCTGCGTGTCCGCAAAGATCTCAGCGGGAGGAATCCCAGGGCCACGCCCGAGGTCCTGGAGCAGCCCTGCTCCCCGGCAGGGCCGGACGGTGTCACCGTGTCGGGGGCTTTTGTCCAGGGCCAGCAGTGGGCTCCGTCCTCCTGGGCCTGGCTACACCCCGGCGTTTTATTCACCGGGACAGGCAGAGAGATGCCCAGGAGTGGCACACGCCTGTCATCGCAGCACTCAGGAGGCTGAGGCAGGAGGACCGACCTAAGTTCAAGGCCAGCCTGGGCTACACAGCAAGACTCTGTCGCCAAAGCAAACAAATATCAAAAATCCCCCAACTCCCCTCAAAAGCCTCTTAGGACCCTGGGGACTCAGATGTACAACCAGGATGGTGTTCTTGATTCTACCCGAATATGAGGCCTTCTCCAAGCTGGGGATATGCTAGTTTATATCCCTCTTTTACAGACAAGGTCTCGGCAAGTTGCTAAGATGCCCAGGTTGGGCTCCAATTTGAGATCGTCCTGCCTCAGCCTCCCAGAACCATGTACCCAAGCTTGGGGCCCTGGATGCTTGGCATCCTGAGTCCTGGAGCTGAGCCGAGGTCCGGGCATGGGCGGTGCCGGCTCCTCCAGTGTCCCACACGTGCGTCCTAAGTGTGCTTCTGCATCCTCCTGTCCTGTTCTCAGCAGGACCCGGTCCTGGGGGGTCAGGGCCACCCTGGGACTCAGTTTACCTTCTCCAGCTCTTTAGACCCTGTCTCCACACACAACTGCAGCCCCAACTTGGGAGCAGG
Organism: Chinchilla lanigera; assembly: GCF_000276665.1. Lineage (NCBI taxonomy): Eukaryota > Metazoa > Chordata > Mammalia > Rodentia > Chinchillidae > Chinchilla > Chinchilla lanigera. The sequence continues at coordinate 873,033 of NW_004955499.1, read as the reverse complement.
CAGAGGAAGCTGCAGTCGGCTCAGCGTCCCACACTGCTTTGCACATAATTTTGCTTCCCAGGAATTCTGTTATCCCCTAGACAGGCACAAGGGTACATGGTTGTGGAAGGCTGAGGCAGGACAATCCCAACTTGGAGCCTAGCCTGGGCATCTTAGCAATGTGATATAAGAGGGGGATGTATACTAGCATCCCCCCCCCAGGGAAATCGGCACAGAGATTCCTCAAAAACATAAAGTAGGAATTCCATGGCTACTGGAATTCCAGCTGTACCCCTTCTAAGCGTCTTCCTGAAGGAATTAAAGACATCGGATCCCAGTGACCCGTGTGCACCCGTGTCTGTAGCAGCACAGCTCCCAGCAGCTGCATGTGGGAAGCACCCTGTAGGTCCATCAGCAGATGAAAATGTGCCCACACACTGGAGTACTATGCAGCCGTGAAGAAGGCTCCACTGTAGTCACGTGTAGGAAAATAGATGCACCCTGAGACTATAGCACGAAGTGAAATAAATCAGATGCACGAGTTTCAGTATCACTTGGTTTCTCCTCTAGGAGAAAAGCAAAGCATAAGTAAAGAGCAAAACAAAAAAGAGAGAGAGACAAAGAAAGGAGGGAGGAAGATTGTTCTCCAGAGGGAAGGGGCCTGAGACAGCGTGAGGACAAGGACATGTAAGCAGAACACACAGCGCTGTCCTCGCACGCAGGGCTCCCGGGAGAGCAGACGCTTGCAGCCTACAGGGAAGAAGCAGAACGCAGAGAGGAGGGCAGGAAAACCCAGGTGAGGAGCAGCGGCTCCCCGGGACCCACCGCCGGCTGCTTTTAACGCTGCGGCCAGAGCTCTGACATGTTTCCTCACCCAGGTCACCAGCAGCAAGGCGAGTGACACGGCCGGCCCGCCCAGCTCCCCGCAACCCGACATGGGCCTTTCAGCCAGAGCGCCCGCGCCTCACGAGACACCTGTCTGGAATCCCACCCCAAATCCAGCGAAAGCAGTTAATTCAATTCACAGGAGGAAATCAACAGATCATGCCTGCAGAGGCACAGGCCGACCCGGTGCAGGCTGGAATCCGCCGGGCCATGTCTGAGCATCTCGTAAGAAACACAGAAACCGAGGCAGATGGGGAAGCCGCACTTCCTGCAGGGTCGGGTCTGGACGGGCCGGGACCTCGGCCGCTCTGTGTGCGACAGCATCTGGAGACCACGTCGGCTGCCTGCGTCAACGGCACTCTCCCCCAGGCACGCTGCGCTCCCATGGGAGAGATGATTCCTCTCCATTCCTCACAGGGGGAAGGGAGGATGGACAGACGGGACCATGGATAGAGAGACAGGAGGCCAGCTGGTGGGTATTGGGGGGTGGATGGACAGATGGGTGGATAGATGGATGGATATCTACTCAGATGGTCGGGAAAGGAAGGATGGAAGGGTGGAAGGAAGGAAGGACTTAAATGAGTGCATGTACAGATGGATGGACGGAGGGGTGGATGCATGGACAGATGGACGGATGGACAGATGGGATGGTGGGATGAGTGGAGGGATGAGGGGGTGGATAGAGGCATGCGTGGGTGGATGGACAATTGAGTGGATGAGTAGATGAATGAGTGCATGGGTAGATGAGTGCATGAATGGATAGGCAGAAGGGTAGATGGATACTCTGGTTGGAGGATGGATGGCTATATGGCTAGCTTGGTGGACAGATGGATGGAGGGGTGGACGGATGAGTGGATGGGTGGATGGATGGATCGGTGGATGGATGGATGATGGATGGATGGGTGGGTGGATGGGTGGATGGGTGGATGGGTGGATGGATGGGTGGGTGGATGGACGGAGGGGTAGATGGATGGAGGGGTGGACGGATGAGTGGATGGGTGGAT
>NW_004955499.1:854863-870201 GCF_000276665.1 Chinchilla lanigera | reverse complement strand
GATGAATGACTGGGCGGGTGGAAGGCTTCATGGACACCCATCCCTCTGCTGAATGGACGCAGCCCTCCAGCCCTGTCCCCGAGCAGAGTTGGCCGTCGGCTCCGTGAGCACGTCGCGGAGGTCAGCAGGCATACGGGAGACCCCAGCATGGGCACTGCTGCAGCCACCATCAGGGCACGAAGAGGAATGACTGGAGGGCTCCGTGTCAGCCCACGGGGACACCGCGTGGCTCGTGTGGAAAGGACGCCCCTCCCTTGCCAAGGCCCGGACTCGGCCCAGCTCCGGAGCTGCGTCTGACTCTGTCCAAGCGGCCGCACTCAGCTGTCAGGCTCGGCCGGTGTCTTCCACGCTCTCGAAGACGATGCTATCTGGTATTCACCATGCACCCTCTCTGTCTGTCTGTCTGTGTGTCTCTGTCTCTCTGTGTCTCTCTCTGTCTCTGTCTCTGTCTCTCTCTTGTTCTGACATTGCCGCGGCCTTGCATGCTTATTCTATTTTACAAAGCACTTTCATACAACTCACAACTCTGGATCGGCCGTGTGACCCCGTGGTGCCTCAGAGAAAGCGCCAATACCCCCGCTACGGGCCAGTGAATCAAAGCCCGAGCTGCCTCACGGGTGCAGCCTCTGCTGTCCTCCTCCAGAGCATTTTTCAGGGGAAGAGAAGCTGGTGTACTGGGTTTTAATGCCTCGCTTTTGTCAATGTCGCATAATAATAATAATAATGAGAATAGTGATAATAATAATAATGCTTCAAATGCTGAAAGCGATCACTCTGGAAAGCGTGTCCGAACGTCCGCCTCTGCACGGGTGTGTCGGTGAGGCAGTGCTCCAGGACGCCAAAACGACGCCTTGGCTTTGTGCGCACTGCCTCTGTCCGGCCGCGCGCAGGGCAGATGTTTCTCATCTGGAATATTACACGCAGTACGCGGCTTCCTCCGTCCCTCCATCCTGATGAGGGAGGCAGTGTTCCGTTTCCTCTCTCGCTGCACACGAACCCCAGGTCTAATTGCACGAGGCTTTTCTAACTCGAGATGACCCGTGGGGGATTCCGGGGACAATTAGGATTCTCTGCCTAATGGAAGAGAGGAGGATTTAGCTCACGCCAGCCGGTAAGGACGCAGGGCTGCCTCCGTGTGCCTCGGGGAGAGGGATGGAATGCGCCTCACATTTAATATTTTAAAAATTATTTCATTTTTTGCCTCGCCAGGACTGGGACCCAGGGCCTTCACGGTGAGCTCCATACCCGGCCCTTTGGGATAGAACTTGGGATCCTCCTGCTTCAGCCTCCCGGAGTACTGGGATGACAGGCGTGCGCCACTGGATCTGTTTGCTTTTCTGAAGACGGTTTGTCCTCTCAAGCCGGTGTGGGGCCAATTCGGAGCTGATACACTCACCTTCTCAGGAGGCCCTGTTGTGGGGAGCTGGTGCTCGCACAGAACACAGGGCAAGTCTTTGTTGATGCCCTGCCCCACGCCTCCCTCCACCTCTTCATCCCCTCTCCATCTGCAAAAGGTCCGTCTGCTTCCTCCTGTGGTCTGTCCTTTAGTCTGTCCTTTACCTATACTTTGGCTTTCTAATGCAAGAGAAACCACGGGATAGTGAAGCTTGCGTGCGTGTCTGGTTCATTTCCGTTAACACCATGGTCTCAAGGGGCATCCATTTTCCTACACATGATCCAAGTTTATTCTTCTTCATGGCTATGTAATACTCCATTGTGCATAAGCACTACAGTTTGTTTATCCATCCACCTGCTGGTGGAGATCCAGCTGCGTTCAGTGTTCAGCTATTTTGAGTTGTGCTGCTACCCACGTGGGTGTGCCTGGACCACTTTGCTCTGACGGCTGTAACTCTTTCGGGAAGATGCCTAGGAGGGCAATGCCTGGGCCGGTGGAATTTCTTTTCTCAGTTTTTGAGGAATCTCTGCCGCGATCTCGGTGGTGGTTGTACTGATTTGCATTTCTGCTGACACTGGAGAAGATTCCTTTTTCCCAGCAGCCCTAGCAGCCCTTGTTGTTATTTGATTCCTCGATGAAGTCTGTTCTTTTTCCAGGGTGGGGTCGGGAGGATGGAATCTCAATGCTGGTTTTATTTGTGTGTCTTGGCTTATTTTTTGATAAATTGAATGCTATCCTCTTAAGCCCTGGATGTGCAGCCCTCATTCCTTGGGGTGACCACACGCCCACACTTTCTGACCGTTCCTGTCTGGACATCTGCCAGGGTCCTGGTCGTAGTCCTGGGTCCAGGGGTCGGCGCTCAGGTTCCAGCGTGTCCTACGCCGTGTGCATGCAGGATTGCCGGTCCACATCGTACCTCAGGACAGGGCACCCCGAGACAGCACCTATGCCCTCTGCTGACGGGGTCTTGGTATTAGCAGATGCCCCATACAAGCAAAACACACACCTTCGAGTTAAATGGCCGGTCCCCCTGCCAGACAGCAGAACTATCAGAACTATGATTCCTGGATTGTCAAGTGTGACCCAGCCGGGCGCATGCCTGTCATCCCAGCAGCTGGGGAGGCTGAGGCAGGAGGGTCGCAAGTTTGAGCCCAGCCTGGGCAACTTGGTGAGACCCAGTCTCAAAATAAAGCAGAAATAGACAAGGGTCTGGGGGCAGAGCTCAGTGTGAAGGCCCTGGGTTCCATCCTCAGTATAAATAAATACCAACGACTGAGTCAATCAATAAAAGGAAAATGTGTCACGTTCTGTCAGATGCACCTGCAGAAATACGTGTGAGAGACCTTGTCACACTGGTTTCTGGTGATGTCATTCTGGGGTGTACAAACTGTCAAAATGTATAATGACTGGGTACACTTTAAAAAATGGATTACAGTGAAGTCATATGGCTGTGAATCCCCTCGAAATCCTCCTGGCTTTGCACACACTCATCCCGCCATCCTGGCCGCTTTCTGCAGCATCTCTGGAGTCCTCCTTGCTGAGGGTCTTTAGCTGCGCTGTCCTGGCTGCCTCCATGTCCTGAATGGACTCAAAATCTTGACCTTTCCTGGTCATTTTGACCTTGGGGAGGAGCCAGAAGCCTCATGGTGCCCGATCCAGTGACTGAGGTGGATGAGGACACGGCGTCGTGTGTTTATGAGATGCCTTTCCGCTGGATGGCGCTCGGCAGCAGCTGTCACCGTGTTTTTGATCACAGCTGGGAAAGACCGTCAGGAGAGAGGACCCCAGAGCTGCTGCGGAAAGTAGCCAGGATGGCGGGATGAGCGTGTGCAAAGCTGGGGGGATTTTCATAGCAAAGCATTTGCTAGTGTAATAAATACTCTTAACATTTTTATTTACTGATCACTGTGTGTTTTGATCATGCACGGCCAGGAGCCCCGGTGGGTTGAGGGGCCATGAGCGACTCTGCTGTAGACCCAGGAGAGGCACAGGGTGGGGACACCACCATCTGCAGCCTAGGACTGTCACCTAGGAACTCACCGCACGCACACGTGTGAGCCTGTGTGACGTTCAGCAGACACAGGTACTTGCAGAGCTCTGCAGGGTGAATGAATAGCCTCCAAGCGCACAGGGAAACGCTGGCCCCAGGGATGACAGCACGCAAGGGCTCACCTCCAGCAGCAGCGGCCACCACGCTCCCCGGCAGAGACAGAGCCCTGTGTTCCCAGCCTGCTGTCCCTCTAGAGGGTCCCTGACGCAAGCGACTGTATTGGCAGATTTTGATCCCTGAGACCAATGAGGAAGTCAAGCTAGAGGACCAGAGGTGGACTTAGCTCACGGCTGCAGAGGGCGCAGTCCATGGCCGGCCGCTCCAAGGCAGGAGCATCACGGCGGACGGGCGTGGAGGAGGAAAGACGCTCACGTCATGGCGGCCGGGAAGCAGAGAGAGAAGGAAAGATAGGAAGGGAGATGCCGGAGACAAATCATATCCTCCAAAGATGGGTCTCCCACCCCTGAGAACCCACTTGGTGCAGTGATCTCCCACAGCAGTCCACTGGCCATGAGCTCGTGAACAGATTAATCCACCCACGATGCAAGCAGCCTTCAAAACCAATCCCCTCGGTGCAGCTTAATGCAACCAAGCCGACGGGCTGGATCGCCCCGTCCAATCCTGCAATCTCGGGGCAGCCGGGGTCCAGGTACACAGTGTGCAGAATGTGGGCCTCATCCCTACTCCCGGATTCCACACACACACACACGCACGCACACATACACACAAAGGCCGTTTTATGCTCCAATTTCCCGGCCGCGGCAAAGAATGTTTTATGAACACAGGTCTGAGGGGGGAGCAGGCCGGGTTAAGGAGCCGCGGAGAAGTTATAGAGGACCCGCTAATCGCTGTCAGATGTTTTGCATTTATTAAAATCCTGCACCCCGGCACATGTAATCACTTTATGATGTCGGGAGGACTTGCACGCAGCTGTCATAAAAATACTTCTCCTGGAGAGGACAAGGCTAATGCGGCGGACGCGTTTGCCCGGCGTGTTCTCCTTTCAGCGTGTGCCGCTGCGGGCCCGGCGGTGCCGGGCAAGTTTATGACAGGAGGCGCCGGGCCGAAGCCTCTTAGCAGCTTCCTAAAGCGCTCTCGAGCCGGGAATTGTGCCGGCTGCCCTCGCCGTGGGTGGAGGTCTTGGCTTTCATGCTTTTCTGCTGCGGTGCTGGGGATGGAACCTGGGGCCTGACCCTTATTTTGACATAGGGTCTCGCTAAGTGGCTAAGTGGCCCTGGGCCTGGACTAGAACTTGAGATCTTCCTGCCTCAGCCTTGCAGAGTGCTGGGATGACGGCTATGGGCCACCGCTCCCAGCCAGGTGTCACAGCCAGAGCGGCTTAACCACCAGATGTGCACCCTCGGCAGCACTGCAGACTGGTGTCCAAACTCGGGGTGCGTGTGCGGCTGGTTCGGGGCACACTCGGCCCGGTCACTGACGGACGCCTGCCCTGTGGGCCTCTACGCGGTTATTGCCTCCTGCACGCATGTGAAACTACAGCGCTCTCGCTTTTGGAAGGCGCTGGATTTATGACCTGGCACCATTTTGTTCTCATTTAATCCTAAAAGCGAAGCAAGTTTAGGACCCCAGGGGCTGAAAGTGCCAATGTGGGGTTGAGGTCTGAGGCCGCCCGCTAAAGCGCTCCCTGCACTCGGGAGCTTGGGATCCCCGCGCAGGAGCCTGCAGGCACCCGGCTCCGGCCCCAGGACTCTGCAATCCATGCGCACAGAAAGCCTTTGCATGATGCAGAAAAACCTCTCTTTCTGGATGGGGCTCGGGTCTCCTTTCAAACCCTAAATGGGAAACTTTCCCGGACTACTGTATGCACTGCTGCTGCAGCTGCATTCTCACAGGCCAGCCCGCGGCTGTCACAGTCAGCTGTGGCTGCAAAATGCCGCATAACAAAGCAGCCCAGGGCCAGCGGCCAGTGGGGAATTTATTCCTGCTTCCTGTGACTCAGCTCCCTTCCTGTGACTCAGCTTCTTGTGACGCAGCTGCAGGACGGACTGCACCCAAGATGCAGGTGGTGGCGTCCAGGGCAGCCCAGGGCTGTGTCCTCTGTCGCTCTAGGTCCACCTACCGCTGCCCCTGTATGAAGCCCAGCAGCCACCGGGGGTCGGGTCTCCTCTCACAGCACAGGGGCCCGAGGGAAAGTTTCAGCATTCACTGATGTTCACAGACCAAACCAAACCACAGGGTCATGCACACATGGGTGGATCGCTGGCCCAAAGATGCGTCTATGACCTGACCCCAGAGTCTGGGATGGCATCTGGTTGGGAATTAGTGAAGGATCTGGAAGGGAGACCCTCCCGCCTCAGCCTCCTGAACTCAACAGCAGAGTCCTCGGGAGAGACAGAAGAGAAGATGCAGACACAGAAGAGAAGCTGAGTGGAGACAGAAGCAGAGGCTGGAGGGATGGGGCTACAACCCAGGGCCGCCTGAGTCCTTGGGAGGAGGCAGAGGCAGGAGGGTCTCCCCGGGAGCCTGAAGCCTGGGACACCTCAGCCTCCTGTCCTTCAGGACGGGAGAAGGCACTGTTTTTGAGCATTTCTGGGACACAAATCTGTCGGGCGGTGGTTTTCACACACGAGGCTGGGATCAGGCCTGGCGTCCCGAGGTGATCACCGTCCCTTGAGACGCCGGCATTCGTTACTGAGGACGATTTTAGCAAAATAAGAGGGATCCTCTCCTTCATTCTCCCAGAGAAGCCGCCTTCGAGGTAACGACGTCCCAACCGCTGCCATTCCGGGGACAATGTGGCCGTCTAGAGTTATTTTCTGTGAATTTGTCTCTCGTATACAATAGACACATTCTGATTACAATATTATTACTTTCCATCCAGTCTATTTTCCATTTTCCACTTTACAGCTTGTCACAGAACAGGAATAAGCACTCCGGCTGGTGCCACTCGCCCCGGTAAACGGCGCGGGGACATTGATTAAATGCCTATCCCGGGCCAGGCTATTTAATCAGCCCTCAGCCGTTTATTACGGCGCATCTTGCAGCCGATAAGAGCTGCGTGCCCGGGCCTTGATTAACTGCTCAGCCGTAAGAGCTCATCAATGTTTCAAATGCACATTTTACATATTTCAGAAAATATATCTGCTTCGGAGCCTGGGAAAGACGCTCCGCGCGGGGCACCGGCTCGGGCAGAGCCGCCGAAATGAAGCCGCCTCCTGCTCATGGAGTGCATATTGCTCTCCGCGTGGCAATAAATACTCGGCATTTGCAGGTGAATTAGAAAAATAACTGCGAGCTCCACGAAGGATTGATGGCCACGGGAATGCAGAGTGCAGGGCGTCCTCCGCGGCCGACGCCTTCCCCCTGGGGGCACATCGCCCTGGCCAGGCTGCTGGGCAGCTGTGCGGGCTCACTGGCCAGTGAGGGTGTTTGTGAGGAAGCCCCGGGCAGTGGTCTTCGTTCTACCCATTTCGTGGGGCTTTGTTTATGGAAAATCAACTCGGGAGCAGGGCGTGGCGGTGCACGCCTGTCATCCCAGCACTCTGGGAGGCTGAGGCAGGAGGATTGCACGTTTTAGACCAGCCTGGGCAACTTAGTGACTTAGTGAGACCTGGTCTCAAAATCTAGAAGAAAAAAGTATTTTAAAAGGCTGGGGGAAAAAAGGGGCTGGGGATAGAGCTCAGTGCAAAGGCCCTATGATCCACTCCCAGTGCTGCAAAAATAATAATAATAATAATAGTAATAGTAATAATTTGGGGTTTGGTGTGAAGTCTGTGGTTCTATCAGGAGATGCTGGGAAGTTTAAATGGCGGTACAGTGGTGGGAGGAAGTGAAGTCATTAGGGGGTGGGGTCTTTAGGATGCAGGGCCTGGTGGGAGGAAGTGAGGTGATTGGGTGGGTCCTTTAGAAGGCGGAGTCTGGTGGGAGGAAGAGAGGTTATTGGGGGCGTGGCCTTTCAAGGGGCCAATGGGATCCCATTGTCTTCCTCTCTTTCATTCCTGGTCATTGCCATGGTAGCAGTTTCTCCCACCACCCACGTGGGCCATGATGCGGTCCTCCTCACAGGCCAAAGCAATGGTTCCAGCTGATGATGGACTGAAACCCACGCCGCCACAGGGAGCAACGGAAGCCTTTCCTCGTCTTGCATGAATTAAATCAAGCGTCCATTAGGGGGACGCAGATCTGCCTAAAACATCCCAGGTGCCCCAGGAGCGCTCAATGCTCAGTGTGAACGTTACATCTAGAAAGACTGTGATACCAGCTGTCACCGATCAGCAAAACTTTCCCAGCGTTTTACCAGCTTCTCCCACGGACATCCCCCAGACCCTAACGCAGCTGGCCACACCCTGACAGTGAGCCATCACAGCCCCCAGAGGACCGGCAACCGCACCCCCGATATTTAGAGAGAAGCTCAGTGGACAGAGTGGTTGAGTCAGGGAAACTGAGGCAGATGCATGCACCGGGGGGTCACCGAGCAACTCCTCATAGATCACAGGGGTAGACACTGGGACACAGATTATACACAGAGGTAGGCACACATAGAGATGTAGGGAGAGGATAGAGAACGGATGAATAAATAACAGATAACTGATAGATACAGAGAGAAAGGTAGACGTAGTTACACAGGTGGATGTAGGTAAGTAAAAGATGGGTAGGTAGATCCATGCAGACACGTGGTGGGTGCAGGCAGGAGATAGACATGGACGGATGTAGGTGTACAGACAGATGTAGGCAGGTGATGTATAACAGGCAGCTCCCTGAAGGTGATAGATAAACAGTAGGTGATAGAGGATCTGCGGCCAGGCAGATAGTAGATGTAATTAATTCTGCAAGGGTTGCATGAGGACCTCATTGGCTTTTGAAACACGATCGATCCATGCGGTTCTAGAGCCGAGGAGAGACCACTGTCATGTGGGGGGCAGTGGGCCTTTCTGCTCACCAGTTCCCAGCATGCAGCTGGACACTGGGGCCACACGCCCAGCCCACGGCACCCTTCACGGAAATACAGCTGCTGCCCTTGGTGCCCTAGGCTCCGTGGGTCCCATGTGGGAAATCTCTAACCAGGACACACAGGGGGAATCCAGGCCGGGAGGGAGGGAAGAGCCGCCATTTTGGAGGGGTCCTTGTTCCTGGTCGGTGGGAGAAGGTTGCATTGATGTTACCAAGGGAGGGCAGAAAAGGATGATACAGGGTGGGCCTGGAGGGCCCCCAAAGGCTTGGTGTTGGGGACCTCAGACTGTGTCGTGCAGGCTCTGAGCTCTGCGTGGATGAGCCCATTAATAGATTCATGATTGGGTGGCGTTATTGGCCGGTAATGGGGAATTTCAATGTGGGCCCAGCTGTAGGAGGTGGGTCAGGGAGACCTCACAGACTGCATCTGATCCCAGCCCTTTCCCTTCTCTCTCTCTGTCGCTATGCTTCCTGTCCACCAGGAGGCGAGCTGGCCACTCCACCACCCTGTGGCCCCTCCCGCCATGTTGTAGGATGGAGCCATGTGACCATGGGCTGAAACCGAGATCCCCAAATAAATCTCTCTCCTTTCAAGTTGATTTTCCCAGGTATTTGGCCTCAACCACAGAAAGCTAGCCCTCTGCTTATACCTCCCGGCCACCCCTCACCCAGTGGACCAGTGCAGCAGCCATGGTGGGAGTGGCCTCAGACGCCCAGGGTGAAAATCTGGGCCAGCCCACCCCATGCGGCACCCAGACCAGCACAGGGGGCAGCGGATTCTCGGATTCTGGCTCGGGTTGTACAAGTGGCCACAGAGGAGGGACACGGTGGCCACGTGTCACGGCTTTTGTCCACCTGAGCGTTGTTTGTCTCTTTCTGTTTTTTCACTGGGCTTCCCCCAGTGAGGCAGCTGGACTCTGGAGAACTTGGGGTCTTCAAAGCCTCACAGACGCCGTGAACTTCTGAGGACGAATCTAGAGGACCCGGGAGGAAGTCAGACTTCGTGGACACAGTGTGAGTCCACAAACAGTTGTTCCCTTCAGGACTGAACCAGCCATGCACGCAGGTGTGGGGGTGCAGCTGCCTTCCAGAGCAACCTGGGGGCTCTCTGGGGCATAAGGACTCCACTGCTCCCCAGAGCTCGCCCAGTGGGTGCAGCTCTCGGGGTCTCCATCAGGATTGGATAACGCACTGGCGCCTCCATTCCCACAAAGATGGCGCCTGCATTCCCACAAAGATGGCGCCTCCCTACCCCGGAAGATGGCGTCTGCATTCCCACAAAGATGGCGCCTCTGTTCCCGCAAAGATGGCGCCTTCCTCTCCCCAAAGATGGCGCCTCTGTTCCCGCAAAGATGGCGCCTACTGGGACTCACAGCCCGCGGGTGCCGTATTGTTCTAGCATCCCTTTGCTTGCCCGAGCCGGTAAACTCCGGCAGGGAGTCTCAAGGCTTTCCCAAGCGTAATCAAGATCTTTGTTTTCCCCGCAGAAATGAGAGACGCAAATGCTTTATTTCGAGAGATTTTTCTCCTCCCTGCTGCCCAAGTGCTACCACCAGGCCACTCCTCGGGCCGTGCACCCCGCCACGCACGCCCGTGGGTGCGTTGCAAACAGGCAGACTCGGGGGGCAGAAATTAATCACGGGTGCCCCGAGCCCCGGGAAAATTGCCCGGGACGCCGGGGCGTAGTTTAGAAACAGAGCTCAAATGCAAAGTTGCAGAGCGCTAGCTGGTTGTGCACACACACACACACACACACACATGCACACACAGACATGCACAGCCGGAAATGTTCACACGCTTCCTGCCGGCCCGAAACGCCTGCTTTTCGCACAGGGCAATTTCATGTGCCATCATCTGTTATTCAAAACACGTTGCCGGGCTCTGCCTGAGCATCTCCTCCCATGTGCACGGTTCATCCGGCGGCTGGGGGTCAAATACTTGTGCATAAATTGAGGATCGCGCTGGAGTCGCAGGAAAAGCTGCGGAAATCTTCCAACAGGGCGGGGGCGGGGGTGCCCTCCGATTCCTGCAGACAGCCGGGACGTCCCAACCAGAGCTCTTTTGGCCGTTCATTACCTCAGACAACTTTCTGGGTGAAAGAAGTCTTCAAAATGGGTTTGAAGATTATGATATTTAGCCAGGCACGGTGGTACCTGCCTGTCATTTCGGCACTCTGGCAGGCTGAGGCAGGAGGATGGCAAATGTGAGCCCAACCTGGGCAACTGAGCAACCCCAGGAGACCCTGTGTCAAAATAAAAACTAAATCAATGGCCTGGGATGTAGCTCCGTGTGGAAGTCCTGGCTTCAATCTCCAATACCAAAGAATAAAATTGCATCTTTTGAAGAGCAGTTAACCTAAAGCAAACTTGCCTCACATACCAGTGATTTGCAAACTGAAAAAATAAATTATGTTTCTCTCTGTCTCGCAGAAATAACAAAAGAATGAAATGCAGGCATCTCAAACCCAACTCAGCAGCACAAAAACAGATGTAAAAGCCGCACACAGGAAACTGCCCTCAGCAAAGGGAATAAAGACCCCAGGGGCTGACTTTTATGTAGTACTGACCTGTAACCGGCATATCCCACTAACAATAAGCACTATTCTTTTGTGTTCACTTTTTTGGTGGAGACAGGGTCTCACCATGTCATTCAGCCTGGCCTTGAACTCACTGTGTAGACCACGCCAGACTTGGACTCGAAGCAATCCTCCTGCCTCAGCCTCCTGAGTGCTGGGATGATAGATAGATAGGCCTGCACCACCAAGCCCAGCCTTAGCACTATTCTCGAGGTAAATTTTATTATTCTCAACTGATACCCAGCTCAATACAAACACTAAGATAATTCCAAGGTGATGTTCAAACTCACGTCCAGAGCTAAGCCTGATTGTCCACTAAGCTAAATGCCAATTACTAAATACCAGTACCAATGTCTAAATGAAGTGCTCCTGATAAATGCTATTATCGATACTAAACTAATACTAAATACTAAACCAATACCAAACTCATTGCCCATTCTAAATTGGGTTGTTAATACTAAACAGACACTAAACTAAATAACACTATTGAGTTTTATTATGAATAGCAAACTAATACTGAACTAACAGCAGTTTTACTAATTCCACAGCAATCCTAAAGCATTTTCCAAGTCGTTACTAAGACAGAACTTTCTTCCTGACGGTACTGAGAGGGAGTAGGGTCGCATCACGTTAAATACTGATGCTAGGGGTGATAGCTCAGCGGCATAGCGCCTGCCTGCCAAGCGCGAGGTCCCGAGTTTGAGTCCCGCCACCAAACAAAATATTGATGCTAAATTTCACGGTTCATTCAAAACCAATACCTGAGACAATACCGGAGTGATCACTAGGGCTAAACTTTATTATCCATACTCCGCTAACACGATGGCAATACCGAAGTGAATTTTGATGCTAAATGTTATTTTCTGTGGCAGCCTAATAGTAAAATCATATACATCCCCAAACTCAATGCCGAAGTGCATATTAAGGCTAATTTTATTTCTATATATTGATTTGTTTATTTATTTTTGCAATGCAGGGTTTGAACCCAAGGCCTTCTCCCTGAGCTCCATACCCAACTCCTTTTAAAAACATTTTTTTTAGAGACAGGGTCTCGCCAGGTTGCTCAGCTGGCCAGGTTGGGCTGGGCTGGAACTTGAGATCCTCCTGCCTCAGCCTCCCAGAGTGCTGGGATATCCGGCACACCCATCACCAGCACCACCGCAGAAACACTGATCACAAATGTGGACGCCTGGCCTGTGAGTTTGTCGTTTGTTTCCTTTGCTCCGCTTGATAGTGGGGTTGAGGGTGCCCCGGTCCTCCCTGAGCTTTGCTGGACCCACTTGGCTCCTGGGGTGCTCCTGTGAGCGCCCTGGCCGGGCGCTGGGGCGCAGGCTCGCGTACCCACGAGGCACGGCAGCCGGATGCAGCCGGCCGGCCTTCGGGAGCGGGGCTGTGAGTCTTGCCGGGCGGCTGCCGCGTCCGTCCTCGAAAGCCCGGCTGGGTCGCCCAGACACCCCGCGGAGAGAGAGGCCTGAGTTTTCGGCGCCAGGCAGGATTTCAGCACCGCGTCTCCGGGACCCCGCGGGCTCCGGGTGCTGACGGCAGCCAGCCGCCAGCCAGGCATTAGCTCCTCCTCCCGCCCTGAGCCGCCCCGCAGAGGAGCCGCAGCTGAGAACATCACCCACACGTTCTCCTCCTGTCAGCGCGGGGATCAGGCCCAGGGCCTTCGCGCTCACCGAGCTCCGTCCCGGCCCTTTCTGGTTTCTCTCTTGCTAAGTCACTAAGTTGTCCGGGTTGAGTTGGGGCCCACGACCCTCCTGCCTCAGCCTCCCCGCTCCCAGAATGGCAGGCGGTGCTGTCACCGTGGCCCGCTTTCTGCGCTGTCTTCTCTGTCAGTTTTGCACACGGTGAGAGTGCTGGACCCCACGCTGCATCCCGGAGTCCGGGGTTCACCCAGCACGGAGCGCCTACAGCAGGCGGCAACATGGCCGAACGTGCATCAGGGTGCCCAGCGCCGCAGGTCCTCACAGGCCAAGGAGCCCAGGGCGGGGGTCTTGGCCCCGTGCCGGGCTTTGTGACACACCTGTCCTTGATGCACTGGAAAACTGAGGTGCATTGTTACATTTTCAAAAATCAGTAACAGACGCAGGACCAGGAATCCCCTCCAAATCCTCCCGGCTTTGCACACACTCATCCCACCGTCCTGGCCGATTTCTGCAGCAGCTCTGGAGTCCTCCTTCCTGAGGGTCTTTAGCTGCGCTGTCCTGGCTGCCTCGATGGCCTGAATGGACGCAAAGCATTGACCTTTCCTGGTCATTCTGACCTTGGGGAGGAGGCAGAAGTCGCTCAATGACAGATTCGGTGAGTGAGGTGGAGGAGGACACAGTGCCGTGTGTTTACGAGCTCATTTCTGCTGGACGGCGCTCCGCAGCGGCAGTCACCGTGTTTTTGATCACACCTAGGAACAGCCCTCAGGAAAGAGGACTCCAGAGCTGCTGCGGAAAGCGGCCGGGACGGTGGGAAGAGTGTGCGCAAAGCCGGGAGGATCTGGGCTATTCGTGGACCTGCATCTTTGACCGTAATAAATTGGTTTTAAATTTCTCGGTAAACATCCGCCCTGTATTCCGCACCCCAGTGAGGTCAGGAGCAGCCGTGCCCGCGTTTCTGATCTCACCTCCTGAGACGCCCGGCGTCCCAGCGGCGGACGGACAGCACACGCTCGTCCGACAGAGCCGCTCTGACCTGCTTGGGAAGAAGCCGGGTTATTAATTAGGTGCTCCGCCTGCTCTGTGTCTCGGGACAGCGTGTAAATAATTCAGACCCGGCTCACACGGCGCACGCGGCGGCCCCTTGGTGATGGTCATTATTCTGCCTAATCCCCTCCCCACGGCAGTGGGCACGGAGGGCGGCCCCAGGCGCGGCCGGCCGGTACCTGGGTCGGGGGAGGCTTTGCCGTAATGACATGGAAATCCGGCTCTCCCGGCACCTACGGCGGGGTTAACTCCTTCACGCCTAAGCCAGGGGATGTGGACGAGGGGCCGGCCACAGATCTCACCGCAGTTTCCCTCAGCGCAGGTTGGCCTTGATGGCACAGACATCCTCCCGCCTCAGCCTCCTGCGCCATGCCCAGCAATGGTAATATTTCAGCTTGTTGCTGTGCTGTTGTATATATCTATACCTATACATTTTTTGTCTTTTTGAGACAGGGTCTCACTATGTAGTTTAGGCTGGCCTTGAGCTAACTTTGTACCCCAGGCTGCTCTCGAACTCGCAACAATCCTCCTGCCTCAGCTTCCCGAGTGCTGGGATGACAGGCGTGCACCACCATGTCCGGCTTTGTGCTATTATAGTTTGCAAACAATGGAGCACAGAGCGGGTTACACACGTGGGCACACAGCCAGGGTGGTTCGTGTCCGCATTACGTTCTTGTATTCATGGGAGGAAATCTGACGTTGGCCCTGGAGTCCTGGGTCCTTTGAAGAGTCCAGACCCCCGCGCTCTCGGGCTGATGTTAGCCACAAGATGGGGACCTTATACCCCCAGCCAAAAGCCCCCAAGACCTGTTTTGGGGTCAGTTGAGAGGGGGCCCCCAAGGTCCACAGTGCCACAGACTGAGACCCACAGGAACACAATGAAACTCATCCAATATATTACATCTCTGCATCTTACTAAAGACACACACACAGATACATGGCAAAGGGCACAGCAATCTCTCACCCATGGAAAAAGCCAGGAAATGGAGTTCATGTTCTGAAAACCAATCTTCAAAAGTTTTTTTCTTTTGAAATCTCAAACTTACTCTTCACTTCCTGTACAGAAATGGAACAGTACATATCCATGAACAGAAATGGAATACTACACACCCATGAACAGAAATGGAATACAACTACCCGTGAAAATGCTGCAGGCTCTGACATAGCCTGCAGCATAGGAGGGCCTAGAAATCGTGGGGTTCAGGGACAGAAGTCAGCACAAAGCACTGGCTGGGTGGGATGCCATCCACAGGTACCTGGACCTGACCCAGGAACCATGTCCCGGGACAGGCAGAGTGGGTGCCAGCATCTAGGGGCTGCTTCGCAGGACCAGGAGCAAGAACCACAGTGAGGCTCAGTCTGCAGCTGAGCTCTGGTGTGTCTGAACAGGGAGACATCGCCCCAAATGTGGCACGGAGACTCTGGGGTCCAGCCCAGCGAAGATGACACAGGGGCGGCAGGTGTGGGAGCTGAGAGAGTGCGGGCTCCACGGAGAACAGGCACTGATGGCACAGCTCATGGTGCACAGAGCACCCAGGGCCCACGGCACCACACTCACACCCACCTATCCTCGGTCTGTCTCTCTACCTTGCCTTCTCTCTCTCCCTATTTATATATCTCTGTCAGCGCCTCAAGGATCTGCCTGTCTGTGGATCTGATCGCCTGTCTAACTATGCATCCGCATATCTACATGTCCATCCGTCCATCCATCCA
>NW_004955499.1:847091-852968 GCF_000276665.1 Chinchilla lanigera | reverse complement strand
CCATCCACCCATCCATCCATCCACCCATCCATCCACCCACCCATCCCCTTGCATTGGCTTCCACCCCCCACCTGCCATGTCAGAGCAGCGTCGTGTGTGATGAGCGCTCCAACAGCCGGTCCCAGAGCTCCTCCTGGCGACAAGAGGCCTCAGACAGTGCCTATTCTGGATTCAGCATCATCCTCTCAGCCGGACACTTGGCCGAGGGACTGTGATGAGAGTGTCATCATCTGCCAGATTTTCATACTAAAGTGATTATGGGAGGGATGATGTCATGTCTCGAATTTCCCTTCAAATAATAGCACAGCAATGCCGAGGCGGGTGGACGGGGAGCAAACAGGCTTCTCCAAAGACCGGGAGCCGTTGGGTGAGGTGGGGCGGCTTTGCACTGCTCAGGATTGGACAATGATTGCAAAACAGCCTTGCACAGCCACCTGCAAAATTTACATTTGCTTATTCATTCAACAAACTTTCCCCATGTACCAAGTATAGTGTGTGCACATGCAGGACAGGTGGCTGTAATTCTTTTAGTTGACAACAGCATGTGTTAGCAAGGGTGAGTGTGGGGATGGGGAATCCTCACAAATTACCCATGGGAGCACGGAGGGGAAGTTTGTGTTGCTCTGGAACCCGGATCGGGGCGCCTCGGATTGGGGCGGTGCCACCCCGCACCCTCAGAAGCGCACTCACAGACAGGGCAACTCCACCAACCAAACTTGGCTTTTCTTTCCTAGCTTGGAGATAGCATCTTGCTACGTTGCTCAGGTTGGTCTGCAACTTGAGATCCTCCTGCCTCAGCCTCCCGTGTTGCTGGGATCACAGGCGTGTGACGCCACACCCAGCTCGCTGTGCCCTGCCCTTGAGCCCTGGGTGACCCTCCTGTGCTGCAGAGCCCTGCTGGGCCTGGGGGCTTTGCCCCCCCCCCCAGGCACCCATCACAGTCATTCTAGGGATTTCCTAAATGTGTCCCTGGGCTTCATGACAATGGCTTCTGTAACACGCATGGATCCTGAAGGAGCGAGACTTCAAACATACACTGGTGCATGAGTGTGCCCACAGCATGTTGGAAATAGCCCACCGAGGGAACGTGGAGTGGTGGGTGGAGGACCGGACGTAGTCAGTCCCTGGAGTGGAATATCACTCAGCCATGAAGAAGAAGGGCATTGCAACCATAGCACACGTGTGTGCCTCACATGGTACACTGGCGACATAATATGACACGTGTGCACTTGGTGCCACCACACTGCACCTGAACGGTTGCTTCGGCCACCTGTGGTGCTGCATGCCTGTCATCCCAGGGCTCTGGGAGGGTGAGGCGGGAAGATCGCTGTCGTGAGCCCCAGGGCAGGCAGGGTCACATACTGAGACCAAGGGCAGCCTGGGCTGCATAGTGAGACCCAGTCCCAAAAAAGCAATGAAACAAAAGTAAATTGAAAACAAATAAATGAAATGCAATAAAGAATAAAGGAGATGTAGTAAAAGGCAACGTCATCCGCCGGGTCCTGAGGTTGGTGCTGCCGCAAATTGCAGGTCCCGGCTGGGTGCCCGTCAGATGCTTCTTGCTGTGGAATTGGGGTGAAATCTGTACCGCGTTGCCACGAATCCCCTCAAAATCCTCCCAGCTTTGCACACACTCATCCCCCCATCCTGGCTGCCTTCTGCAGCGGCTCTGGAGTCCTCCTTCCTGAGGGTCTTTCCCGGGTGGGATCGAAAACACGGTGACTGCTGCCGCTGAGCGCCATCCAGGGGAAAGGCAGCTCCTAAACACACAACGCCGTGTCCTCGTCCACCTCAGTCACCGGCTCTGGCACCGTGTGACTTCTGGCTCCTCTCCAAGGTCAAAATGACCAGGAAAGGTCAAGGTGTGGAGTCCATTCAGGACATGGAGCCAGCCAGGACAGCACAGCTGAAGCTCCCTTCCTTTTCATGCCTGTGTAATATTCCTCCCTCACACATTTTGCATCACACCTCTTGCAAGACCCGTGCATTTTTGAGGCAGCGCCTTTGGCGGCTTCTTATGTCGTCACAGATGCAATCTCCTCAGCCCCTCGCTCTCCTCGGTTTCAGCCGTTTGTGTTGGTTGCCCCGCATTCCCACTCAGACCCCCCCAACACACCACACCCTCCACAACACCGTGGCTGCGCCTGCCGATCCCCTCACTTGCCATCCCTGCCGGCCTCCTTTCCAGTGCTGAGCCCGGGGAGAGGAGGAGCAGGAGGAGAAGGAACGCCAAGCCCGGGCCGGCGGACACGGAAATCTGGCCAGCAGCTGTGGCCGGGGCGACCCCAGCATGCCCCGGGGCTGTGCAGCGCTTCGTCCCGGGGCCGGCGCGTAGATCACGCTCACCTTGTGCTCTGGGCCTCATTACGGGAATTTATTTCCCGCTTTGTAGTTGCCCGAGCCCGGCCGCTAATTGTTCCTCGCACGTGCTGTAAATCTGTCCCCCAATCAGCAGAACACGGCGCGGGGACCCGGCAATTTCCTCCGTCGGCCGGCGGCGGGGCGGGCGCGGGAACCGCAGGAAACACGCTCCGCGCCCTCCTCCCGGGCCCCGCCAGACTGCTTTCATTTGCGGCAGGAATTTTTAATATTCAGTCCATACCCTGGGCGTGAGGTCATCGCGGGGTCTAATTGGGGCGGCCGTCCCCGGGGCCTGGCCGGCTGCCCACGGCGGGAAGACTTTAATCCTGCGGGCTCCGCCGCCTGTGCGCTCCTCCGGGCGCAGATTGACTCCGGGTTTGCAAGGGCACGGCCGGCGGGGGCCAGGGCCAGAGGGCCCCGAATTTCTTCCAGCTCCGTGGGGCCCCCCAGGGCCAGGGGATCCCCGTCTGCAGCCCCCAAGCCTGGCCACATCCAGCTCAGTAGCAGACTGAAAGTGTCTCAGCTCTGAGGCTGTCTGTCATCCCAGCAGTCCGGGAGGCTGAGGCAGGAGGACTGCAAGTGTGAGCCCAGTCTGAGCAACTGAACAAGCCCCTGTCTCTAAATACGTAAAAGTTAAAAAGCGCTGGGGATGGAGCCCAGCAGCAGAGCACCCTCGGGTTAAAACCTGACTTCTGCTAAAATAATAAACATAACAAATATTCGGGCGTGGTGGCGCACGCCTGTTATCCCAGCACTGGGGAGGCTGAGGCAGGACCACTGCCATGAGTTGAGACCAACCTGGGCTACATAATGAGACCCTATCTCAAAGGAAATAAATAAAATAAAATAATAATAATAATAATGAGAAGGAGGAGGAGGAGAAGCAACTTTATTTTAAAAGATTATTTAGCCAGGCAAAGTGGAGGTGCACAACTGTGATTCCAGCACTGTGGAGGCTGAGGCAGGAGGCTCCCAAGTCTGAATCTAGTCTGGGTAACTTAATGACTTAATGAGACGCTGTCTCAATATAAAAAATTTTAAAAAATAGAGTGTTGGAATGTAGCTCAGTGCAAAGCACCTGGGATCCATTTAAAACATGGTGGGGGGCAGAGTCAAAGACGGAGAGACCGAGACAGAGGAAGGAGGGAGGGAGGCGGGAAGCCCTTTCTCAGAGTGCTGATGCTTTGTAGCCCTCCCCGCTGCACTTTGCACTTTGTACCAACTTCTCAGCTTTCGCTGAAACAAAGTTGCAGCAGGAGCTCTGCAGCTTTCCGCTGGCTTCCCTGGCGGAATCCCGGGGCCCAAGCCAGGCAGCCGGTGCGCCGGGCTCCAATTCCGCAGCCAGGGTGGCCCGGGGGAACCCAACCCCGAACAAACTCCTGGGGCTCGGCTGAGCCGAGCCGAGCTGAGCCGGAGCCTGCGCTGGCCCAGCCCATACCCAGGCCTCGGGAGACTTGGGGGACCCTCGGGCTGCACAGTGAGGCCAGGACAGGGAAGACGGGTCCCGGCCCTCTGCCTCTGGCAGCTGACAGCCTGGGACGCCTGCAGGGCCCCGAGCCGCCTGCTGGGTTTCTGGCTGGACTCGGGATGTTGCACTTGGGTATGTGTGTGGGGTCTCCCTACGTCTCTAAATTTCTCGGGCTGGGCTCTGACTTGAGACCCTCCTGCCTCAGCCTCCTGGACTGCTGCAGCACTAGGCAGTTGTATTGGCATGGTTGCTACGAGAAATCCTTCTCTGCCTGTCAGATGCCACGAAGGAGTCCAGGTCTGGCCCAGCGCGCACACTTGCACACACACACGCGCGCACACACGCACACACACACACGGGCAGGTCCAGCCTTGCCTCTTGCTCTCTGATTCGAGGAGGTGGCCCAGCCCCGGCCGGCGCAGACGGGACTGACAAATTGCATAAAGATGTGCAAATGGTCCGCCGATGTCACGGGCCCGGGTCCCCCCAGGGGCGGCAGGTCAGCCGGCTGCGCCCGGCATTCAATTGAAGCAATTACGTTCAATCTGTCCGCATTCATCACGCCCGAGCGGGGCGCCCGACCCGTTAACAACTCCCTCCTGCCCGCCGCTCCCTGGCTCGCTCAGGACCAGCCGCCGCGGACATCTCGGGTCTGCGTGGCTTTCGAGGTGCTGGGGCGCACCATGGAGCCAGCCGCAACGCACCGGGGACCGGCTGAGGCCTCGCCCCGGAATCGTGCCGGGACTAGAGCTGTCCTTGGGGGGCTCCGGACGGGCAGCCGCGTTGTGTGAAGTCTCAACCGGCTTTGAAGCCGTTATAGAGCCCAGGCTGGGCTTGAATGTGCGGCCACCCTCCTGCCTCAGCCTCCCCAGTGCTGGAATGGCAGATGTGTGCCCTCCTCTGCCGCCTGCCCGGGGCTCGGGGTGGCCCTGGGCTGCGGCCCCAGCGCTCCCACTCCAGGCGGCTCTTCCTGTGCCCCTGCCCCCTCTGTACCCCACACTGAACTGCCACGTGTCACCTGTCGTCTCTGCCGATCAGCATTCTGCAGTCTTCTTGCTGTGTTTGTCATGCCAAGGTGCCCAGGCTGGGCTCCAGCTTGGGATCCTCCTGCCTCAGCCTCCTTAGCCGCTGGGATGCCCGGCATGCGGTGCCATGGCGGCTTACTTCTGATTGTATGAACTGTACCCCAGCCTCTATCACCTCCGTTTCCTGGTGCGTCCCCGACAATCGTTTCAGAGCTTAGTTACTGACGCTGGTGTCTCCCTCCCGGGTGGGTCACCCGCTCCTCGGCCCAGACACCCTTCCGCGCGGCTCCCCGGCCCCAGTGCTGGCCCCGTAATCGTTTTTTACGACCCGGCGGGGGGACCCGTGTAATCTTCTAATCTCCCATTTCAATTTGGAATCGATTATCCGCACGGACAACAACATCCAATTAGCAAAATCATTTAAACACTTGGGAAACCTCAGCGCGTCTGTGCTCTCGGGTCGGGCCCGGCTCTGCCGTCCACCGCCCGGCCGCGTCCGTCCTGCGTCCTGCGAGCAGGTGGCCGCCGCCGATCAAACGCCCGGCCGGAAAGCCGCACACTGCCCGGGGCAGACAGGGTCGCGCCCGAGATGCTCCTGTATATTTTTCATTATTTGCACAAGAAATTGGGAACAGACTCAGCCCGCGACGGAGGAATTCCTAGTTTTACTTTGCAACAGAGGCTGATTAACGATTTTTTAATGTCAGGCAAAAGGGCTGATAGCCTCGTGCTCAAATCAACACGAGCAAATCGAGGCAGGCCAGGAGGCTGCGTCCCGGAGGACCCGACCGGCCCCAGCAAGGGCGACGGCCACGCTGTGACTTAAACACCCAGCGGGGGCATGGGCACCTCCCCTCACATGAGGGCAGAGGGAAGAGCCCCATGAAAAGTACACACGAGCCAGGCAGGGTGGCGCACGCCTGTCATCCCAGCACTCTGCAGGTTGAGGTAGGAGGGTCTCTGCTTAGGTGTTCAGTGACATGCGATGGTCTTGCTCAGGATTTCACGGGGGCAGAGAGCCAG
>NW_004955499.1:831242-845054 GCF_000276665.1 Chinchilla lanigera | reverse complement strand
GGGCCTGGCTCTCTGCTCCCCGGTGTTTCAGGGCGGCCCCATGAATCTTTCCGGCGCTGGGTTGTTTGTGCTCCTGCGCTCTCCTGGAAATGGGTCGGTGTATTGTGTCCATGGATCATGGCAAGCGGGTTCCCCCAGTCAGAGTCTTCGCTGCCCCAGCGCTGCGTGACCCTCAGGACTGCGCGCTCCCCTCCGTGTGACCTCGGGAGAGGTGGCCTTGACCCTGGACCTGCAGCCCGCACTGTTGGGTCACGGACCGCCTGAGTCGTCCGTCCCTGAGGGTGCAGCCCGGGACCTATGGCGGCTGCTCTGACCGGGAGGGCAGCACCCGTGTGTGTGTGTGTGAGTGTGTGTGTGTGTGTGGGCACGCCTGCACGCATGTGTTGTGTGATACTGGGGATTGAACCCACGACCTCCTCACTGAGCTCCACCTCTGCCCTTTTGTATTCTTTTTATTTCGCAGGCTGGGCTCCAACTTGCGATCCTCCTGCCTCAGCCTCCCAGTGAGCTGGGATGACAGGCACACAGCACCACAGCAGGACAGAATGCCTCCCTATTAACAGCACAGAGGACACCAGAATTCACCCCCCGCAACCGGTGAGCGGCGATTTCTCCTTTTCGCTTCCACCCTGGCCCCTGGGAATCCGTCCTAGTGGGAAAGAGTGAGAGACCTTCTCCCCAATGAAAAATACAAACAGGCTGCAGCTGGAGCTCAGGCAGACAGGACGACCCTGCGTTCCATCCCCGGCACCAGCGGAAAGAAAAAAAAGAAACATTTTACAGGCCCGTCCCCGCAGATACAGGCGGGCGTTAGAGATCATTAAACACACAGCTGTCTTGGTCTGCATCCTGCCGGTGTTCATTGATCGACTCTGTGACCGCAGGACCTCAGGCTGCGGCTGTGTGTGGGGATGGGGTCTGAGAGAGCTGGAGAAGGTGCAGTGAGGCCCAGGGTGCCCCGACGACCCACAGGACTGGGTCCTGCTGAGAAGAGGACAGGAGGACCAGACACATGCGGAGGATCCACGCGTGGGACCCGGAGGACCCGGCGCTGGCCTCGCCTGCTGCTCGGCTGGGCTCCGGGCCGCGAGGTGAGCCTGGCCCCGCCCAAGTCCCCCGGGCCCCAGCCCCGAGGCAGGGGGAATCCTCCGCTGCAGCTGCTCGGAGAATGTCCCGCACCCCACATAACTTCCCCTAATCAGCCCGCAGCAATCAGCCCCCAAAATTGTCCCATATGTGGCCGCCGCGGCCCGCGGGGCCCGGGTCAGCGCCAGGACAGAGGCCACGCGCGGGTCGCGGTCTGTGTGCAATTAGGCGGCGCGGCCGGGCCGGCGCGGAGCTGGGGAGCTCGCGTGGCCGGGCTAATTGCAGCCTCGGAAATTGCTCCCCTGAAAGGCTGGGGCCCCGCGGGGGTGCTGGGGCGCAGGGTGGGCGGCGGGAGGAGGAGCACGCACGGCCGGCCGCGGAGGCAGGGAGGCCGGGCGGGGTGTCCGCAGCGCTGCACCCTGCGCTTTCTCGGTTTTGGAGGCGAAAAAGTTGACGGTTCCTCAAAAAGCAAGACGCAGGAGCAGGAGCAGAGCTCTGGGGGAAGCCGCGGGGTCGGGGCAGGAGAGGGAGATAATCAGTGAGATAGAAAAATAAGGAAATGTTGGAAGGGAAAAGCGCCACTTGAAAATGGTTGGGAGGCTGAGGCAGGAGGATCACAAGCGGGAGCCCGGACCGGGAAGCTGAGCGGGTTAGTGAGGCCCTGTGTCACAATATAACATAAAAAAGTCCATGCATGGAGCTCTGCTGGAGGGCCCTCCTGCAGCCCCCGGGACCCGGGAGAAAACTGACCTTGGGCTGCAGAGATGAGGGGTTCGAGGGACAGAAATGAATTTCACATTGACTCAGGTCTCCAACGCCAAGCACACAGCTCTGAATGTACGTATGCTGAAATCCGACAGCGCCAGGTGCGTGCCTGTCATCCCAGCACTCGGGAGGCTGAGGCAGGAGGATCCTTGCGGGTTCGAGACCAGCCTGGGCTACAAAGAGAGCTCAAGGCCAGCCTGAACTGCATAGCGAGACCCTGTCTCAAAAAGGCAAAAATAAAATAAAATAAAACAATAAAATCTGACAAAGCCCTCTATCCATCATATTTCTGCCCCTGAGAATCTGGGTGAGCAATAATCACGCTGCATTATTAATTTTGGGATGTGTAGCACATTTACATTCTCTGAGGAGAAAGGTCCTGACTGTCTTCTTTCAAAAGCTGGACCCGCACCCACAACCCGAATACGGCGTAAAGAAGTTCAACTCAACTCGGCTAAACCAAGGAAAATAATTAGGAAGAAGGAACCTCAAGATAAACCCTTTTCACAATGTCTTGCGTATATCTGAAGTTTTTTTCCAACACAGGGTCTCCCTATGCGGCCCAGGCTGGCCTTGGTATGGCAGCTATCCTCCTGCCTCAGCCTCCCAGGTAGTGCTGGGATGACAGACGTGCACCACCACGCCCAGCCTCAGTATTCTCATTTCATCCCAAATGACTAGGGAACGTGTCAGTCAAACAACGTTACTGAGTTATTATTACATCACTAATATCGCAGAATTATTATTACACTGCTAATATTAAATACTGTGCATTATTAATAATATAATGTGTTATTTGGAGCAAAGTCTGACTGATATGAAAAGCACAAATTACCTTTTCTTTGACATTTCACAAAACGCCTGTATTTTCTGAGCTACTTGTGTGTAAAACTTGAGGAATATTCTGAGAAGCTGGCACTCACTTATAAAATTCCCGACTTTGAAAAATTCACGAAGAAAGAAAAAACACAGAGAGACAAGACACAACAGACTCCACACACCCAAAGGAAAATTCTCAAAAGGACAGATATTCCTCGCCAGGCCCCGGCTTTTCTGAGCCATCCACGAGTCAATCGATGAACTCATGTCTGACACTCAGGGGACCAACAGTTGATTCACAAGCTTCGGTAATCAAGTGCCCCGTGATACCAAGTTCCGGCCTTTTAAAAATCACAAGAGACGCCCACGGTACCGAGCTGGTGTGCAGAAGCGAGAGAGTTTCCAGTTGTCTTTCCAGACGCGTCATAATCTGGGACACAGCGCTGTAACCCGGGTTCGCTTTTGTGTCAGGAAGCAAATGCCCACAGGGAGAATCTGCTAATTGGACCTTACGGTTAGAGTGGAGTACTATGCAGCCACGAAAAAGGATGTGCGGGAGTCATTTGCGGGGTAAGCAGATGCACCTTGAGATCAGAATGCTAAGGGCAGCGAATCAGGCACGGCGGGTTCAGTATCGCGTGCCTGTCCTGCTGGAGAGACGCAAAGTGTAAATTAGCCGGCCACGACGACATCAAAGGCGACACCACACGGCTGATGACGGCACGTTGTTCAGAGGTTAACGGTGAGCCCCGAGGAACAGTGAGAAGTGTCCGTGAACTGCTCAGATTCAAGGCCCCACACGCTGTACCTGGAGAACAAAGCGAGGCGCTTTCTGGCGAAACACAGCTGAGAGCTCCCCAAAGTCTGCCGGCTGCCTGGTAAGAGTGATTTTCTTGTGAGGAGTTTGGGGTGAAACCCAGGGCCTCCCCGCTGACCCCCCTTTTTTTTTGGTACCAGGAATCGAACTCAGGACCTTGCACTTGCCAGGCAGGCGCTTGTGCCGCTGAGCTATATCCCCGGCCCCGACCCTTTTTAAAACATTGGTTCCTTCCTCCAGGGAGACAGGGTGCTATTAAACCCTACCGTCTGCGCTGTTCCCCTTAGGGACCCGGGCGTCTGGGTGACAATGTCCTGCTGCCCGTGGGCGTTGGGCCGGACTCCAAGATAATTTAGTCTCTTTCCTCAGTACATATTTTTTTCTTTTTTTTGGTTGTTTTCTGGTACCGGGAATCGAACTCACAACCTCACGCTTGCCAGGCAGGCGCTGCGCCGCTGAGCTAAATCCCCAGCCCCCCTCAGTACATATTAAAACGCTCTTTCCTTTAAAAACGTTCCTGCGTTCACGTTTGCGGCCGGCAGCGGCCCCATTCCTGGCGCGTGGACAGAATGCATCCGAGTTATCTCCATCCCCTCCCCGCCCCCTCCAACTCTCAGTCGCCGACCCTTTTACAAAAGTTCCGCCTTTGAGCTTCATCTTTTATTTTGCTCTTTATTACACGCGATATCGAAGCTCATGTGTGTGAGTTATCTCACTTAATGTCCGGTCTCGAGGTGCCTCCATTCTACTGTACTTGACTCAAGGTCAGACTTTTTCATGGCTGTGTAGTGCTCCACTGTGTGTGAACACCACATTCTTCACCCCTCCCTCTGCCCCCTACCCTGTTGGTGCGAGATGCGCCGTACAACCACCATGGCGCTCAGCGTGGAGATTCCTCGGAAAACGGAACTGGAAATTCCACTGGAGCCAGAGATTCCCTCCCAGGCGTGTTCCCAAAACATTGTGAGGGCCAAGGATCCCACACACACACCAGTCCTGATTACACTGAATTCTTTTTTTTTTTTTTTTTTTTTTTTTTTTTTTTTGACAGGATCTGACTACCTAGTTCAGGCTGGCTTTGAGCTCACTTTGTAGCCCAGGCTGGTCTCGGACTCACAACGATCCTCCTGCCTCAGCCTCCCGAGTGCTGGGATGACAGGCATGTGCCACCTTGCCAGGCTTATAATGAAGTTTTTGAAGGTGGATTTTTTTTTTATCATACCTTGCATCCTCTTTCAAACCTTCCTCGCACCACCCTACGACTTTGTGGTGCTGGGGTTGAGCCCCGGGTCCCTGCCCTTTGGGGTTCTGCTTTATATTTTGAGACAGGGTCTCATGGAGCTGTCCGGGCTGGGCTCCAACTCGAGACCCTCCTGCCTCGGCCTCCCGCACCCGCAGAGTGGCCGTCTCTGCCTTGTCCCCGGGCCGGCCGGGCGGCGTCCACGGGGCAGGCGGGCAGCCCGGGCGCGCGCCTTTGTCTCCCGGCGTCTTTCCCGGCGCCCGACCCCTCCGCCCCCGCGGCCCGGCCGGCCCGGGCTGCTGCTAATTGCGCGGCTCGCCTCCGACTTGTTATTTTTAATTTACAACATTTGCTCGCTGACACGGCCCCTCTCCGCGGTATAAATTATGCAGGCTCCGAGCCGCGGCTGATGAGAAAAGGCCTAATTAGGCGTGATGAAGACACAGGCGCGGGGGGCGGGCGGACGGGGTCTCGACAGGGACGCGGCTGGGCCTTTGTCTCGGCCGGGCGGGCGGGTCCCGGGGCGCCGCGCTCCCTCTGCCTCCGCCTCCTCCCTCCCAGCACAGCCGCGGCGCCCAGGCCCTCGCCGCCCTTTTCTAGTCTCTACTTGGAAGCCGGCTGTCGCTAAGTCACTCAGTTACCCAGGCTGGGCCGCACTTGGGACCCTCCCGCCTCAGCCTCCCCAGTGAGCCGGGGATGACAGGCTGCGGCTGCCTCCGCGGGCCGGCTGCGTGCTGGTGCGCGGACCCCGCTGCTTTCCGCTTGGTCCTTCTCCAGCTCCTACACCCACGCGAAGGTGCAGGCAGCGCATTCTTTTCCTTTCTGAGTTTGGACAGTCGGGGGTTCTCACCACTGCGGCAACCCAGACGCCTCTGCAGGGCCGCTGGGCGGGGACAGAGGAGCCGGTGTGGAGCGCGCCTGCGGTGCAGCCCCTGGGAGGCTGAGGCGGGAGGATCCCAGGTTCAAGGGCAGCACGCTTAGCTTCACTGCGACCCCACACTGTGGCCTCCCAGAGCCCGCCTGCCTCAGCCTCCTTCACAGGCATGGCAGGAAGTCACCGCACCCACGCCTGGAAACACCTTCACCACGGTCTCCACAGGCCCCGGGTCCCGAGGCGGCTCTGCTGTCACTCTCTCTTGGGACACGGTGGGGATGGGGGATCCTCCTGCCTCAGCCTCCCAGAGCACCAAGCTCAGCCCTGTGATCTTGAACGCTCGCTCTCTGCCTGGGCCTCCATGAAACCAGAGAAAGGGATGAGGAAGGCGTTCTGCTGCGCCCTTAATAACAAGGTGTTGTGGCCTGGTGCGCTGATGCACGCCTGTCATCCCAGCACCCTGGGAGGCTGAGGCAGGGGGATCTCGAGTTCCAGCCTGTCCAGTGTAGCAAGACCTTGTCTCAGACCCAAAGAGGTGGCTTCTCTCTGAGCACAGCACGGCAGGCAGAGCCGGGACCCACCCAGGGCAGCAAGGAGTGGAGGTGTTCTGGTTTTTAAACCAACACGGATCCATCCCCTGGAC
Organism: Chinchilla lanigera; assembly: GCF_000276665.1. Taxonomy (NCBI): domain Eukaryota; kingdom Metazoa; phylum Chordata; class Mammalia; order Rodentia; family Chinchillidae; genus Chinchilla; species Chinchilla lanigera. The sequence goes on along the minus strand of NW_004955499.1, from coordinate 838,810 downwards.
ATGGAGGCCACCAAAGTTGGGGGCAGTAAGAGCAGAAATCTCGGGGTTTTCACCCAAATAAAATCGGTGCAGGGTAGAGGAAGGAGAGAGACAGAGACAGAGACAGAAAGAGACAGAGACCAGGGGCACTGTGGGACTTCGGATTTCAAGCAAGGATGAAATCCGGAGTTCACGGTGTCAGCTGGGTACAGAAGAGACCGCGCCGGGTTCTTTCTGATTTTCATTTATATTCATTTGTTTATTATTATTTTATTGGTTCTTTTTGAGACAGGGTCTCGCTCAGTAGCCCAGGCTGGCCTGGAACTCGTGGAGATCCTCCTGCCTCAGCCTCCCGGGAGCTGGGACGGCACACGTGTGCCCCCGAGCCCGGCTGATCCAGGTTCTGTGTACATGTGTGTGTGTGGGCGTGGGTGTGCGTGAGTGTGTTCTGCCTCTTCAGGAAGCGAGAACCCGTGCGGTGATCCTGACTCCCCGAATCCCTTCCCTCAGAGCGATGCCAGGGCGGCCCCGGCAGCTGGCAGCTTCCCAGGAATGCAGGGTGAATTCACTGCCCCCGCCACACTGCATTTCTTCCTGTGTTTCTGAGTGAATACTTGATCCAGTTTTATTTTCATAAGAAACCAAATCCCCACCAGAACTCCAAGGCCCACCAGGTCCAACAGTGCTTCGGAGGGGATCACTCCTAACCCCATCTGCCTGGAACCAAGGCTTGCAGCCTCAAGTGAAGAATTAGTCTTTCCCACAGCCGGGCGTGGTGGAGCAGCTTTTCATCCCAGCGCTGGGGAGGCTGAGGCAGGAGGATCTCTGTGCGTTCAAGGCCAGCCTGAACTGCATAGCGAGACTCTCTCTCAAAAGTAATTATGTTATATAATAGACTGATGATTGTTTTACTTTGTTTTGTTTTGTTTGTCTTTTTGAGACAGGGTCTCGCTGTGCAGTTCAGGCTGGCCTTGAGCTCACTTTGTAGCCCAGGCTGGTCTCTAGCTCACAACGATCCTCCTGCCTCAGCCTCCCGAGTGCTGGGATTACAGGCATGCACCACCATGCTCGGCCAGATTGATGATAGACAACTGGATGGCCAGGTGTGGGGGTGCACACCTCTTATTCCAGCATTTGGGAGGCTGAGGCAGGAAGATCACCGTGAGCTCAAGGCCAGCCTGGGCTACATAGTGAGTTTGAGGCCAGCCCGGACCGCACAGTGAGACCCTGTCTGAAAAACCATCTGGCAACACACAGAGAGAGAGAAGAGACTCTGTCAGCAAGGTGCAGCAAATGAGACAGTGGTTGTGAAGTCACTTTATTATCACATCAGAGTGTAGCAGGTATACTGCTATAATTCGGGGCAGGGGAAATAGAGCCAAGCCCTGGGGGTTGGGGTCCCCAGGGGGTCTGCTTTCTGTCTCAATATGGTATACGTGCCCAGGGCCGTGTTTAAACAAATAATGATAAGCCTGACACTCAGGAGGCTGAGGCAGGAGGGTTGCCACCAGTTCAAGGCCAGCCAGGGCTCCACAGTGAGACCCTGTCTCAGAAAACAAACCGACAAAAATATTATTTTCCACTTGTCTCCACAGATAAGGGCCAGGCCCCCACAGGAGGCTGAGGTTTTACGATCCGGAATTCTGTCTGCCCGGCCTCAAAATTATATTTCAGATATCTGTGCGTCCTGGGGTAAAGGTGGAAGAATTATTTCATGGATAATCAGAGGTCACAGCCCTGTGATTATAGAGACGTTTGTGAAACTGGTGGAGGTTTCGTTTGATGGTTGTTGTCGTTTAATCCAGCTTCATCACACCTTGCAGCGAGGCCCAGACGCGAGCCTGTCACAGAGGAAACGGGCCTCCCAACGCCCGGCTGCGCCGTGCTACAACTCGTGTCTACAGAACCGAAGTTCTGAGTTCTGGGGTGACCCGGCCGCAGGGTGCGCATTTTGTTCAAAAAGCCTCAAAATTGTATAGGATCCTGCCGGGCGTGGTGGCACACGCCTGTCATCCCAGCACTCGGGAGGCTGAGGCAGGAGGATCCTTGCAAGTTCAAGACCAGCCTGGGCTACAAAGTGAGCTCAAGGCCACCCTGAACTGCATAGGGAGACCCTGTCTCAAAAAGACAAAAAAGAAGAAAGTTGTATGGGATCTTGTACCCCCTGCAAAATCGCCCCCACACGCAGCCGACCGGTACTTGTCCTGGCAGACCAAATGAACCTCTTCTCCATGTCACAAAGAGTGAACATTGTGCTGGCCAGCACTCCGGGAGGCTGAGGCAGGAGGATCGCAAGTTCAAGCCCAGTTTGGGCAACTTAACGACTCAGCCAAACTCTGTCTCAAAATAAAGATTTTTTTTTTTTTAGAAAAAGAGCTGAAGATGCAGCTCTGTGCAAAGGCTCAGGGTTCAGTACTTAAAAAAAATCACAGTGTTGTCCGTTTAGGACTAAAATTTGGGGCAAAGAAAGCAGAGGCCAGTGGAGCAAACCCTCCACCACTTTGAGGAGGAGATCGTCACAGCCCGGCCGGTGAACGCGCATGGTCTTCCCAGGTGAACAAGCTCGATTTACACTCTATTTTTTTGTTTGTTTGTTTGTTTGTTTTTGTCTTTTTGAGACAGGGTCTCGCTATGCAGTTCAGGCTGGCCTTGAGCTCACTTTGTAGCCCAGGCTGGTCTCGAACTCGCAACAATCCTCCTGCCTCAGCCTCCCGAGGGCTGGGATGACAGGCGTGCACCACGGCGCCTAGCAAATCTACACCATTTTCTCTGCACGTCCGGCTCCCGGCCCACCTGCAAACAGGGTGCATCTATCAGGTACCTGCTGCTTGCAGCACCCTGGTCCGCCAGCCTTTCTGAGACCCGGTGATGCCTCGCAGACACTTGGAGCTTTTTAACATTCACTCAATTCCTATTTCCAGCAACATGGGAATGCAGGCCGGCCGGGAAAGTCCAGGCAGTGTGCGTGTCCTGCATCACCCTCCTGACTTCGTCCCTGTACCTGTGTTTGCACACACACACGCACACGCACACACACGCACGCGCACGCACACGGGCCTGGTGTTGCTGCCGGGATCCATGTGCACTTGGTAAAGCGGGAGTCCCGAGGCGAGGAGCCGGTTTGTGTGATTTGTTTACAGGGGTGTCAGCGCGGGCGGTGATTTATAGAGCCGCCACCCCGGCGGGGTCTCTGCTTTGGTGCGATCTGCTCGGCCGCCTCATCACACAGCCCGATGCGGGGGGGCAGCCCGGCCGGCCGTGCGCCTGCCGATTGCTTCAGTATGAACCGGGCCGCACCCGCAGAGCCCACTGCCGGAGACATCGGCCGGCCAGGAAGGGCCTTGCGCAGGCCGGCGGCACCTGAGCGGCCAGGACCGCTGACCCTGCCCCCACGTGCCCCTGTGGACTCGGGGCGACCCCCGGACCGGACCTTGCTCCCCGACTGTCGGCTGGGTCCCCTCCCACGCTTAGACCTCTTGGCATCTGCCCTTCCTGGGGGTAGAGGAACCTGCCGCCATGTGATTATGGCTCTGCCCTCCCTGAGTGGCCCCTGCCGCTCTTTTTTTATTCATTATTGTTATTTATATATTTTTTCAGCTGTCTTTTTCTGAGACTTGTAATTTTCTCATTTCTTCTGCAGAGAAAAACAAACGCATAAATAAATAATAAAACGCCCAGAGACGATGGCACCGCCGGACACAGGAGAAGCAGATTCCTTCTCCGGTTATGAACAAGACATGTTCAGGTTCCCTGGTCCGTTCCGACCCCAGGCCCCCACCACGGGTCTCAAGGCCCGGGACACCGAAGTCTTCCCAGGGACCCTGGGTGTTTCCTGGACCCCAGGGACTTCCGCTGCACCCATCCAGACCCTGGTTTTTAATTTTGCTTTGTTTTGTTTTGTCTGGGGACCCAGGGCCTCAGTAAGTTGCCCAGGCTGACCCGAGCTCACAGAGACCCTCCTGCCTCAGCCTCCCGAGTTCCGGGATAGCGGGCCTGCGCCACCACACCCCTCTGAAAAGTCACAATTTAATCAAAGTGAAATCCCCGCTCCAAGGAGGGAGCGCCGGCTCTGGGCGGCCCACTTAGACTGTCACGGGAGTCGCAGGGAGCCTCAAGGGTAGTTAGGGGACCCCAGGGACAGCGAGACTCCCTGCCCTGGGCGTCCCCTCAGGTCTTCATGGTGTACATGCAGAAGACATTTACATTATTTCTAACTCTAGGTAAATATGTACAACTGCAACTATAAATGTGTATTTATTTATAAGTATAAATATATCTACTTATAAGTATAAACGTGTCTATATATATTTATTTATAAATGTACACATATTTCAAATATCTTTGAGTATCACTGTATATCAGTTTACATTTTTATAGCCATACACATAATACGTATTTATTTATAAGTATGCCTATGAAAACATTATTAATTATATAAAATATGTGTAAATATATATTTGCTCATAGCTATGTGACTATTTTATTAATACATGTATAAGTACATATGGATGTGTACAAAATTATTTATATGTCACATATCACTTATGTCAGATGTGTTTATTTTACATTACTTAATTGGCAGTATCTATGTTTGTTACTAAGCCTTTATCATTATTTATATATCTGTTTGTCATTTATTTTATGCATTTTATCATAGTTGACTGTTATAAATGTAATACATGCATTACTAATTACATATTTATAAATAAAGAAATAAGCCCAGATCGCTCCTTGCCCTAACTCACCGGGCTGTGAATTTAACCCCCACCCCGGCATACCTTATGTACCTCTGATTGCAACTGTACCTAGTATGCTATATAAAATTTAAGTTGATCTGTAAAGTTATACACAATTAAAAATATATGTTCTGTACGTATTATTAAATCCTCACCCCGTGTAACACAGAAAATGTAATTGAATCTACACAATTATCCGTAATTAAAATTACACCTTGCGCACGTACGGCACACGGCTTTATTATTTGTGTAACTGAGGGCCCGCCCAGAATTGCTGCGCTTTTTGCGTTAATTGACTGCATGTCCCTGGTGCCCGTCCCGTGCAGACCGTGGCTTGTTCGTGCTTGAATGTTTCTGCCCTGGGCTGCCACGCACGTCCAACCCAGCCCAGCAAAACCTGTATTAAAATATTCACCGTGGAGCGGTGGTGCACGCCTGTCATCCCAGCACTGGGGAGGCTGAGGCAGGAGGATCGCTATGAGCTCAAGGCCAGCCTGGGCTGCAAAGGGAGCTCTAGGCCGGCCTGAACTGCACAGCCAGACCCTGTCTCAAAAATACAAAAATAAATAAAATATTTGCCAGCAAAGCAAACTGTGCTTAACTGCTTCATTTCCGCTGACAGCGTCGCATGCGTGGAGATCTCGCTTGCTCTGAGCTTTCTGTGGTTTCTTTAATGTATATAAAGTAGCATCTCTGTGTCCTGTTTTCTAACCCGGGGGATAAAGAGCCGCTTCACCCCTGCAGCACATTCAGGTGCTTGGAAATTTGTCACAGAAAGACGACTTTCTTTTCTGTTACTGTATTTGCATTTCAGAAAGGCTTGTGTCCTCAATCAAAGACAGAACGCATCGTAAGGCTTGCAACCCTCAGCACCCGGCCACCCCCTTGCGCCCTGCATCCTAGGGGGACCCCGAACAAGACCGCAACCCGTAACCCGGGGAGCCCGGAGCCGGCCAGCTTTGGAAGGAAGACACTGGGGAGCTCTCTCCTCGGAAACTGGGAAAGTGCTGACAGCCCAAGGTTAAGAGCAGAGCTTGATTATTGCTTACCCAGACTCTCAGGAGCAGAAATACGTTGGATTCAGGGCACTGTCGGGTTTTATTTTATTTTATTTTATTATTATTTATTTATTTGTTCTGGTCTTTTTGAGACAGGGTCTCACTATGCAGTTCAGGCTGGCCTTGAGCTCACTTTGTAGCCCAGGCTGGTCCCAAACTCGCGACGATCCTCCTGCCTCAGCCTCCCGAGTGCTGGGATGACAGGCATGCACCACCACGCCTGGCTTCTGTTTTTATTTCTGTGCAACCCCGGGGTCCTTCCCCCGGAGCTCGCCCAGCCCTTTTCTTAGTTTTGACTCTGAGACCGGGTCTGGCTGAGTTGCCCAGGCTGGCCTCGAACTTGCCACTGTCCTGCCTTGGATTTTTTTTTTTTTTAATAAGTCAATATTTCTAATTTTTCCCCTTCGGCAGCAACCAGGGAACAGTAATTTTTACCATACGAGGGGGGAACTGGAGACTTTTTCTCAAAATCTGCTAGTTCTAATGGAAATAATTATTGAGTAAATGTTGCTTCCAGCTCCCCGCGGTGTATTAAAGGGGGAAAAAAGCCATGGAAATAAAGATATTACCATGTTATTAATGCTTATTGTTCCAATAGGGATACACAAAATATATGACCGCGTGTAGTATTTAAATTGCAAAATCACAGGGATGTTTAATAAGGCAGTGTGCGGAGATTCCACGTCTCCTGGTTGCGCTGAGGTTTTTTTTCCCTCGTTTTCTGTTTTTTTTTAAACACTCCTCCTCATAATTTTCAATATTATCTAAATGAAGCTATAAAAAATCATTACCTTTAGCAATTTTTAAAATCATCTCTCATCCCCGGGAAGTGAACTCAGGAGCCTACTGAAAATATTACAAGTAAATACTGCTTTAAGAACATTGATTATTTTCCTTAATCCAATTGAAGTTTATTGAGACTTAGAGAAAAATTACAGAAAATGAGAACCGTGCGGCCGGGAACGGGCGGCCCCCGGCGGTCTGGGAGGGGACCGAGGCCGGGTTCGGGGGTCCCAGCCCGAAGTCGGTGCGTGCAGAGCTCTGTCCCGAGTTCAGGCCGGGTCTGTGTGCGCCCCGGCTCACTCAGAAGCCTTCAGGAAGGTAGACGGAGGACGCACTTCGGCTGCAAACGCTATCTCTGCATCTTCGGGGTCATGACAACTAGAATTTACAAGATGAGCTCCATCCCCAGACCTCCCTTTTTCTTTTCTCAAATTTTGACACAGGGCCTGTCAGTTGCCCCAGGTGGACTCAAACTCGAGATCCTCCTGCCTCAGCCTCCGTTCTGAGGAGGATCACAGGTCTGCATCACTCGCTGCTCAGCTGGTTCCCGGGTACCGGGAGAAGAAGCCACACAGCGTGAAGTAAAAGCCAGGCCTAGCCCCGGGCAGCTTCTGTGATCATAAATGAGGGTTCAGCTGGCCTCGGGGTGCTGGCTTCCTCCTGGGCTTGGATCAGTGAGACAGAGCCTGTGCCCAACCACTGCCTGGTGACGTCACCCGCCACACACAGCCGGCGCGGGAGCTTCAGGAGAGATGGCGCAGTGCCCAACCTGCCGGAGCACCCGTCCTGATGTGGGGAGATCTCCAAGCTGCGGGAATCCGCCGGCCTGTGGGATTGCACATGGTGGCCCCATGGACTAAGATAGGGAGAGACCAGCGCAATGGACCTCAGCCTCCAGGACTGGGCCACCGAGCTCTGCTGTGTGTCAGCGCCCGGGCTGTGGGATTGCATATGGCGGCCCCCATGGACTAAGATAGGAGAGACCAGCGCAGTGGACCTCAGCCTCCAGGAC
>NW_004955499.1:821392-830467 GCF_000276665.1 Chinchilla lanigera | reverse complement strand
CCCGGGCTGTGGGATTGCATATGGCGGCCCCCATGGACTAAGACAGGGAGAGACCAGCGCAGTGGACCTCAGCCTCCAGGACTGGGCCACCGAGCTCTGCTGTGTGTCAGCGCCCGGGCTGTGGGATTGCACATGGCAGCCCCAATGGACTAAGATAGGGGGAGTTTCTCCCACCTGTGCAGCCACAGCTGGGCTCTGCACCCTAAAATCTCGCAAGCCCTGTGTGTTCCTGGCCCATACTCTGCAGGAAGTTTCCCCGACCGCCCTGTTATGCAGTAGTCACAGGCCGGAAGAACTGATACAACCACCATGTTTTCCTCCTTTTTGTTTTTACCATTATTTTTTCTTCTCCTTCTTCCTCTTTCTTCTTTTCCTGCCTGGAATGCAGATGCAAGGGCAAGAGCCACAGTAGCCGTCTTGTGACACTTGAGGAAGATGGGAAAAGCATAGTAATACCATTTACTGCATATCTTTGAACCTGTGTGCCAGGCTCCAGCCCCTTGGTCCCTCAGATAAACTGGGGTGCCCAGGTTGGTTCCCTGTCCTGGGCTTGCTGCCCTGTGGGAGCTGTGGGCTATCCACATTCCCACATCCCATAGGCTGGGACTGGCATGTGTGTCGGCTTCACAGCCGGGCCAGGGGTTGCAACTGGAATTCCTAATGCAGTTTTGGCTGACAATGGAAGGAAAGAGCAGAAAGAAGGCAAAAAGAAAAAAAAAAATAGCAGGAGGATTGAAAGAAGACACAAGTGCACTTTCCACCACGCACGCCCTCCCGGGAGTGGCTAAGTTTGCAAACTCATGTTTAATCATCCTAAAAATATTTCAGGCCGTTCCCAGCCTCAGCGGGCTCTCGCAGGCGAGCGTTGCTGGTTTTCTCTCGGCAAATGCGGGAGGAACTTGGACCGGAGTCCAGGACTGCTCAGCGAGGGAGCTGGAGCCCGGGAGGAAGGTTTCGGAGACGGAGAAGAGATCAGCAGAAGTGCTTCCCGCCGCGGAGCCTGACCCAGACACGCCGCAGACCCGTGGGCTTCCAAGCAGACTCCGCCACCGCCGGAGCGGTCCCTTCCCCCGGAATTTCCTCTGCTTCCCCGGAGCTTCCAGTGCCTTGGGGTAGGAAATAAGGTTTCCTCTCCCAAGACACACAGGAAAGTTCCCAAGAGGCAGAAATCCTGCGGGATTTTTTTTTCCTGTGGGATAGCTTTGTCCTTAAAACAATGGCAAAAGCAACATCATTGTAAAAGAAAAAGTCAGACCGTCTCCGCCGTTTTGCCGCTGGTATGTTTTGTATAAGAGAAACTTACTTGAAAAATAAAACAAACCCAGAAAAACACCTAAGATGAGCCAGGTGTGGTGGCAGCAGCCTGTCATCCCAGCACTCTGGGAGGCTGAGGCAGGAAGATCTCAAGTCAGAGCCCCGCCTGGGGGGCTGAGTGACTTAGTGAGACCCTGTCTCAAAATAAAAAATAAGAAAAGGTCTGGGGAGGGAGCTCGGTGTGAGGGCCCCGGGTTCAGTCCCCAATACTGGGATAAATAAATAAACACATGTGTAAAGATAAATTTAAAAACCATAATGAGACCATTCTGTTGCTAAAAGGAAAAAAACAGGAGCCCGGAGTCCGGACAAACGGGACCCTGACCGGCCAGGCCGGCCGCCCTGAGATCGGTTCCGTCCAAAGCCGCCCTGAGGGCCGTGCCGGGGTCCCCCCACCCCCCGACTTTCTCCTCACCCCCTCCCGCTCCGCCCCTGTGTGTGAGCTGACGGCACCTTGTCCCAGGAGGGAGGAGGCTTGCTTTCTTTCTCTCTTTCTTTCTGTCTTCCTGTCTGTCTTTCTGTCTTTGTCTTTGTCTGTCTTCTTGTCTCTTTCTTTCAGTCTGTGTGTCTTTCTCTTTGTCTTTCTTTTTGCCTGTCTATTTCTGTGTGTCTTTCTGTCTTTCTGTCTCTCTGTGTCTTTCTGTCTGTCTTCCTGTTTGTGTGTCTGTTTTTCTGTCTTTTTCTGTCTGTCTGTCTCTCTGTCTGTCTTTCTTTCTGTCTGTCTTTCTGTCTGTCTGTCTTTCTGTCTGTATTTCTGTCTGTGTATCTTTCTGTCTTTGTGTCTGTCTTTCTGTGTTTGTCTTTCTATCTTTCTGTCATTGTCTTTCTTTCTTTCCTTCTTTCTTTCTTTCAGTGTATCTTTCTGTCTTTCTTTTTGCCTGTCTGTGTTTCTGTCTGTGTGTCTTTCTGTCTTTGTCTTTGTTTCTGTGTGTCTTTCTGTCTTTCTGTCTCGTCTGTCTTTCTTTCTGTCTTTATTTCTGTCTGTGTGTTTGTCTTTCTGTCTGTCTTTCAGTCTTTCTGTCTGTCTTTTTTCTGTCTGTATTTCTGTCTCTGAGTTTGTCTTTGTGTCTTTCCGCCTGTCTCTCTTTCTGTCTGTCTGTCTTTCTTTCTTTCTGTCTTTCTCTGTCTTTCTGTCTGTCTGCCTGTCTGTCTTTCTGTCTAGGCAGTAGCAGGCATCCATCTGCCTATTTTTGAGCTGTGCACCGGCCGGGCAGCTGGGCGGGAGGGCAGGCGGGCAGGGGACGACATCTCCGCACCCACGGAGGCATTTTTCGCATTCCTCCTGCGGCCTTGGGTTAGGCTTGTATGCGAGGCATGCAGACGCCGTGGGGGAGCAGACGCCCGCCGGGCTCTGAGCCCCTTTCTGCAGAGAGCGCGGCTGCCCAGGGCCGTAAAATTAGCACCTGGCTCAGACACGCGGGACCCACCCGGCGCTGGAGCCGCCTGTGGCCGGCTGTGCTCTGCGGCTGTCGGGGTCCGAGGGTGAGCGTGTGCCCGGGCCTCAGCTGCTCCACGGCCGGGCGGCCCGCGGGGCTGCAGACCCCGAGCTCCAAGCACACCGGGGCCCAGCACACACGCCCGGGGCAGCGGGGAGCCAGGCAGCTGACACACGCGTGTGCACGGACCAGGTCGAGGCAGACCAATGACGTCGCCGCACGAAGCTACACGACACCTGCAGAGCTGAAAGCCACATGAAACGGAGGGAGACTCACACACACGCACACACGCATGTGCATAGGCACACCAAGTCACCGTGCGCACCCGGGAGCATCCGTGTGCTCAGGCGTGGATAAATCTACGAGCGCACACGCCTGTCTGCTGACTAGGGGCACGTGTGTCCAGCCACGTGTGGGATCTGCCCGCGTGCTCTATGCACGTTAAACTGTGTCAGCAGATCTAAGCCCTAACTAAAACTGCAGTGAGTCAGAACAAAGCTGCATACGCATAAAATAAACATAAAATAGACCTTGAAACATACAAACATCCAATCGCATATGTGAAGATCTACATACATGTGCACGAAAGACGCATGTGTGTGTGTGTGTGTGTGTGTGTGTGTGTGTGTGTGTGTGTGACTGTGTGTCCTCCACAGGAACATGAAGCTCAAATAAATACAATAGCTGGGCACAATGGCGCATGCCTGTGATTCCAGCACTCAGGAGGCTGAGGCAGGAGGATCACCATGAGTTTGAGGCCAGCCTGGGTTACATAGTGAGTTCAAGTCCGGCATACTGTGCAGCCAGACCCTGTCTCGAAAAACAAAAAATAAAAATAAATAAAAATAAAAATGCATAAATAAATAAACACAATAATCTGTGTAGATAAGAGCTACATTAATGTACCTAAAAACTAAAATACATATAAATTGTGCATGTATACATACTCATGAATAAATATGTCAAATGCCCTGATAGCTATATAAATACACAGGTCTTTATATAAACACATGACTATTCACAAAAGATATATATGTATAGGTAAGTGCATTGACACAGATGCATGAAATTTGGATAGATACTATATAAATAAAACATATATATAAATAAACTCATGTTAATAGTTCTCAAACTGAAATAAAATAGATATAAATCAATACAGCCATATACATAGATACAAAATAAATGAGACATTAATACATGGTACAGATATGTATAAGTTTAATACAAACTACCATATATAAAGTGTGTACAAATAGATAATTGTATAAACATTATACAGAGACTGTGTATGCAATATGTACAAATAGATACTGCCTATAAAATGTGTGCAAATAGATATTACGTATAAGGCCATTAATGGATATAAGTAGACATAAGCTTTCTTAAAGTAGACATAAATTGAAACACTTCTAGATATGTGTAAAATAAATATAGAAAGATGCATTGATAAATAGAAACACTCACATATACAAGCATTTAACAATATAAATGCACAGGTACATATCCAAAAATACACACATGTGCACAACTACATTTCAATGTGCATGAAATCTATACAACTAGATCACCTATAAACTACGACCATGTTAAGACCCTAAATGAAAGAATTATCAACGAATGGCTGTATGACTGTAAAATAAACGTACACAGCAGACATCAGGCATGCATACCCACATGTCTGTATTTATCTAAAATTATTTATTCATAGGTACAACAGCACACAGAATGTACACAAAATATACACTACATGTAAAAACTGAATAAAATACATATCAGCTGACATCTGTGTGTACATATGCTGGAAATAAATACATAAAATACCCTGGTAACTCCACACACCCCTGTGTATTTGTATAAAGCTATAGAGCGCTGTTTCCAAAAGATACATATGGACACGTCATTATATTTACACATATGCATGAACTTTAGATGAATCAACACTATATAATAGATAATAAATTTAGATGAACAGATAATGCATTTAGAGCAATAGTGCATAGATCACATATAAAGGCAAATAGCCAATCAATAACTAAAAACATCACGCCATTTCAGCATGGGGAGAATCATGTGTAAGGTAGATGATTTCAGCACACACACACACACACACTCACACACACACTCACAGGCTCGCTGTGCCCTGCTCAATTCTGTAGCTGTTTGCTCAGAAACATGAAGATCTGTACTTGGGAGGCTGAGGCAGGAGGATCGCCACGAGTTGGAGGCCAGCCTGGGCTGCTTATTCCAGACTGGGACCCTGAGTCCACCCTGCGTGAAGGAAGCTCAGTCTCCCCTTGTGGAGAAACTCTGCATAAGGAGGGGTGGTAGAGGAACCCGCACTGGGCATTGGAGCCCTGGAGTTTGCCAAGGGCAAGGAAACCCTGATCTTCCCGGAGGAGACGACACCCTGTACATGGTCCTGATGGAAAGAGGAACCTGCAGCTTTGAAGAGGGGCATTTGGCATGCCTGGAAGCAAAGAAAGAAAGCTGGAGCTGCAGCAGCCACTTGGCTTCCCAAAGACACTCAATGTGATCAGAATATTACCTGAATATTATTGTGCTTTTTATTTATGCTTTGGGTTTCTCATAGAAGAGAAACCAGGCAATGGTTGTGTGAGTCGTTTATTTCACGTAACGTTACAGCCTCGAGGCGCATCCATATTCCCATCACTGACTCAAGCTTGCCCTTTTTCAGGGCACAGCAGTGCTCCATGGTGTGTAAACCGCATACTTTCTTTACCCGTTCATCTCTGGATGGTCAAAGAGGCTGCCTCCAAGATGTAGCTGTTCTGAGCTGCGCTGCTATCAGCACGGTGTGCCCGGGTCGCTGTGATGCCATGTCCTTAACTCTTTCAGGAAGTCGCCTGGAAGGGGAGCAGCTCGAGGGAATATAAACTGGTACAATCGCTCTGGACATCAGTATGGCGCCTCCTCCAGAGTATCCCCTGAAAGGTGTTAAAATGGAAGTGTCTATTGCAAAAGAGGAGACGCACAAGCTACCCACAGCCAGGAGGTCTTTGCAAAATGCACAGTTAATACGGCCCTTGTGGGCCAAGAAGGATGTCGGGAAGCTCTGCACTGGGACGCGGCCCCAGAGAAAGACGCGGAGTGCATTCCCTGGCATTGTGTTGTTTTCTTTCATGTTAATGGGGTGTGTGCGGTGCGTGAGGACCGTGTCCCCCGAGGGGGGGGGCTGCAGGGAGACAGCGAGGCTCTGTTCTTTTCCGTCCGTCTGTCTGTCCGTCCGTCCGTCTCCCAGGCCCCTTGTGTCTCGCAGAAGCTCCCCGTGCTTTATGCATCCTGCCTTCTATTTTGCTCTCTGTCCTATTTATAGTTTGGGTTTTTCCTAGAAGAGAAACCAGGCGCTATGTGAACGCGTGTGTCTGCTTTATCCCGCTGACGGGAAGCATTTTCTCCAGAGGAGACGTGGCCAGGAGAGGGGGGAAGTCACCCATCGGTGGCTTCACCCCACAAGCCCCGGAGAAGCTCGGAGCTGGCGGGACTGACCGGGCCGCTGGCCGCCGGGCCCTGCAGTTGAGAGTTTCCCAAGCACAAAAGAAAGGACGCCCCTTCCTGCCGGCCTCACTCCCTTCCCGAGGAGCTCACTCTGAAAAATTCATTACGGAGGCTCTGGGATCTCCCTGCCGGGCTGGCTGGGCCGAGGGCACCGGATCCCCGTCCTCCGGCGGCTGTCACGCCAGCAACTCCGGTCCCGGTGCTCCCCGGAGCCGGCGGCCCAGCCATCGGTATGCAGGACACGTGTGCAGCAGGTAGCGATGAAGCCATCTCCGCAGACCACCGGGGAGGTGAACCCGTCGCCTTGTAAAATTATCCTCATCAAATCAGATTTATTAAATACCTCGACATGCACGGCGCCGCTCGAGAGGCCGGGACCGACGCGTTCCGGAGCGCCGGGCCTCACCGGGGATGCCGCAACAGGTCGAACCAACCAGCAGGAGCCGCGTTAGAAATCCTGGGAAGCCTCAGCAGGGCGGGACACGGGCTGCAGGAGAGCCCGGACCGCAGGTTGCAAAATAATTGCAGTGAAAACAAATTATAATCTTCACCAGCATCATAAGCAATATTTTACAGCAGGAAAGATACTTTATAATATCTTTGCCTACACCACATTCTGCTGTGTGTGTGTGTGTGTGTGTGCGTGTGTTGACACAAGGTCTCACTGTAGCTGGTCTTCACTCGCTATGTAGCCTGGACTGGCCTCGGACTCCCGGTGATCGTCCTGCCTCAGCCTCCAGAGTGCTGGAGTAACACATGCACCACTATGCCCGGCTGCTGACCGATTTGATGCGTGTTTCGTAGCCTGGGCGGCCGGGGTGGGATTTTCTCGTTCCTAAACTGCACGCCTAAACTCGCGTTATGCGCATTTTAACCTGCAATGACTGAATGCATGCGGGTGAACACGGAACGACAGCATGCAGACACGGCCTATAAACCGCTGCGGTGTCTCACCTGGCGGGGAGGCTGCCTCGGACCCTACAGAGTCCGCGCTGTGAAAGCACCCTGGTTATTCCAGCCGTGGCACCTCGAACGCAGCCCCAAGGCAAGCACTGCACCAACCTCAGCCCGTGTTGGGAGCTGATGGCGCCCCAGGGCCCTGCGGTGCGGTAGAGAATCTGACGCAGGGATTCCCTCGCGCCCCGGCTGGTTCCGCTTTACAGGAAACCTCCACAGCCAGGGCCTCATGTGCCCCAATTAGAGATCAAACTGCTTCTAAGCGATGTGCAGCCTCTGGGTTGCTGGCCGGACGCGTCCCACACAGGGTGAGCGAGGGGAGGAAAACCACGCGCCTTGTGCTGGCCTGGGAAATCCGGTTCTAAGGAATCCAGTTCCGAGCCTAGAAATGCAATGTTGGGGCACGCAGGCCCTAGACGGTGGTGGTTTTTCCCCTGTGCTAGGGATCGAACCCAGGACCTTTGCAATGAGCTACATGTCCAGGCCTCTTTTACGCTTTACTTTTGCGACAGGGTTTCCCTAAGTTGCTAAGTTGCCCAACCTGGGCTGCAACTTGAAATCTTCCTGCTTCAGCCTCTCCAAGGGCTGGGATCATAAGTGTGGATCACCACGCCTGGCTTATCATCATTTTAGAATGTACTCCTTCTACTCAACTGAAGGAAAGAGCCCACCATAAAACAGTGCTACGTAGGTGAGCAGCTATCTTTAGAGCTTTTCAATTTAAAATCTTAAAATGATAAAGGAACTCCAGTTTACCCAGCTCTCCCCCGCTGGGTATCTCCCCAGGATAGGCAAAGTCATCATAACGTGATGATCCACGCACACCCACGTTTATACCAGCACCACTCACAATAACAAAGCTCTGGAAACAGCCTAGATACCCGTCAACAAGATGAATAAAGCAAATGTCCTGTGGGTACAGAGAGAAATACTACGCAGCCATAAAGAAGGATGAAACCATGTGATATTTGCAGGAAAACAGATGGAAGTTGAGACCATGGAGAAGTCAGTCGGACGCCTGAAGTGGTATCCGCACAACTTCTCTCACACGTGAAACCTAAAACATAAGTGAAAGATGAAATGAAAGGGAGGACATAGGAACCAAGAGGCAGACAAATTGGAGATATAAAATTGCATAAGGAGAGGGAGACACTGGGCTACATTCCCAGGTTGGTTGGAGAAGATGCTGAATATCAGGGTAATACACGGATTTTCTTTACAATAAGGACAAACCCACAGATGTGACCTGAAAATGACTGTTTGGACTATCTCAAAGGACTCAGGGTAGGACCTTCAATGCATGCATGATCTCCAGCAAGCACCAGCCCTACCTCCACACCACGCTCCTCAGCCTACGTGGAAACCCCATAGCCATCAGAGAGTCTCCCCCTGTGGTAGTCAGCTGAGTGTCAGTGTGGGAAAATACCGAAGGAAACCGACGGAAAGGAGGGAGGGCCGATGCGGCTCACAGATGCAGAAGGCTCAGTCCCTGGTGGGTTTCTCCAGGGCAGGAACAGCATGGCAGACAGGCTCAGAGGAGGAGACATGCTCGTCTAATAGAAGGCAAGATGAGGAAGACAATGAAGAGACGGAGGAGGAGATGGAGGAGGAGATGGAGGGGAAGAAGATGGAGGAGGAGGAGATGGAGGAGGAGGAAGAAGATGGAGGAGGAGATGGAGGAGGAGGAGATGGAGGAAGAGATGGAGGAGGAGGAGATGGAGGAGGAGACGGAGGAGGAGGAGATGGAGGAGGAGATGGAGGAGGAGGAGATGCAGGAGGAGGAGATGGAGGAGGAGATGGAGGAGGAGATGGAGCAGGAGATGGAGGAGGAGGAGATGGAGGAGGAGGA
>NW_004955499.1:813813-820532 GCF_000276665.1 Chinchilla lanigera | reverse complement strand
GGAGGAGGAGATGGAGGAGGAGATGGAGGAGGAGATGGAGGAGGAGATGGAGGGGGAGACGGAGGAGGAGGTGGAGGAGGAGGTGCAGAGGAGGAGGACAAATGGAGAATAGCAATGACAGGAGGTGCAGCCCCCTGTGACCACAGTTTCTCCCAGCACCCCCAAAGTCCCCAGCATGCATAAGTTTGGGGGCCATTTCAGGCCAAAACCCCAACCCTCTCCTACTCCCCAGCAGCTTCTAGAACAGCCAACCCGCTTCCGGTCTCCAAGACTTGGGCTGTTTCGATTTCAAACTTGATGCTGCGTTCATCATCCACGAATAAGACCCGCGCCTGGTGAAGTGCAACTGTCATCCCAGCAATTTAGAAGGCTGAGGCAGGAGGATCACAAATTGAGCAACTGAAGGAGACTCTGTCTCAAAATAAAATTTATTTCTCTAAAAAGGCTAGGGATATAGATCCATGTGAAGGCCTTGAGTTCAGTCGCCAGTAGCACAGAATCTATCTATCTACCTATCTATCTATCATCTGTCTGTCCTATCTATCCATCCATCCATCCACCCACCCACCCATCCATCCACCCACCCTTCCACCCATCCATCCATCCATCCACCCATCTGCCCATCCACCCATCCATCCATCCACCCATCTGTCCATCCTCCCATCCACACATCCATCCACCCATCCTCCCACCCATCCACCCACTTCTATTGATCTATTGATCTATCTATGTATCTATCTATGCATTTATCTACCTACCTACCTACCTATCATCTATATATCCTTCCTATCTATCATCAGTGTATGTGCATATCTATCATCTATCTATCTATCTATCTATCATCTATCTATCTATCCATCCGTCTATCTTTGGTGGTCCCCTCCAGAGCCCAAGAGGCATCCAGGTGGGGAGGTGTGTGCCCTTTGCACATCACCCCTCAGTAAACACCACAGAGAAACCCTACCAAGTCTGTAAACAAATCAGCACGTTTGAGGACACATTCTGAGGACGGAAAGCAAAACACCAGGGCCAAACCCATCCACTTACAGCAAGATGGCAGCCTGTTGGTCAGCCATGCCCAGGGGCGACATCAGGTGGAACAGGTAGTGGGGCTCAAGGAATGCTGGAGCCAAAGAGAATAAGGCTTAGAAGGTTAGGGTGAGGGTTAGGGTACTGGGGTTAGAGGGTTCGGCTTAGAAGGTTAAGGTTAGGGTGAGGGTGGGAGGGTTAGGGTTACAGGGTTGGGATTGGAGGGTTGGCTTAGAGGTTTAGAGTTAGAGCAGTGGGTTAGGTTTTGAGGATTAAGGTTGAAGTTATAAGATTACAGTTAGAGCGTTAGGCTTAGGGTTAGGCTTAGGCTTAGGGTTAGAGGGCAACAGTTAGAGCGTTAGGGTTAGGGTTTGAGTGTTAGGGTTAGAGAACTGCGGTCAGAGGCTTGGGGTTGGGTTATGGGTAGCAATAGCATAAGCACAAGGTTGGCACTGCTTTATGCTTACATCCAGCCCTCTGTGTGACCCTCCTGATCTCCATGCCCGCCTGATTTCCTGAGTTGATTCAAAACATTCACAGCAATTTTTGTCCAATGCAAATGCAATGCCGTGTCCTCGTTCACCTCTGTCACTGGCTCCTCCACCACGTGACTTCCGCCTCCTGCCCTAGTCCACAATGACCGGGAAATGTCACCGCGTTGAGTCCTTCCAGGACATGAAGGCAGCCAGGACAGCGCAGCTCAAGACCCTCAGGAAAGAGGACTCCAGAGCTGCTGCAGAAAGCACCAGGATGGTGGGGTGAGTGTGTTTGAGACTGTCTCTCTAAACAAAAAATTTAAAAATGACCCGAGACTGAAGCTCCTGGCAAAGGACTTGGGTTTGCTCTGCCGTGCTGTAAGAAAATAAACCTCAGTGTGCAGCCTGACTGCGCAGAACCTGGGTCAAAGATGAAAGCCTCTCCGCTCTTGACCCCGTGAGGCTATGTCCAGGGCGCGGGGCAGTCCGCCTTCTCCTCCGCTGTACTGAGAAGCAGCTTCGTGATAACCTGAACCAACAACTCGCCTTGGGCCTCAATCACGGTGGATACCCCTGGCCCAGGTGAACCCAGGTAAGTGCGCCAGGGCCACCTGGCATTTCCTGCGGCGCACCCTGAAAACCCCCAGCGCAGTCCCGGCGTGGAGCTGCGCTCACCACTCAGCAACCAGTGCGTGGCTCCCAGCGGGACCGGCCTCGCGGGCCGGGCACGTGCAGGACGACAGGCCCGGCTCCGTGTGAGCTCCGCGATCACATGCGCAGCGGACCTCTCGTTTCCCAGCCCGGCGACCGTGTCATTGAGGGGCGAGCCCGGGCGTGATCGGCCCTCACACGATCAAGCGGCACTTAAAAATATTATTAACCTCATCCGTCTGGATTTGGGGCTCCTCGCGCATGCCAGGCACGCGCTGTCCCCCCCGCCGGTTACGCACATGTTTATTAATCCGCTGTCTGACGCAGGGTAGCACAGGGAGGGGAAGAAAGAAAGGGGAAGAGAGAAAGAAAAAGATTTTTTTTTCCTAAAGGCAAAGCCAACCAGGGCTCCGTGTGCCCACGTGGCCGCGGGTCAAGGGGCACTAATTAAATGTCAGGCTTGACAGATTAAAATTATGAAATTTAAAATCACCGCGGAGCTCTTTGTCACTGTCAAATTAGAAGTCAGGGCGGGCGGGCGGGCGGCGCGGGAGCGCGCGGTTAACGGATTGCATGGAAATGGGGTGCCGCAGCATTCGGCGGTGTTGCTTCCCGCGAATGGAACCCACGCGGCCCGCGGGTCACAGCAGGGCAGGGGCGGAGGGGGATCGGCGGCTCCTCCTCCGGGGCCGGAGAGACCACCAGAGCCGGGACCTGTCGCTGGGACCCACGGCCGGACAGAGAGAAGCCGCCGTCCAGGGTCCAGCCGAGGACACACGTCTCTCGTCTGGATTCAGCAGGGGACCCTGCAGCCCAATACCGATCGCTCTTGTTCTTTATTTGCAGCCCCGGGGGTTGAGCCCAGGGAGACAGGGTCTTGCTAAATCGCTAAGTGGCCAGCTGTGCTTGAATTTGGGATTCTCCTGCCTCTGCCTCTCAGAGTGCTGGGATAGTAGGCACGTGTCATGGCATTTCTGCCTTATTTCATACCATTTTTTGTTGTTGCTGTTTGAGACAAGGTCTCCTTATGTAGGTCAGGCTGACCTTAAACTCACTAGAGAGGCCTGGCCTCTCTCGGACCTGAGATCCTCCTGCCTCAGCCTCCTCCTGGGGCTCCAGGTGTTCCTGAGCTGTGGCCTCATTGCTCCAGTCTCCACTAGGGATTGAACCAAGGACTTTGCCCCGAGCTACATCCCCATGACATTATTTATTCATTTAGAGCCAGGTCTCACTAAGAACATAACTTGCCCAGGCTGAGTTGAACTTGCAGTCGTCTTGCCTCAGCCTCCCGGACAGCTAGGATTATAGGTGTGTGGTAAGTTTTCCAGGCTTAGCTCCAACTTGCAATCCTCCTGCCTCAGCCTCCTGGAGTGCCAGTACAAATTCACCTCCACTTGTTCTGGGGATGCAGAGAGAAACCTCTTTCTCGGTCCTCCTGCCCACCCAGAGTGACGCATTTAAACCTGGAAGACAGCTGAGCACGGCAGAGATGCCTGCCTGTCATCCGGCACTCCGGGAGGCTGAGGCAGGAGGATCGCAAGTTGGAGCCCAGCCTGGGTAGCTTGGTGATTTAGTGAGACCCTGTGTCAAAATAAAACAAAAATAAAATAAAACCCAGAGGCCCCAGGTTCAGTTCCCAGGGCTGCACAATAATTGAGGGGTGCGGAGGAGGTTTGGGGTCTGAGGGCCCGCGCCGAGGGGCTCATCTCACCGTCCAAATATGACACCCGCATCGCCATTCGTCTCCTGCCGGCTCTGCCAGGAGCGGCTCGCTGGGCTGCAGCCTGGGCCAGCTTGGCCTCCCCACTCCCTCGACTGGACACGTGCGTGTCTGCCGGGGACGCCCACCTGCCTTGCAACAGCACACAGACTTGTCATCCAAGCAGAAACGGTGATCCACACCTCATGAATGTCACCAAGAAGCCAGGCTCGGCGGCACACACCTGAGATTCCGGCACTCTGGGAGGCTGAGGCAGGGTGGTCACGAATTGGAGCCCAGGCAATTTAGGGACTTAGTGAGACCCTGTCTGAAAATAAAAATAAAAAGAACGGCTGAGGACGGAGTTTGGTGGAAAAGCCCTGGGTTAGATTCCCAGTACTGCAAAAATAGAGATAGATAGATAGATAGATAGATAGATAGATAGATAGATAGATAGATGATAGATAGATAGATGGATGGATGGATACCTAGATAGATGGATAGATAGATAGATGGATAGCTAGATAACTAGACAGATGGATAGCTAGATAGCTACATAGATGGATAGCTAGACAGCTAGATATCTAGATAGCTGGGTAGATGGATAGCTGGATAGCTGGGTAGATGGATAGCTGGATAGCTGGATAGATAGATAGATAGATAGATAGATAGATAGATAGATAGATAGATAGATAGACAGACAGACAGACAGATAGATGATGCAGATATAACAAGTAGATGGTAGATAGACAGATAGGCAGTAGTCAGATGGATGGAGAGATAGGTTATAGATAACTTATAGATACTTAAATAGTTAATGATATATAATAGATGATGGATGAAGGGATGAAGAGATGACAGATAGATGATAGATAGATAGATGATAGATAGATAGATAGATAGATAGATGATAGAGAGATAGATTTAATTTAATTTAAAAAATGCTGGGGATGTAGCTTCATGGAAAGGTCCTGTATCAATCCTTGGCCCTACAAATAAACGAACAGATGAATTAATTAACTAACTCTGAGAGGGCTGGGATGGAGCTCAGTGCAAAGCCCCCGGCTCGACCCCCAGTGGCCCTGAAAGACGACCAGGACAGCGTGAAGTGAGGCCCCTTAGGGGCACACGCCGCCTCCGAGATCGGCGGGCTTTCCCTTCTTCCCGACCCCTCTCGCGCTGAGAGTCACTGTGTCCGGGACACTCCGAGGCTCTCGGGCGGGGACCCCAGGCCCCAAATTCATGAACACGAGCAGCGGCTGCAGGGACCTAGGACGGAAGAACCACCAAGCTGACTGCCAGCGTCCTGCAGCACTGACCCTGGGCACCGGGCTGAACCTCCACCTCCCATCCTGTCCCTCAGGTCCCCAGTGAGGGGCACCATGGAGACGCCCTGATTGGACGAAGCCCTGGTGTGACCTTAACAGACACGTTCCCCTGGGCACAGACCCCATGCTGACCAGCTGTGAGCTAGATGTCCCCAAGGAGAAGCTGCGAACACACACACGTGGGGAGACAAAGGCAGACGCCACACCTTCCGGTCATCCCAGTCTCAGGTCTGCAGATCCCATGGCCCTGGGAACCCTGACTCACCGAGCCTGGAGCACTGGGGCCTCTATGTCCCCAGGGTCACAGGTGAGACCACCCAGATTTGGGGAGGGTCTCTATCTATATTTAGTGGTAGGGTCTCTATCTATCTCTGCAGCTATCTACCTATCTGGGTATCTATCATCTACCTATCATATATCTATATATCTATCATTTACCTATCATCTACCTAGGGCTGGGGATTTAGCTCAGCCGCAAAAGCGCCTGCCTGGCAAGTGCAAGGTCATGAGTTCGATTCCCGGTACCGGAAAAAAACCAAAAAAAAAAAAAAAAAAAAAAACTATCATCTACCTATCTAACTATCTATCTTACATCAATGTATCCACCCACCCATCCATCCATCCATCTACCAATGCATCCACCCATCCATCCATCCATCAGTCCATCCATCCATCCAATCATCCACCCACCCACCCATCCATCCACCCACCCATCCATCCACCCACAAATCCATCCACCCATCCATCCATTCACCCGTCCATCCATCCACCCATCCACCCATCCATCCACCCATCCACCCATCCATCCATCCATCCATTCACCCATCCATCCATCCACCCATCCATCCATCCATCCACCTATCCATCCATCCACCCATCCATCCACCCATCCATCCACCCATCCATCCATCCATCCATCCTCCCACCCTCCCATCCATCCATCCTCCCATCCATCCATCCATCCATCCATCCATCCATCCATCCATCCTCCCATCCATCCATCCACCCATCCCCCCATCCATCCTCCCATCCACCCATCCTCCCATCCCCCCATCCATCCATCCATCCATCCATCCTCCCATCCATCCATCCATCAATCCATCCTCCCATCCATCCATTCTCCCATCCTCCCATCCATCCATCCTCCCATCCCCCCATCCATCCATCCATCCACCCATCCATCCATCCATCCATCCTCCCATCCATCCATCCATCCATCCATCCACCCATCCATCCACCCATCCATCCTCCCATCCTCCCATCCATCCATCCTCCCATCCACCCACCCATCCACCCACCCATCCAGCCATCCATCCACCCACCCATCCATCCATCCATCC
This sequence comes from Chinchilla lanigera, assembly GCF_000276665.1. Lineage (NCBI taxonomy): Eukaryota > Metazoa > Chordata > Mammalia > Rodentia > Chinchillidae > Chinchilla > Chinchilla lanigera. The sequence continues at coordinate 814,009 of NW_004955499.1, read as the reverse complement.
ATCCTCCCATCCATCCACCCATCCATCCATCCTCCCATCCATCCACCCATCCATCCATCCTCCGACCCATCCATCCATCCTCCCATCCATCCATCCATCCTCCCATCCATCCATCCTCCCATCCATCCATCCATGCATCCTCCCTCCTCCCATCCATCCATCCTCCCATCCACCCACCCATCCATCCATCCTCCCA
>NW_004955499.1:801283-813373 GCF_000276665.1 Chinchilla lanigera | reverse complement strand
CCCCCCCCGCCATCTGTGCTTGGTCTCTTCCGCTCCTGTCTGTATTGTGGACACTCTGCAATCTGCCTGTCATTGTCACCAGCGACACCCTGACACTCTGGCTCTGTCCACCCCTGTCCAGCCCTGTGTGCTGCCCTCTCCTCCCCCTCCTCCCACCTCTCCTCCTATCACCTTATCTGGAACCTCAGCAACCCTTCATGGTGGACACGTGGTCACCCACCCACCACACTTTCTCCCCATTTCCCTGCCCCGGGGGCTGAGTTCACCTTCAACGCAAACTGCACACAGCATTTCCCCCACATCCCAGTGGCCCGGGCTGGGGTCCAGCTCCACTCCAATCAGTATGGGACAAAGAACCTGTTAACAGCAGAATCCACGAGCGTTGTTGCCACAGAGAGTCCCGCCTTGCCGTCCTTTACCAAGTGTGCAGGGTGTTGCACACTGCACAAACACACCCACACGTCACCCTCACCTTGAGTCCTCTCCAGCAGGGTGGGGGCAGGGCTGACTTTGTTCCTGGTCGTGGAGGTCCATGTGGGTCACCCTGAGAGGTGACAATCAGTGTGGCAAGGGTTGGGCTCATAAGTGCTCTCAGGTCATCAAGGATGAATCAGTTGATGGATTTGGGATTTGATGGCATTACAGGAAGGTGATGGAGACATAGGAAGTAGGACCTCATCATGGTTTGAGGGAGGACTCTTTCTGGTCCCTCACTCCACTCTGCTGGCCTTGTTTCCTAGGCTACTTCCTTCCCACCATGATGTGAGCATCTTCCACCCGCACACCCATCCGCCATGATGCTCCTGCCTTGGAGCAGCCGTCCATGGACTGCACCCTCTGCAACTGTGAGCCATTTCCACCTTTCCTGCTCTGTGCTGATTCTGTCAGGTATTTTCTCCCAGAAGCCTGAAGCTGGCTGTCTCAGCCCCTGCGGCTGGGTGGCTGGTGTCATAGCGAGAACACCCTGAAAAGGCTGAGGGCACCCGTTTCTACCGATGGCTCGCGGCGCAAAATTGCAACATTTACGGGAAGTTTGAGCATCAGAGTTTGGAGGAAAACAGGGAATGGTGGTTTAGGGAGATTTTAGGAAATGGATTTGCACCTGGCTCCCCCCAAAATAAAATGAACCAGCGTGTATGCATGTGTGTGTGTGTGTGTGCGTGTGTGCGCACACCCACCCGCACAACACCTCCATTCACTAGAGACTTTTCCCTTCAGGGAGAGATTTCTGTTTTCTCAACACCCACATCTGCTGCTCTGGCCTCTCGGGGTTGTGTTTCCAGTAAATATATCATCTTTCAAGCGCAAACACTTCCAACAGGGGCTGTTCTGTTCCCCGGCAGTTCCACTCGACCTGGTTGTCCGAAATATTTGGGGCGGCCACAAGACTTCAAAGTGGGGCTCAAGGTGTGAGTTTGGTTTTTGGGTGTGTGCTGGGGCGGGTGCGGGCGCGGCCGGCTCGCGGCCAGCCGTTGGCCGTGAAGCTGGCGGGTTCCCGGGAGGGACTGGCCCGCTGCCCGCCGGGGCATCTCTCAGAGGGCAAGGCTCACACTGCCCGGCAGCAGGCAGGAACTGGGGGTTCAGCAAGCTCAACTCTTCCCCACAGAGGGTCAGGAACACAGTGGGAAACTCTCCCCGGCCTGGGGTCGGAGGAGCGAGGTCAAGGCAGGCGGGGTGGCTCCCTCCAAGGGACAGAAGGAGGGAGGGAGGGCGACAGGCGCTGGACCTCCTGCCCCTCAGCCGGCTTCTCATGGTCACTGGAAACTCGTCCTGGTCCCTGGCTGCAGCCCCATTGCTCCAGTCTCTGCCTCAGTCTCACACGGCTTCTCCTCCATGTGTGTATCCCCTCTTCTGTCTCGCAGGAGGATGCTGCAGTTGGGTTCAGGAGGCTGACGCAGGAGGGTCTCCCCTCCAGATCCTCCACTGATTCCCTCTGCAGGGAGCTGTCTCCACATGAGGCCCTGCTCCCTGTAACTGGTTTTCGTTCTTCGGCTCATCTTTTCAAGGGACACGTGTGAGCTCCCCACTGCACCTTCACACAAGGGGCCCCCATTTGCACAATGTCCCACCAGTGACTCTCCCAGCTGCTCTGAAAACCAAGGCTCACTGCTGACATTTAGAGCTCTGCTGTGGCTAAGCCTGATTTGTGATTCCAAAGACTCCATGTTGTGTCAATCCAGGGCCAGTGATTCAATCTCCACAGGCATATTTTAATACGAGAAGAGCACCTCTAGACACAGCTCGAGAGTCAACAAGTCTCTGTGAAATCTTCCTTGTCCCGAGTCTATTCCTTTAATTTTTTCCTAGGCATACATTTTTATGACCTTTAATAAAGTGTTTGGTGTAGAAAATTGCGTTAAAATAGGCAACAAGCACGTCACGTACGATCTGCCCGCCGTTGCTTTGTGCGGGTCTTTAACATGATTGATAATTTAGGGTGCAGCAGAGCATGGAGATTCAACGGAAAGGTCTGTAAATTAGAGGGGTGTACGGGACGTAGAAGGCGGTGGAAAGACAGTCAGCACAGAGCTCCGAAATTCCAGGAAGGGGCGAGGAGGCCAGGCGCTTCCTGTAAGATGCTCCCGGTCAGCCGGTCACCCAGTGTCCTCACACACATGGACCTGAGATGCCTTGAGAGATGAGGGTGTCTCTGAATTCAGACCCAGGCTCTTTCCGACCCCGCTAAATGCCGCACAGACCCAGTGTCGGTCCTAAGAAATGCTCCACTCTGGGCCCCTGACTTCGGGTCTCTGACCATAAGGAACCCCCAAAACACAAGACAGACAACCATCAGACCACCTCCTGGCTTTCTACTGATCTTCAGAGGAGGCAGTCTTGTACGATGCCCCATCCGTATATACAGTGAATGTTTAAATTTTTAAAATATGTACCACAATACGAGCTGAATGGCCAGGAACCTTGTACGCATAGACCTGAAGTTAATTTTATGCAATATTTCTCTTTTTTCAATGCTGGGGACTAAACCCAAGGCCTTGCCACTAAACTCCATCCCCAGCCTTTTTTTAGTTTTTATTTTGACACAGAAGCTCACTAAGTCACTAAGTTAGCGTAGGGGCTCATAACTGACATGGTCCTGCCTCAGCCTCCCAGCATGCTGGGCTGACAGGTGTGCGTCCCCACCCTCGGCAGAAATGAAGCAGTGTTTTCAGTGTCATTGCATTTTTCTGCTATCCATAGAGGAGGGACAGTGGGAGGTCCCCATTCTGCGCTCCAGACTGGCCCTCAAAACTTCTTGGACTTGGGAGCGCTTCAGATGAGGACAGTGCAGTTAGCGTGGGCACGGCCAGACTCCTCCAAGGCGGGGCCGCACCCCGTGGCAGAGTCCATCTGTACCCCGGAGGGGCAGGGCACCCTGGTATAGAGGCCTTTGTCCATCGCAGAGTGAAAGGTCCTCCACAGCTCACTGAGGGGGTGGCCCCCACACACCACCCAGGGCTTGTGCCTGGACACCTGGGGTGGGGCCGACCCCGCACCCAGGAGCCCGCAAGGTGCTTCCTGTCTGAAGTAAGGTGCACTTAGTGACCCAAGGCCACAGCCTTCCCGTGGCAGGAGCCGATCCACCCACTCTAGCAAGACACACCATGCACGGGTCCACCCTTGGGGCTGAGCCAGGAGAAAAAGCCATCGCTCCCTGAAACCCGCAAGGACTCCCCCACGCCGCGTCCTGCAGGTGACCCAAGCTCAGCCGGGAGCAGGTGCAAGCCCATCACGGCTGCAGCACCGCAAAATCACCCGGGCTGTCTGGATTTCACAGCGGAACCGGCCAGGGAAGTGTGTTCAGGCCCCGCAGACCCGGCCCCCATGCTCGCCGCCATCCAGGTTGGCCCAGCCGGGAGCCCCCGCCTGTGCCTTTGTCGGTGTCCCCATAAAGCAGCAGACACAGGGATTTCACGAGTTGACGGGGATTTCGGTTCAAAGGAAGTCCCTGAAGTCGGGCCAGCTGCCTTTATAAAGGAGACTTAGTGAGCGGGATTTGCAGTCTCTTGGAGTAATTTTTACAAGCCCAGGGCTGCACCGCACAAGCCAGGTCTGGCCTCCACTGGCAAAGCTTTCCTCATTTCTCACTGTCTGGCCAGGGCAGCGGGAAGGAGGAGATGGAATCCACACAGTTCCCGACGAGAAACCTCCCTACAGCCAGCAGGGTTGACAGGAGGTGCTGCACACATGCCAATCCGCAGCCCGGGGGCCCCTGTACCCATTGCTCTAGTTTAGATTTTAAGTGTGGCCTAAGGGCCCATGAGTTAAACACTTGGTCTCCACAGTGGTACTGTTGGTGGATGGAGAAGTACTTAGGGGGTGGAGCCTCATGGGAGGAAGTGAGGTCATGGGAGGAAGTGAGGTCATAGGAGGCACGGACCTGCAAGGGTGTATCAGGAGCCCTGTCTCTTCTGTTTCTCTGAGCCCAGCGTCCTGGCGCAGGCCTGTAATCCCAGCACTCGGGAGGCTGAGGCAGGAGGATCACTGCAAGTTCAAGACCTTCAAAGGGCTACAAAGTGAGCTCAAGGCCAACCTGAACTGCACAGCGAGACCCTGTCTCAACAAAACAAAACAAAACAAAACATGAATGTTTCTTTCTCAGCCAACAGGACGTGAGCCGTCATGATGTTTCTTCCTCACCAAAGCAATGGAAGCAAGGGACCGTGGACTCAGCCTCCAAAGCCATGGACAAAGTAAACCTTTTCACTTTATAAGTTAATCCTCTTGGACTTTTGTAGTCATGACAGGACAACAGGGACACAACTGCGGTCGGTGCGACCTCCGTATGACCTCTAGTCGGTCTCCTTCTTACAAAGCCGCCTCGATGTGATCACAGCAGCTGCACCTTGAAGATCTTATCAAACCCCAATGATCCACATTCAGACCAGAGAAGCCGCCCACAACCGCCAGGTCCTAGCCCCAGAAGCTGGGAGCCTGGGGGCTTCTGTAGCCAAGGGGACTCCAAAATCACAGACTGAAGGATTCCAAGCTGGGTCCCCTGTCCCACGTGGCCTTATCCTGGGTGTCTTTCCCGAGGAAGATCTGAACCCAGAAGAGAAACACGGATTTGATAGCATGGCTGGCCATCAACCGAGGTACACAAGGGTCCCCTCAAGCCCAGAAGAGATGAGAATGCAGGAAAATGGATTCTTGCAGCGGAACCCTAGCAGAATAGAGCCCAGGCGGTGGCTGGCTGTTGAGCCGGTAGGTCTCTCTCAGCTTGTGGCTTCTCCAACTGCAATGCCGTAAGTGTGTGCTGCTTTCCGCCACCGTACTGGTGCCGGCTCATTACAGCAGCAGCACGGCTCTCATACCTCCTCAGTCTGCGTGGGTTCCTCTGAGGGGCCTCAGTCTACACAGAGAGATCCTCTGTAGTGCTCATCTACGTACACGAACGCGTCCTGGGAGACGGACCCAGCCTTCCTCCCAAGCAGGACTACCAACAGCCGCGCACATGCGGCTCGGAGGCAAAGCTAATCATCCCCGTGCATCCCGACCCCAAAAGCACCGCTCCCTCTGCGCCCCCCGTCACCAGGGAGGTTCACAGCCCTGGGGGAGAAAAAAAGAATAAAACAAGGTCTCACTTCATTAGAGGAGGGTCAGGTTCGGCGGCAGCTTGCAATAAAGAAATTAGCAAAACCAGAAACCGCAATTCCTCGGAAACCCCCGAAAACGAAGAGGATTTAAAGTGACAAGATCCAATTAAATTTAATTACCCAAGCTGTATTTTCATTTTAACTGACACGTTTTATTAAGGAGCGCGCCGCGCGCAAGCTACAAACCCGGACCAAATTGCATCCCGGTAATACAGTTATCTTATGCAAAAGCCCCGCGATCTAATTTTCTGAAACGAAATTAGAGTCTGGGTGTGGGTGTTTTTCTTTTTGTGTGTGTGAGAGGTTTTCTTTGTTCGGGGCTCGGAAACAGGGTTCGCGGTGCAGTCCCGCCTTAGCCGGTAGTGAGCAGGAAGGGCGTTACGTACCCCCACCACCACCATCAAACTCAGGCAGGAGGAAGAGCCAGACAGCCTCGCACCTTCCCCCTCCTGCTTCGGGGTCCCGCCTGGGCTGCTGCTGCATGCACAACAGAGCTGCCTAGCTGGGAAGCTGAGTCAGTCTGTGACACGGAACACAGGGAGGTCGCAGAGTCACTGCCGTCTTCGCTGTGAGGAGGGCCGGCTCAGGGTGCTGCCTGGGAATCACGCATGCAGCACGGCTGCCGTGGAACCGGGGACGGGCGGGGGACGCTTAGGGCTTCCGGTCAGCTGGTTCTGCTCTGCTTCCACAAACTTCTGCTGTACGAATTTCCCACACTCGTGTCACGAAACACCACGAACCAGGTGGTCAAAAACCGCGGAGATCCATCCTCTCCCTGCCTTGGAGAGGAGAAATCTGAGAGTGGAGCATCCCAGGACCGCACGCTATTTACAGGCTCCAGGGGAGACCCTCCCGCCTCTGCCTCCTCCTGGGGTTTCCGGCGGCCCCATCACTCCAGCCCCTGCCTCCATCTCTACACAGCTTCTCCTCTGGTGTGCGTCTCCCCTTCTGCCTCTCACCAGGACGCCGCTGTTGCACTCAGGATGGCCTCATGTTGGAACCATCATTTATTGTATCCTGAATGATTCTATTTCCAGGAAAGGCCCACTCACGGGCATCAGGGACACGTGGACAGCTCACAGGGGACACATTCAAGCTACTCCCCATGGTGATACCACTCAGCATGGATTTCCTCCCTTCCCACACCTCTGAATGAGTCCCTGGCCCGCTCACCCAAGGGAGACCAGGCACCCCTCTTTGTCTGAAAGGGGACCTACTAGAACATCTGGTCTACCTCATGTCCTGCTGCAAGTCCGGGGCTGTGGGTGAACGTCAGGGGCAGAAGAACACAACTGCGTTCGGTGCACCCTTCAGGTGTATGGTGCCTCTGAGGTCATTTCCATTTACACACAAGTGGGCACCCTCTTAGCACAAGGTGTGTGACACAAGTCATCCCAGTGCACACAAACACCCCCCACATAGGTGCTCTGGGTCCCATTCTACGGATTTGGAAGCTGAGATGCAGACAGGTCCAGTAACGCCCCCAAAATCAGACACAGTTGGTGTCACTGGTGCCTCAGGTTCGTGGTTTATGCAATCCCTGAAGCCTCACAAACACCTGAGCCTAATTTCCAATCAGAGCTGAGGGGCTCCAGGTGTTTTGTTACATTTGTCGCTTTGTCCGTCACTGGGACAAAATGCCCGATACCAGCAACTTAGGAGAGAGGAGAGGTTCAGTTAGGCTCACGGTTGCAGAGGGTGCAGTCCATGGTTGGCTGCTCCAAGGCAGGAGCATCACGGCGGATGGGTGTGGGGGAGGAAAGACGTTCACATCATGGTGGCTGGGAAGCAGAGAGAGAAGGATAGAGTCCGAAAGGAAGGCTCTGGGGCCAGATAGAGTTCCCAAGTTGGCTCTGCATGACAGACCCAGAAGGTTCTCAACCCAGCCAAGCTGACAATCAGGATTCCTCATTACAGCTTCATATCCCTATATATATCAGATGAGCGGACCTCACCCAGCCGCAAAGTGGCATGACAAGACAGGGACAATGGCATTTTTTGGAGGCATGGCTGGGGTGCCCCTTGTCCCTGAGAATTTCACCAACCATCCCTCCAGGTCTTGAAGGAGCATGGTCCTTCTTGCCGCACACTCTCCCCCATTTTTTCTCTTCCCTGAGGGGTCTCCCTCATGCACCTACTTTTATCCAGGACGCCCAACTTTCCTTGGTCTTCAAAGGCTCCCTGTGTCGAAATTTGCAAGGCCTTGAAAGTCAGGGGGCATCAACGCAGGGTTTCTGTGGGCCATTCCCAAGTGTAGGGGAAACACATCGTGAAAGACTTGCATAAGTGTCACCCCAGGGCCCGAGTGTTGAAGATTTGGTCCCCAACTTGACATTATTGGGGGCTGAAGTGATCTTTAGCAGGTGGATCCCAGCAGAAGGAAGTCAGGTCTTTGGGGATCTTGATTGTTTACTCCAGCGGGTGGAGACACCTAGAGGACTGGTAGTGCTCACTTCTGGGTGTCTGCCCGGGTTGTGGGGGGATGACCTTACAAACTATGCCTGGTCCCTGGGCCTTTCTCTCCTGCTCCCACCTCTCTGCTCCCTGGTCACCATGATGTGAGCATCTTTCCTCCCTGATACCTATCCACCATGATGCTCTTGTCTTAGAGCAGCTGACCATGGACTGCTCCCTCTGAGGCCATGAGCCGAATAATCCTCCCTGGCTTTAAATTGCTGGCATTTCGTCACAGGGAGGGAAAGATCACCGATACAGATCCCTGCTCTTCCTTTGTTATCAAAGGACATCTCTGTCTAGGTCTGTGCAACTGAATGTGCATAAATACAAAGGTTATCAGGACCGACTCCATGGGCAAGAGAAGCACATCTGGACAGAGTGTGGACATTGTCTGTCAAAAGCCCGTGTGTTAAGAGACCTGGTCTCCAGCTTGGCGCTATGGGACTTTTATTAGGAGGGACCTAAAGGGAGGAAGTGAGGTCACTGTGGGCGTGGCCCTGAAAGGGAGGAAGTGAGGTCACTGTGGGCGTGGCCTTGAAGGGAGGAAGTGAGGTCACTGTGGGCATGGCCTGGAAAGGGACTGTGGGAACACAGGCCCATAATCCCTCCTTCTCTGCATGCTTCTCCTTTTCCTCCTCCTTCTTTTCTTCTGCTGCTTCTTTCCTTCACCTCCTTCTTCCTCTCTAGTTCTATCTCTTTCCTCCTCCTCTTCCTCCTCCTCCTGCTTCTCACTCTCCCCCAGCCCCTTCCATCATGCTGTGGACAATTTTGCTCCACCAAGGTCTCCCACCATGACGTACCACCTCCTCACACGGCCAAGCAGCAAAGCCAATCGATCCCAGACTCGGCCCTCCAAAGCCGTGACCCAAGATAGCCCTTCCGTCTTCCTCCGTCGATTATCTCAGGCGTCTGTCACGGGCATGGAAATCCGCTTCACACACCATCCTGACAACAAGAAGCCTGCTTGATACCTGCTCTGAGAAGTACCACAGAAATCCTGAGAATCATACCCAGAGGGACACCCTCCTCCTCTGGTTCCAAACCCTCACATACACATTTCAACGCTGGGTCCTCGTCTTTGCTCTGCCTGCCAGCTCTGCCGCAAACATCTCCTGGGGTGTGATTTTCTTTCCCAGTGCAGAGACCATCAGAAAGCAGGGTACCCCAGAACTTTTGTCTTGCTCCAGGGAAACCACCCATAATAATGCAGGAACGAAAGCCATGTGCTCTTCCTGAGACCCACACTCAGGCCTTCCTGATCTGGGTTACCAGGCTTGAGCTGTCCAAAAACAGCACCCTGCGTTTAGCACCAGCAGCAGAAGCGCTGGGTGGGCGGCTGAACGGTGCTAGGCAGGGGGCCTTCAGACCGAGCTGGTTGCTGCATCCAAGCAAATGTTTGTGCTCCTGGAATTCCACCAACAATCAGGAACAATGACTTTCTGTGCAGGAAGCATTCTTATTTGGGCAATTAGCAAAGCAAAGCTGGAAGGAAAACACCAAGGGCCCCGGAGACCATTCAACTCCAGTGCGTGGTAAGATTAACAAGACCAAAGAAAACACGCTCTTGAATTTTACAGTGTGGTCAAAGCCTTGAATTCTGGCCCATGCCAGAGACTTCCTACAGGACATTTTTCCTCTCTGTGTCCGGCGTTGGCTCTGGGAAGGCCATGGGGATCCCAGAGGGTTTCTGTGAAAGACCAGGAGCTCAGCTCTGTCAGTTTTCAACCCACAGTTACTGGGGAAATCATCCCGTGTTCCCGTCAAATGAGGATTTCCCACACCTCAAGCTTTACTCAGAAGATAGACAAACCCTGTCTTCAGGGTCCAAATAAACATTTGGCCCCTGGATGGCAAGGACACGGGTGCTCTTCCAACTCCACATACAGCCACACGCAGATTCCATCTGTTTTTTCCACTCCTCGGGATTGAACCAAGGTCATTCTCTGAAATACGTAAAATCCCCAGCCTTCCTTTACTTGACACAGAGCTTACTTGCTAAGTAGCTCAGGCTGGGACCACTCTTGAGATCCTCCTGCCACAGCCTTCCAAAGTCCTGGAGTGACAGGTGGGCCCCACCACCAAGACAACAGAAAGGGAGAGATCTTATTTGATGAAATAACTTCCCTTTTCTTGTTCACAGTGAAAGTGTGAGTGTGGGGATCAGAGTACTGATTCATGAGGCTCACAGGGACAGATATCTGCCTTGAGAGACTGGGGTTGACAGCAGGCATGAAATACACATGGTGGACTTTTGCACACTTAGTCAAAAGCGGGATAGGTAGAAATGCCGAGGACTCTGTGCAGAAGGGCCCTGTGTACATCTGCTGCTAATTCCCGAGCAAACCCATGGACATCACCGGAGAGATGATGCAAGGGTGTGTCTTTCTTCTGGTGCTTTCCAGAGGAACACAAACAAATACAGCAGCGAAGGAGACCCAAAGCTCATGAGCAACACCGTCTAACATCTAACCCAAATATGAACCTCTAACCCTTGACCCTAACCCAAACTCAAACCCTAACACTAACCCTAACCTTTAACCTTAACCCTAACCAATACCCACCTACCCCAACATTAACCAATATGCCTTAACCCTAAGCCTAAAACTAACCCTAATCAATTAACCACTAAAACATAACCAAAACACCAAACCTCTAGCCCAAACTCTAACCCTAAATAAAAACCATAACCAATAAGTAGAGCCCAAAAAACAAAACCCTGAAAGAAATCCTAACCCTAAACCTTAGCGAAGGTTAATGCCTAACCCTAATTCCTAACCCTAAACTCGATCCCTAACCCTAACCCCAACCACTAACCTTAAACTCAAACCTTAACACTCACCCAAAGCCCTAAACCATGAACCCTAAAAGATCTCCAACCACTAACCCTAATCTCAAATCCTAACACTAACCCTAACCTCAAACCTGAACCCTAACGCAAATGCCTAACCCGAATCCGAACCAGTAATCCTACCACTAGCCATTAACTCCACCCCAAACCCTAACCCTAACCACAAGCCTTAACCCTAACCATTAACCCTAACCCCAACTCCTAACCCTAACCCTAACCTTTAATCTAATCCTAAGTGACAGCCACCTACCCCAGCCCTAACCAGTAACCCTAACCCTTACCCTAAGTGGCGCCCTTGACACGGTGCTATAAGAAGAAAGAGCTCTTTGTCCCCAAACTTCCCCACCAAGGCCACCAACCCCGATGTGATGGTGCAAGCACAGGGACGGTTCCAGCTCGGGGCTTCCTACCACTGCCCGGGCCACAGCCCTCTGAGCGGCCCAGGAGACAGCAGCAGGGGTCTTGGAGAAAACCTGCCAGCCACGAGGCACCCGCAGAGATTCGTGCGCTCATGACGGGGCCTTCAGTGAGGTCCGGGGCAGCAGAGGGCGGCTCTCCGTCTGTGCCGGGTGAGCTCAGGCCGCCCTACCTGGTTCTCGGTCGCCCCCTCATCCTCCTGCCCAGCCTCCTACCCTGTCTGCTCCTCAGAGGACAGCAGCCCTCTGGCCTCGGTTCACCAGGGCCCCAGGGTCCATGCCAGCCCCTCAACGCCTTCACTGCCGTGGACAGCTTCCTGTAAGGCTGGCAAAGCTACACTCTGACCTTGTCTTTGTCTTTGCTGAGGGATTTCGGGTCTTCTCAGAGAGACACAGATCAGTTCCAGCTGTGGAGTGGGGCGTGGCCAGGCCGTGAGGTCACAGGGAAGCGCAGGGTTTGTGTGGAAAAGACCTCAGCAGAGAGGAAGAACTGAACGTAGGGAAATGAGGTGCAGGTGAGAGACATGCAGATGGAGATGACACAGGGATAGGGATAGACAGAGAGAGAGATGCAGAGAGAGATGATAGAGACAGAGGTTAGAGACACAGAGAGATAGAGATGGAGATACAAATACAGATAGATAGAAATACATATAGAGATAGACACGGAGATAGTGATACAGAGATAGAGACAGACACAGAAAGAGAAAGAGAGAAGATAGATAGATAGATAGATAGATAGATAGATAGATAGATAGATAGATAGATAGATAGA
>NW_004955499.1:798041-800043 GCF_000276665.1 Chinchilla lanigera | reverse complement strand
CTTGCAGGACATCTCTGTGGGATCCAGGCCCTCAGCTGGATTCCTTGGTCTTTAGTGTGTGGACAGATCTCCTGCACTGTCTTGTATATCATTCTTTGGGTGACTATTAGGAATAATATTGTAAAGTATGTGTCCTGTATTATATTGTTTCCCATTGCAAAAATATCCCCTAAACCATAACAGATAGATAATAGATAGATAGATAAATAGATAGATAGATAGATAGATAGACAGATGGACAAGATAGAAATTGACCACAGGACATGGCTCACAGGGTTACCCAGGCTGGGAACCCCACCGTGTAACCTCTGCAGTCCGCACACAGAGGATCTGACGGAGCGGGTCACAGCGAGAGGACCCAAGAGGCAGAGGAGAGGATGACATGAGCTCCAGCCCAAATGCAATGGCCCAGAGCAGGAGTTCTAATACCCAAGGGCAGACACGATGGGCACCCGCGCTCCAGGAGACACACACACACACACACACACACACACACACATACACACACACACACCGCTTCCTCTGCTGTTTCATTCTACTGGACCGTGGAAGGCGGGGATGGCCCCCGCTCTCCCCAGCTCACACCTCCCCACACTGATCCCGCAACACCAGACACACCCAGGTCCCCGTCACCGAGCCACGTCAGATTAACAGGTTACTTCGGCTACGGTGTTCCTGTCTGGTTGCCCTGCCCAGCTCCTGGAGCAACAAGCACGGCTACAGATAGTGGCGTCCCGAAAGAGGAGCCGCCAGCAGGCAAGAGGGAGTGGACCATACCCAGAAATGCAGTGAGACGTGGCTCATGGTCCCCGAAGGATGCGTCTCCCCTCCCAGCTGTCCCCGGTGTGACGCAGGATCCTCGAGAGGGGATCAAAGAGGGGACGGCTGCACCACCACCCATCACGATGATGAGAGAGGTTGCAGCAGCCCGCTGTGAATGCAGCAGTGTCCAGCTCCGTACACCAATGGCCACACCCGTGTGGACTGCCCCTGCCTCCTGAGGGCCCAACACACCCAACCCTGTAAGATGTTAATATCTTTTGACGCCCGATGGTACCCGATTCTCACACTGCCTCCTGCTGGAGAAAAATCACAGGCCGCCAGACTCCTTGTTATTATGGTTCAGACAAGAGTCCCCCCAAAGACACCTGCGTCCAGAGCTGGGGCTTTGGACTGTATCTCAGGGTGCTGTGCTCCTCAGCAGATCCATCATGGATGAGCTCCCGGCTGAATGTGCTGTAAGAGGCGGGACCTGGTTGGAGGTGGTCACTGGGGTGTGACCTGGAAGGGTGAGTTCTTGTCCCCAGCTCCTCCCTGCTCTCTCTGCTTCCCGGCTGCCATGATGTGAGCATCTTTCCTCCCCCACGCCTGTCCACCATGATGTTCCTGCCTTGGAGTGGCCAACCATGAACTGAACCATGAGCCAACATAAACCTCTCCTCCTTTAACTTGTGGGCATTGGACATGTTATGCCAGTTATGCGAAAGTGGCTATTACAACCTTCTACCCCAAAGACAGTCATCTAGGAAATCTAGAGGTGCACAATTTCAGATATGCTACACACAAAGCCCATGGGCTCCCCTGGCAAAGCCAGGCTGATGAGTCATCCTGGTAGCACCATGAAATACGCACATTAGAACCTGTCAACAGACATTGCATTACCAGTGCCTTTGAGCAAAGTTCCCACTAGCTTCGGAAAGCCTTCAGGTGCTGTAACTATGAAACTTCAGGTCAAACTGGATCCAAAGGAACCATTCTCAACTCAGCCCTTTAAGATATATTGACCTTAGATGAATAAAAGAAAAATTCAATTTGCTAAAGGTAAATTTGGGATAACTATTGCATGGACTAAATGCTTATTCCCCCAACCCCAAATTCATGCACAGAAGCCCTAAGTCTCAGTGTGCTTGGTGTTCAGAGGAGGGGGCATTGGGAAGTGATTAGGCTGAGAAGCACCTGGGAGGATAAGTTCCCTATGATGGGATTAGCATCTCTGTAGAGA
>NW_004955499.1:783918-797152 GCF_000276665.1 Chinchilla lanigera | reverse complement strand
AGCTCTGCTGTGTGTCAGCGCCCGGGCTGTGGGATTGCATATGGCAGCCTGAGCTGATGAATCCAGAGCTGCACCTGCCCTTTCACCAGGGCAATGGACAGAGCATATGTCCCAAAAATTCCCTTGTTGAGATCTTCACCCCTTAGGGGTCAGATCAGGAGTGGGGGCTCTGGGAGGTCCTGATGGTGGAGCTTTATGGATGGGATCTGCATCCTCATCACAGAGACCCCAGAGAGCTCCCTAGTTGTGATGTTGGTCTTTGGGACAGGCTCTCACTAAGCACTGCACACTGTCTTGGAACTCACTGTGATCCTCCCGCCTCAGCCTCCCAGATTGCTAGGTGTACGGGCGTGCACCACCATGCCCAGCTTTCCCTTTTCCTTTAGAAGAGAAGCTGGACTTTGGGTTCACTCTGCAGCCTCTTGCAGGCCGCTGCCTGAGACCTGGATGGAAGCCACCCTATCCCCCGCCTCATCTATTCTCGGCTGCTCTAGGTCGCAGCTCTCTGGGGCGGTCCTCACAGGCACTTTATTAAAAGACGTAAAAATAATCCTGGCCTCCAGCTCAGCCCTGCTGAGAGGATTAGCAAGGTTTTGTTTGTAAGAGCTCCAAGTTCTGTGTAGGGAAGTTGTCCAAATAAAATACCTACAAATCAGGTGCGTTTGGGCAATGCTGCTGATCAATGCACTTGGACTCTTTTCCCGGGTGGGAAATTAAAACGAGGGCAGGATTTGTGAAAATCGCTGTTCCTATTCACTTTCTGATCGAATTGCCCATTGATCCGTGGGGGGCAGGGGAGAGGCATTCGATTTCCCCAAATCACAGAAGGCGTCCGCGTGGGCTAAACTCAGCAGACGTCCGTCTTCGGGGCAGGCAGGAAATGTTCAGAGGATTAATAAAAAAAGGGAGGGAAAGAAAGCCATGTTACTCTTCATTCTTCGGGGCCATCTCAAACCACACACCACCACTTTATTGATGATTCCTGAATTTCCATTTTAATAAAATAAATCGAGATACCTGCAGATAATAGCGCTGTTCAATATTTATGAAGTGGCTTTTTAGAATAAATTCAGAAATTCAGTATTAATCATTACAACCATTACACTCCGCGGGCGCATAAATAACAAACGGAAACGCCATCCTTTTTTTTTTTTTTTTTTTTTTAAGAATCCATAAGGAAAAGCGGCCAAGGACCCAATTGCATGATCAAAGCATTCATCCTCTGGAGCGGGATTTATTGTGAACCTTAAAAGACATTCGCGGCTTTCCCGGCTCCAAAATGCAGGTGTGCGGATAACAGCTTTCCCCCGCCCAGCGGGGACGCGTGGTTTTTTATTGCGCACCAGCTCGGCAGCCCGCAGGAGCAGGGTCATCCGTCTTGTGGGGCGGCAGCCTCACCCTGCGTCGTCCAAAAGGGATGGGAAATGGAAGGTGGAACCTGCTCTCACACCAGTGGCACTGTGGGGACACAGCAATTTGTTCTTTGCACAAAATCCCACACAGAGCAGCCCTGGGGGAAGTGCTTACCCAGCAGAGTGCAGCCACCGTGGACTGGGCAGTGGTTTGTCCTTGTGTATCCTATGCACCACCCGCACACCAGGCTTGCTAAGAAGGAAGGGGTCCCGGGTGGTCAGCTCACAGGCGTCACTCCAGTCTCCTCCTGCCTCTCCACGCGGCTTCTCCTCTGTATCTTCCTCCCCTTTCTGTCTCTCAGGAGGATAGTGCCATTGGACTCAGGAGGCTGAGGCAGGAGGGTCTCCTCTCCAGATTCTCCGTGAATTCCCTCTGCACATGTCCTGTTTCCCACCAGGCCCCTTCCCCGGCTCCCAGGCATGGGTGTATCCATCTGAGGGGACACAGTCTAGCAGTCTAGCCCTCTTCACCATTTCACTGGACCCTGGGCTTCTTGAGTTCCTTTCCTCCCTCCGCATGCCGGGCACCCCTGCTGTTGGTCCCTTAGGCCGGGCCCAGGACACTTGTGCGTCTCCCCCCAGCCCCAAGTCCTCGGGACGATCGTGTTAGTGACTACCACGTCCTGTTAACGCCCCTCCACGATCACGTTAGTGGCAGCTCACTCCACAAATCTGATGAGAGACTCATATGCAACGTGCACGGTGCTAATCGGATTCTGCAAATTACATTGCCAGCACGGAGAACAGGTTTCCCAGCGATAAAACACATAAACGATAGAAAGCCTGCCGGCCCGGGCAGAATCATATTCTCTTCTGAGAAGCAGCCATGTGCCAGCCTCCCGCATTGCCCACTGTGTCTGTCTGCTTTTGGTATCTGTGACAAAATACCTGAGTTACATAACTTAAATTGGTTTTGTTTTGGTTTTTTTGTTTTTTTTTTCCGGTACCGGGAACCAAACTCACGACCTTGCGCTTGCCAGGCAAGTGCTTTGTCGCTGAGCTAAACCCCCAGCCCCTACATAACTTAAATTGGGAATGGCATGATTTTGGCTCACAGTCACAGAGGGCGCAGTCCATGGTCGGCTGCTCTGAGGCAGGAGCATCATGGCTGGCGAGGGTGGCGGAGGAAAGACACTCATATCATGGCAGCTGGGAAGCAGAGAAAAAGAAAAAGAGCCACAGACAAGGGGCCCAGGACGAAACACGGGCCCAAGGCCACATGCCACGCTCAGTCTCTTCAAGGAGGTCCCCACCTCCCACGAGCAAAAATACAGCTGACTCACTCATGTGCAATTCACAGCACCTAACAACGCTGTGACTAGTTTGTGCAGCAGCCTTGTACATTTCCGGAGGGTCTTGATGGAATCCAGAGGCCACACCCAATGCCCACCTCCGTCTGCCATCTTGGTTTTTCAAAGCACCCTTGAAGGGTGCCATGTGATCATGGCATTCCCAGGCTATGACCACGTTTTGGGGTGACACAGGAGTATCATGTGCCTGTGTGTTTCTACGGTGTCATCGGGAGGATAATGCCACCTCTCGAGCCTCCTGGGAATAGACAACTGGAAGACACGTGCTCGGAGCTTCCATGGACTGTGTCCCAGACAGGTTTTGGAGAGACAGAGAGAGAGAGACCCCTTCTGGGTCACATTCTCAGTGACCACCCAGTCCAAACAAGCCTGACCTCCAAACAGAATGGTCAGCTCCAAACACTTCAACGGAGAAATCCACCCATGAACACAGCACACCCGTGACCCCCTCACCTTCCATGATCCCCACTTCCAGACAAGCAACACTTTTGGGGGACATCAGGATCTAACCCCCAACATATGCTCTCACTGCACTAAGCCACCACTGTGAGCGTAACGGCTTTCGGTGAGTTCTGTGCATTCTCCTAGTGCATTTGCAAACCCAAAACCCTCCTTGGGCCGTCCAGTGGGTGTGGGAGGTGAGGCCCGCTGGTGGGGTTCACCCCCATGAGGGTTGGGGATCCTTCACGGTCAGCCACCCTGGGGTCATCTCTGGGGTCTCCCCAGCTCCCCCGAGGGAGGAACAGCAGGTGTTTAATGAATGTGAACATCCAAGCAAAGCCTGCCCTTGAAACCCCAGGTTAAAGCTTGGGGCATCGCTGTGGTTGACAGTGTTACAATCCTGCTCATCTGGAACAGGAGCGATCAGAGGAAACATCTCATTATCCACGCTTGTTGGCAGGCAGCAGATGGGAGGGAGGTGGGCTTCAGAGGGCGGCTGAGCCGGGCGTGGTGGCGCTCACCTGTAATCCCAGCACTCGGGAAGCTGAGGCAGGAGGATCACTGCGAGTTTGAGACCAGCCTGGGCTACAAAGTGAGCTCAAGGCTAGCCTGAACTACATAGCGAGACCCTGTCTCAAAAAGACAAACAAAAAAAAAAGCCAGAGGGTGGCCGAGACCCCTCACGTGCACCATCTTGCTTTCTGTGTATCCTCTTCCAGGGTGCTCCTGTGAGGACCAGGTTGTGCAGTGATGCAGTTCCTGGAAGCTGCCCACACTCTTATGTGGCAAATGGGTGAGCCCTCTGTGGATGCCCCAAACTGTCACCAGGCTCCCGCTTCTGCTCCCTTTCCCAGCTGCAATGGGACACAACCAACATGCTCAGCATCCTCCTCCTCAAAAGGGGAGCAGGAATTGGCTTCCAGTCGGGGAAAATTGGAGGTTGGATGGGCCCACCCATTTGTATAAAGGCTTGAGTGCAGGAAGGAGGATGGCAGACCCCCGATGCTGAGCCCCGGGTGCAGAGTGAGTGTCTCCCAGGGCTCCCTGTACTGAACTGACACGCAGTGACATAGAGAGAGATGAAAACTGAACCCAGCCCTGGTGCTTTGAGCTGGGACAGTGGGACACTACAGGGCGAGCATGAGGAAGCAGAGAGAAGGGCTAGCGCCAGGTCACACGGTGGACACAGGCTCAGCATGTCCAAGGCCTGTGGGAAATCCAGCGTGCCTGGAGCTAGGGGCTCCAAGAGACAGCTGTGGGTGAGCCTCGAGGACCCACTGGGTCGGTTCCCATATTATCAGAGCTGTGGGTCATAGCTATGGAGATGTGGTCAAGGTGGACGGGCTCAGGAAGCATTGTGCAGGACAGGAGGCTCCATGGAGGTCTTAGATGGAGGATGCCTTGCGAGGGTGTGTCAGCTTTCTGTGGCTGAGACTTGACACTCACAGTTTAAGGGAGGACAGTTTTATTAGGTTCATGGTTGCAGAGGGTGCAGTCCGTGGTCGACTCCTGCAAAACGGGAACATCATGGCAGACGAGTGTAGGGGAGGAAATGTTTTATAAGATTATTTATAGTAGTCACCAAAAGAATATGTGTATGTACAAGAGAGCGCAGGAAATCTGTCAACACAATAAGGACCAAAGAATCCAGCTGAGAGCCTGGATCCCATGGTACTGTCCTGCATGAGTCCAGCTGAAGACCTAGAGCCCATAACAATGCCTCTCACAAGTCTAACTGCAGGCCTACAGCCCACGACAGTGTCTCGTGCAGGCCTGTTTCATGGATCTGCGCTGGGAAGGCCCAAAGGTCAGGGGTGGAATCTAGAAAGTCTTTGCCAGCAGGATGAAGGATCTGTGCTAGCAGGCTGAGGGATCTGCACATCACTGCAACCAGGAAGCAGAGAGAGAAGGAAGGAGCCGGGGACAAGATCTCACCCTTCCAGGTCACACCCCAGTGACCACCTCCAACCAGGTCCCACCTCCCACAGCACATTCAGCCAGGAGCTCATCCATGATGGATCCACTGAGGAGCACAGTGCCCTGTGATCTGGTCACCTTCCAAAGCCCCACCTCTGTACACAGGAGAGTTTGGGGACATTTTCTCTAGCCAGTCACAATGGGACATCTGGTCCACCTGCATCCACTACATGGTGTTTCCATGTGTGATTGATTCCTAGACAGTGGAGGGACCTCGGATGGCCACGTGGGTCCATGGGCCCAGTAACGGCCTCCTGAATCGGACCAGGCGGCAAGTTCCCAGCAGGGGCCCTGGCTCTGTGCTCGCTGGGGGAGGGGGGACCCCAGTTGAAGACACCCAGGGGCCAAAGGGGGACTGAAGTGTGTGATGAAGGCTACAGCCCTGGGTCCCCTTGGGCTCACAGGGACACAGCACCCCAGACACGGTAGCCCTCTCTGGGCAGACCAGGATGCAAACGTAGGGATGCCCAAGCCAGGCCCTCCAGGGCTCGGCCACCACAGGGGACCCCCGACTGGTGCCGCAACCCCCCCAGGGAGGTCGTCGTGTTGGCGTGAGCTGGGCTGGGCAGGCAACACCGTGAAGGCGCCGCGTCCAACCTGCTGGCCACGGAGGAGTGAAATGTCGATTTCCACCTGAGGGTTCTGCTTCCCAGGAGGACCAGGGGCGGGGACCGGTCTCCGGGATGGGGTCTCAGGGTGTTGGGCTCACCGCCAGACAGTGACAGGTTCCCAACACTACGGGAGAAATATAGGGACAGACAGGCTGGACCCGGGCCGAGGAGGCAGCCCCGGGGCCCTGGACACTGGCCCTTCCCCCGGACCTGTGTGAGGGTGTGTTTGCGTGTATAAGTGTGTGGAGCGTGAACTGTGTGGTGGGTGTACAGACAGGTACAAACGCAGGGCATAGACACAAGTGTATGTGTGGGGCGTGAGTGTGTGCTGTGTGCATACTTGGGAATCAGTGTGTGTGCGTGCGTATAGTATAATGTGCTGCATGCATGTAAGATGTGTATACACGTGTATAAATGCATGCCTGTGTTGTGCTTTGGGGTTTTTGCAAAGGAGAACAATATCATACAGGACACATAGTTTATTAGATTATTTATAACACTCACCCAAAGAATCATATACAAGAGAGTGCAGGAAATCTGTCCACACACTATAGACCAAAAAATCTAGCCAAAGACCTGGATCCCATGGTAATGTCCTGCGTGAGTCCAGCTGAAGACCTACAGCCCATAACAATGCCTCCCATGAGTCCAACTGCAGGCCTAGAGCCCATGACAGTGTCTCATGCGGGCCTGTTTCATGGATCTGTGCTGGGAAGGCCCAAAGGTCAGGGGTGGAATCTAGGAAGTCTGTGCCAGTGGGATGAAGGATCTGTGCTAGCAGGCTGAGAGATCTGCACTGGAGCCAGGAAGTGATGCTCAGAAGAACCAGAGCTCCCCCGAAAGTCAGCACAGCCATCTTCAGCAACAGTGAGGTCCCGAGCTCCCCCAGTGATCAGGACGGCTGAGTTCCCATCAGGGAAGCCAGTGCAGCAAGCTTCTCCAGGAGACTGAGCAGTGCACCATCTCCCCCTGTCCCCTCCCCGCCCCCCCCCCAAGCCAGGAAGTGATGCTCAGAGTGAGGACCAGAGCTCCCCCAAAGTGAACCAAAGCCATTCTCAGGACAACAAGGTCCTGAGCTCCTCAGAGGATGATAACAGTCCAATTCATCAGGAAAGCCAGCATGAAGAGCTCCTCCAACAGAACCAACAGCTCCTTCCAGCTTCTACCAGCTTCCAACAGCCTCTCGCAGCTCCCAACAGCCTCCTTCTCCTTCTCCAGGTCTGCCTCTTACACTGCTGGCAGCAGTCCTCAGGTGGACTCCCACACCCAGCACCATGTTACTCAGTTCAGCTGGGGGTTATAAGCTGACCACCAGTTGTCAGTGCAGCACACCTTCTATGTAAGCGTGTGGTATGTTTGTGCATGTGAATACATGTGTAGCTGGTATATAAGTGTGCAGGGGGTATGCAGGTGTATAACTATGTGTGTATGCATGTGTATAAGTGAATCGTGTGTGTGCATGTGTATGCGTGTGTGGCGTGTGCATTCATGTGTATAAGTGCCGGCGTGGTGATCGGTGTATGAATGAGACAGGAAGTGTGCGGGGTGCACGTTCACACGCAGGTGAACAAACGCCTGCTGTGCTCATGTGTGTGCAGCGTGGAACATGCGTGTTACGTGTGCATGCGGGCGTGGACACAGATACCGGCACAGCGAGCCCCGTGTGTGTGGCAGCTCTGCGTGTGTGTGAGGGGTACAGGGGCAGGGCGCACGTGGGGGCGTGAGTGTGCGGATCAGGGTGTGCGCACACGTAGGTGTGTGAGTGTGTGCGGTGTGTAAACGCGTGCAGACCTGCTCTGAGTGTGCGTGTGTGCAGGCGTTCTCCGAGCGGCCAGGTCGGGGCTCCGGTCTGCTGCCCGCTGCCCGCAGCAGGGGCACGTTTGGGGGAGCAGGGGGTGCCCCCGCCGCGGGGCCCTGGCCTGAGCTGAGAGAGTTAGGCCGGCGCAGGCCTGAGGCCTGCAGGCCCGGCCGTTCAGATGCAAACGCAGGTTCCCCGCAGCCTTCAAATGCAAATCCCCTAACGTCGGGGCAGGCGGCTTTGTGTCCCCGCGGGGGTCCCCACCGCCTGCTCGAGCCCAGAGTCCCCAGGCGCGGCCCGGCCGTCGCTCTGCGTGGTCTCAGTCTCCCGCCATGGGGATCCACACCGCCGCCACCCTGCGCCGGGACCGGGGTTGGAGCGGGGGCTTTTACAGCAGCGGGGAGACCTGCGTCAGCCACGCATCCTTTGTCAAATTAATTTCTGTCCTGTCCCCAAATCCGACGCGACAGACGCCCCCCCCCCACCACCACCTCCCCAGCCATGTCAGGGAAAGGCCGGCCGACCTCGCACCTGGCCCCGACAATTGCTGCCGCTCCCCGGCATATCAAGCTATGTGTTGCAGCCGAGCTAATCTTTCTACTAATTCTCAATTACGGTAAAATGAAGCCATAAATCACGCAGACAGAGGATCGATGGGAACGCGGTTTTGCGGGTGATTGGCAGCCGCTCTGTAAGTCGGTTTAAGGTCCCGTTCCGGCCCCGGGAGCAGGGGGAGGGGCGGGGGAGGGGAGGGGGAGGGCGCCCCGTCCCCTCCCCCCGCCCCTAGCAGGGCCGCCCCCGCGGGACCGGGCCGTCCAGAACGCGGGGGGACACGGCCAATTGGAGCCCATCAGCCGTCCGCTTCTTCTCCCCTTTATACCTGCTGCAGAAAAGGGAGACAAATTAAATTCCACCTCGCTGTCTCCACAGAATGCATTTAAATTTTTCATGGAAACTAAATTGTCCCCAGACAAATAGCCCCCTGATTCTATGAAAATATACTGCGGCACTGGGGACAGAAATAAATTTGTGTCAGTCCGGATCTGCTTTTTCTCCGAAATGTCATTCACCGAGGCCGGTAAATGAGGCCCGGGCCGCACACAATGGCAGAGGGGGCTACTGCGCTGGCGGGGGGACCCGGGCGGGGCGCGGGCGCGGCGGCCCCTCCCGCCCTACCCTCCGCTTCCTACTGTCCCTATTATTAATTTGCAGCCTGAGTTTTACATTCATGAGGCTGAGATTGAAATGTAAATGAGCCACACAGCCACACACACACACACACACACACACACAAAGTCGAGGCCCGGCCCCCGGTGATTGTGTCTTCGGCCGGCTCCCGGGAGCGGGGAAATCGGCTTCGCTCAGGGACGTGAGGGTCCCCGGGCATCAATCACCGCGGAGCTGGGGAAAGAATGAATAAAATCACCACGCCGGTCGCTGAGTGGGGCGGAGGAAGCTGCAGGCTGCGGCCGCCGGGACGGGGATGTGGCCTCTGCTACCTGTTGCTGCCCTTGGGCAGCCGGCCTGTCCCCCGCTCAGCTGGGCTGGGTGAGTGTGCAGATTGTCGGGGTGCAGCCCAGGGCCCGCACGGGGATCCCCATGCCCACCTTGTTTATGCTTCATTGTGAGACCCACCCAAGGTGCCTGGGCCGGGATGCAACTTGAGATCCTCCTGCCTCAGCCTCCCCGAGCGCCTGGATGACAGGCGTGTGCGGCTGTGCCCGGCTCACGGTGCCGTGCCCGCGGTTGTCCTTGTGATCGCCTCACGTGACGGCCTCTCAAAGTCCCCAGGGCAGAGAAAGAGGCCGTGACCACCATCCGGGCCTTGCTGGAGGCCGGACGCGCCCACGCACAGCGCAGGCTCCGTGCCAGGGCGCACAAAGCGTCCACCAAGTCCCCCTCCCAGGTCCCTGCGGGCAGAGCCAGGGTGACTCCTGGTCGTCCACCTCACAGGGCCGGGCCCAGCCCTGTCGCAGAAGCCAGTGCACCCGCGGGTCGCAGGGGCTGCGAGGCAGGGCCTCGCCGGGCACCCGGCCGGCCATGAGCGCGGGGCGCTCTGAGCCTCCGTGCCGACCACACGCGGCAGCCTGGACCCCGCGCACCGTGGCCTGGAAACGGAAAGTGTGAGCGCTGCAGACTGCTGCCGGCTGGACGCCCTGACTGCGAGCTGCGCTGTGACACCGCCTTCCTCCGTCTCTGCCTCCTCCGTCTGGGTCAAGAATGGGTTCAGTTTGAGAGGAATTATTAGGAACCAAGGAATACTGGAGAGGAGAAGGGAATGCAGGAGAGAGGAGGAGAGGAGGGGAGAGGGGAGGGAAGCAGGTGTGGTGATGCTCACCTGTCATCCTAGCTCTCCAGAGGCTGAGGCAGGAGGATCTGTGGGAGCTCAAGGCCAGCCTGGGCTACATGGTGAGACCTTGTGTGAAAAGCAGGAGGAGGAGGAGGAGGAAGAGGAAAAAGGAAGAAAGAAAGGAAGGAGCGAGAGGGAGAGAGAACCTGCTCCCAGCGTCCATCAGGAAGGCCCGCTCTGAGAGCAGCAGGGATCCTCTGGTGACAGACTGCAGAGCAGACGTGCAACACCGTGGTGACCCCACCGGCCTCGTGTCCCACGGTAAGGGGCGGAGGGGGCCATGCCGCCCGCCTGCCCGGGGACGGGGGCTCCAACCCAAAGCCAGCGCCCAGGTTCCCGCAGGGAGTGAACCAAGGGCCTGCGCCGGCCTGAGTTCTGGGCTTGGTGCCCGCTGCACGTGGATGCCGTGGTCCCCACGGGGTCCCCTCCGTCCAGTCCTCCCCGGCCTCTGGGCAGCCCCAGCTCCACCCACGAGATGCACCCATTGCTCTGCCAGCGGAAAACCTGCTGCCCAGAAGCTCATGTGGACGTAATCTGTACGTCGCTTACTTTTCTACATTGATGTTTTATTTTGTGCATTTATGGGGTTGTTAGGTTTTTCTGGGGCATCTTACGGTTTCCCAGGCCCCACCTTTGCACGGCATTGGAGCGCCAGGTCTGTGAGCAGCCCTGAAAACACCAAGCAAACAGCTGCCCAAAGACCCCGAAATTCCACTCCTAGGGAGGAATCCAAGAGATTTAAAAGCCGAGAACCACAATGCTACCAACACACAGGTGTTCATGGCCGTGTAATCCACAAAGCACGAAGGTGGGAACCACCGTACCAGCTCCAGGAGAGACGGGTGGATCGATTAACGTGGTGTGCTGTGTCCATCCGTCTGTCCGTCTGCATGGTGGAATATTATGCAGCCACAAACAGTAAAGTGCTGCAGCATGGATACAGCTTGCACACCTTATGCTTTGTCGCCTAAACCTGTCACCAGAAGACCAAGATTGCATAAGTATTTCCACTTCTAGCAGGAAACAAGAGCCCAGCAAATGCCAAGAGACGGAATACCCAGGGCAGGCTGGCCAGGGCATGGCCCAAGTCCCAGGGGCCAACTCCATACCTCACCCTGCTCTGGGATCTCAGGGGCAAAGCTGCTCATAAGCTCCCCCGGCTCGGGTGCTTGAGGGGAAACTGAGGCACGGCAGGAGGCGGCCGCCCGCCCCCCATGCTGGTCCCTTTGTCTCCTCTGCCGTTGGAGTCCAGGCTGATGGTCCTAATTGCTCATCAAATGGATAGTTATTGTGCCGTAAACCTCCCGAGCACCCCCCGCCCGCGTGGACTGACAGCCTCGCGTGTGCCCGTGATCTATCACGGTGGATTATGCTAATCGGCCCGTTAATAACCCCGGGCCCCGCATTAGCCCCCCCCCAGCCCGGGCCGAGCCATCGGGGGGCTCTCACACCCCCTAAGTAACGCAGCTCGCCGAGGAGCGGACGCTCGCGCCGCTAAATTATTTATGCATTAATCACAAATACAGCAGCGCGAGCAATATCATTAGTTCATGGCTAATTGTTTTATGGATCCGTGATGAATTACGGGAGCCTGGCCCGGTCCGCGGCCGATTAGCATCCCTGTCCCGCAAGCCCGTCCCAGGCGGCCCGGTGACCGCGGGTTGGCAGCGAGCGACACCGCCGTGGGCATGTCCCTTTCTATTAATTTTAACATGAAAACACGGCTCGGGGCTCCTGCCTGGACGGCACGACACGCGGCGTGCCGGTCTCCGTGCGGGGAGACCTCATGCATATGCAGTCCGCAGCGGAGCCCAGACCCGGCCTGGGCAGAGAATTTTCCCAAAGAGCTCAGCGGTTCCTACATCGTTTTTCTCATCTTTCTTGGTTTTTTAAAGCTCGGCAGCCCTCAATTTAACAGGAAAGGAAAGAAAAGGGAAGAGAAGGAAGGAAGGAAGGAAGGAAGGAAGGAAGGAAGGGAGACACAGAGAGAGAGAGGGAAAGAAAGGAAGGAAGGAAGAAAAAAGCCAAGTGACACATGCCTGTCATCCCAGCACTCTCTGGGAGGCTGAGGCAGGAGGACGACAACAAGTCTGAGCCCAGCCTGGATAGCTGAGTGACTTACCAGTACCTTGTCTCAAAATAAAATTAAAGGAGCTGGGGGTGTGGTTCAGCAGGCACAGCGCAGGCCTGCCAAGTATGAGGCCCTGTTTTCCATTCCACTTCTCCTAAAAAAGTTAATTAATTAATTAATTAATTAAAATCAAAAGGGCTGAGGATGGAGCTCAGTGTGGAGACCCTGGGTTCAATCCCCAAGATTAAAAACAAAAAACAAAAAACAAAAGCCAACACAAATTTAGTTGTGTAGAAGCAGCCTCATAGCATGCCGTGCCTCAGTTTACCTTTCTGGGAGGCAGGTCCTTTTCAGAGGTTTCTGCTATGGTTCTGAGCGCCCCCGCCCTAAGGGAAATTGAGACCCGCTGCAAGCGTGAGGGTGGAGATTTACTCTGACACGGAGTACTGTTGGCTTCCTCTAATGACCCCACAGCGGGTGGGGGACACGGTCTGGGTCCCAGGGTGGGCGGGAACTGTGCCCGGTGCCCATGACGAGGAGGGTCCCCTGGCTGGGGCGCTGAGCAGGGCAGGGCACTCAGGGCCAGGCCACGGGAGGGAGATGCCCCTGCTTTCTCAGTTGTCACGCAGCCGCCATATTGGAAAGTCCTCCCGGGGGGCATGGTGGTACCTACAGTGTGAAGTTAATGCAGGGTCAGGCAGACTTTGTCCTCTTACTGATGGAAGCCCAGCGAAGGGAAAGGAAGGGTTCAAGCAGACTCAGGACAAATAACTGCCATGACCGCTTAAAGAAGGAGAGGTTTAATTAGGCTCATGGTTGCAGAGGGTGCAGTCCATGGTCGGCTGCTCCAAGGCAGGAGCATCATGGCGGGTGGGCATGGTGGAGGAAAGATGCTTACATCATGGCGGCCAGGAAGCAGAGAGGCAGCAGACCCCACAACCCACTTGCTCCAACTAGGCCCCCTCCATCTCCCTCTGCACCACCCTCTAGTAACACCACCATCCAATTACACATCCATCCATGGTAAATCCAACCATGAGCTCAGAGCCCCACAACCCGATCATCCCCAAAGACCCCCACTCTGCACTTCTTCTCACCAAGGCACACCCCAGTGACCTCACTTCTCCTACCAGGCCACTTCCCCAATGACCTCACTTCTCCTACCAGGCCACGCCCCCAATGACCTCACTTCTCCTACCAGGCCACTCCCCCAATGACCTCACTTCTCCTGCCAGGCCACTCCCCCAATGACCTCACTTCTCCT
>NW_004955499.1:779498-783818 GCF_000276665.1 Chinchilla lanigera | reverse complement strand
AGGCCACTCCCCCAATGACCTCACTTCTCCTACTAGGCCACTCCCCCAATGACCTCACTTCTCCTACCAGGCCACTCCCCCAATGACCTCACTTCCTCTCACCCAGCCATTGGGGGCGGGCCCCAGTCTCCTCTCTTTGCTTCCTCCACCATGATGCGAGCCACTTGAGTGCACACGTATGTCACAGATAAAGAGGGTCACACAGAAAAGTCTTCAGGGCCTGAAACCCTTCTTATCCAATACAGCCATGGCGCATACGCAAGACCCCATCAAAGCCTAACAGACATACAACAGCAGGATGGAACCACCATGCCCACTCTGGATTCCTGTTACTAATAATAAATCAAGGGACAGGGTAGGTGGGTGTCACTTAGTGACAGAGCCCTTGCCCAGCATGAGTAAGGCCTTAAGTTTCATCCCCAGGACTACAAATAACAACAAGAAGATACTAAATAACTAAACTAGACAATAACTAAACAATAACTAAAACTAGAACGTCTACTTGACCCAGTTATTCCCCTGCTGGGTATCTTCACAAAAGGGTTGAAGACGTCAAATCGCAGAGATCCATGCTCACCCGTGCTTATAGCAGCACAGCTCACAAGAGCTGCATCTTGGAAGTGGCCAGATGTCCATCAGCAGAGGAATGGAGAAAGACAGCGTGGTATTTACACAGAATGGAGTACTACCCCGCCATGAAGGAGGATAAACTTGAGTCCCATATACAAACACGGATGTGCCTGGAGAACATGATATGAAGTGAAATCAACC
This sequence comes from Chinchilla lanigera, assembly GCF_000276665.1. Classification (NCBI taxonomy): domain Eukaryota; kingdom Metazoa; phylum Chordata; class Mammalia; order Rodentia; family Chinchillidae; genus Chinchilla; species Chinchilla lanigera. The sequence continues at coordinate 783,047 of NW_004955499.1, read as the reverse complement.
AGACACACGAGCTGAAAAAGTGCGTGTGGCTCTTATTTGAGAAACCCAGTGTATAAATAAAGTGCAAAATAAAACAGAGACAGTAAGAAGGAGGGAGATGGATCTTTTGCCAAAGGAAAGGCCGCTTACAGGTGGAGGGCGGGGAGGGGCCGTAAAAAGAATTAAGCTTTGTCACACGCATGCACCAGCCCCCCACGCAGAATGCGATCATTGCAGTTCAAACAAACAATGGCTTGGGTTCTGTCTTTTATTTTCTTTCCTTTCTTGTTTTTCTCTTTCCCCACCGAGATAAATGAACCCCGGGGCCTTTGCAAGCTCCATCCTGGCCCTTTCTTCTGAGTCAGGGTCCAGCTAAGTGGCTAAGTTGCCCGGCTTGAGCTGGAACTTGAGATCCTCCTGCTTCAGCCTCCCCGGGAGGTGGGATGTCAGGCGTGCGGCAACACACCCACCCAGCCGAGGGTCCATCAGCGACAGGCGTCAGTGGCTTGCCCAAAGGCCTAGCTGAGGACAGGGAGCGAGGGCCTCTTCCCGAGCAGGCAGGCAGGCAGGCAGGCAGGGCGGGAGGGCCTCCGTATCAGGTTGCTGGGGTCAGAGCGGAGGAGGAGGAGCAGCCGCTGAGCCTCTCGGCCGGCCTCTCCCACACCCTGTCCCGGCTCAGTAATTTGTACACCGCAGTGGTCGGCTTGAGCAGGGTCGAAGAAATTGCGAGAACAGCAGAGATGAGAGGCGGCATCCTCGGAAGATCACAGCCTGGCTCCTCCTCATTAGAATAATGTGGCGAGCCTTCTCCTTCAAAGCAAGGCGCCCAGCGGCTGATCAATTAAACATGCCCTGCTCCCTGCCACGCAGGAGCCGGGCCGGCGAGGCCAGGGCGGTGCAGAGCGGGCGGAGCGGCTGGTACCGACGTGGTGGAAATATTCAGAATTTCCCGGGCTTTGCTTGTCTGCTTGTTCTCTGTCTGTGAAGTGAGGATTTCACAAGAATGCGTCCAGACTGTGGGGCTGGCTCTGCTGGCATTGCAAGACAATGGATTCATTCTCTCTCTGTCTCTGCCCGTCTCTCTCAGGAAACATTCCACTTCTCTCCCCACAGCTAAGCCACTGCAAGCATACAGCCATACAGGAAGGAGCCTTGTTTGCAACAGATTACTCTCCCAGATGTGGCCGGCTGCTTCAAATTTCCTCTCTTATCTGCCCAATTTGCTTTTGTCAAAATAAGTTAAAAAAAAAACAAAAAAACAAAAAAGTCTGGATTTTGTGGTGCGCACCTATAAACTCGGCCGTCTAGGAGGCTGAGGCAGTAGGATCGCAACTTTGAGTCCAGCCTGGGCGACTTAGTGATACTTACCCCCTCTCAAAGTAAAGTATAGAAAGGGCTGAGGGTGTAGCTCAGTGCACCCTGGTTTCAATCCTCAGAATGGCCAAGAATGCAGAACACATCCAAGCAATCAGAGTGGTCAAGGGGCACCAGAGATCTAAGATTGGAGACCAGCTACGTGGGGATTTTATCAGGCTGGAGGCAGCAGACATGGGTGACCCTCAAGGGTGGGCACCAAAATTTGCTCTCAAGCAGAACTGAGGGAATCACGTGTGAACAGGAGGCAGAAGCCGAGAACCTCTGAACGTTAGAATAAGCTTCTCCACTAGGCACACGTGAATCAGAAATAATCCAGGAGAACGTCCATCCCCAAGACAGCAACGTGGGGAACAGCCACCAACACGCAGGAGCAGAACCTCCCACAGTCCTCACTGCAGGGACGAAACACCCTAGAGAAGCAGCTCAGGGCACGGCAGGGTTCTTCTGGACTCACGTTCTCAGAGATCTGAGCCCATGGCTCCTAACCCTGTTCCCTTGGGCTGCACTGAGGTAGAAACACACCAGGTGGACACACAGGGTGGACACACAGGGTGGAGAAGTGGCAGCTGGGAAACCAAGACAAGGCCACGCCCCTCGATGACCTCACTTCCTCCCACCATGCCTCATGGCTTAAAGGTTCCTCCACCTCCCCATGTGATGGACACACAAGGTGGAGCAATGGCAGCTGGAAACCAAGACAAGGCCACGCCCCCATGACCTCACTTCCTCTTTCATGGCTAAAGGTTTCCTCCGCCTTCCTATATGGTGGACACGCAGGGTGGAGCAAAGGCTACTGGGAAACCAAGACAAGGCCACGACCCCCCCATGACCTCACTTCCTCCCACCATGCCTCACGGCCTAAAGATTCTTCCACCCGCACATAGCAGTAAGCTAGCAACCACATGAGCTTTTGGGACACAGTTCAGTTCCAGACTGCTTCTTTGCTGGCTTGAGTTTTGGGTCCTGGCCTGCAGAAATGTTAACTTTTTTATTGACCCAGTTTGGGGTCGTCTCTTGTAGGAACTGTAGGAGACTCAGACATAGCATTGGGCTGGGCGAGGCAGGGTGAAGCCAGGGAGCACCAGGAGAAACGGGGTGGCCCGATGGTCGGCCAGGTCTTCCAGCCGTTCGCTTCCTCTGGGGTCGGCGATGGAGCCAGAAAAGGCAGAAATCCACCCGGTTGTCAGAAGCCACGGAGGGAAGCCAGCCAGCCACACGGGCTGAAGGGCGCCGTCGGCCCTCATTACGGCTGGGAGAGGGAGCCTCTGATATCCGCGGGAGCAACTTCCAAAGCCGGCCCCGTCCTCTCCGGTGCTCGCATTATGAATAAAAACATGAAATTAGTTTTATGTCAGAAGAACAACCCCTAAGACACTTGTAACTTATAATTATGATTTCTAAGCTGTTCAGCTTGTCAGGATCAAGAAATTCACAGCCCGAGACTTCCCGCGGTTTATGGGCTCAGACACTCTGAGCTCGCTGTGGAAAATTAAGCATGATTCTCTCATCTGCATTCTGATTTATTAACTACGGGAGGAGCAGGAGGAAGACATGGACTCCCAGCTGTGGGCGAGCCCCGCGCGTGGGCCGGGACCAGCGTGGACGTCGGAGGCTTCCTCTGAGGCAGGGGACCCAGGGGCTGGGGAAATGCACTCTCCACAGGCCGTCTGCTCAGCAAAACACACTCACTGTCCCCTCGGAGACACAGACAAAGGACGGGGGGCAGTGCTTGGACAATATGAGCCAGGTGAACCCCAGCACAGTGCTCCTGGTCTGGTCGGGGGTGGGGGGCGGCTGTGGCAGAGGGGCTGGGAGTGGGTGGCTTCTACACAGACCCTTACTTCTGACAGTGCCTGGGGGACTCCAAGACAAAAGTACAACTCTGGACAGGAGTGAGTGGATGGATGGATGGATGGATGGATGGATGGATGGATGGATGGATGGGTGGATGGGTGGGTGGGTGGATGGGTGGATGGATGGGTGGATGGATGGATAGGATGGATGGATGGATGGATGGATGGATGGATGGATGGATGGATGAGTGGATGGATGGATGGGTGGATGCATGCATGGGTGGATGGATGGTTCTGCGGGTGGGTGGATGGATGGATGGATGGATGGATGGATGGATGGATGGGTGGATGGATGGAGGGATGGGTGGGTGGATGGGTGGATGGATGGTGGATGGTTCTG
>NW_004955499.1:775848-778856 GCF_000276665.1 Chinchilla lanigera | reverse complement strand
GGGTGGATGGATGGATGGATGGATGGATGGATGGATGGATGGATGGATGGACAAGTGGATGGATGGATAATACACATGGATTGATGGATTATACACATGGATAGATGGGTAGATGGGTGGATGCATGGATGGATGGATGGATAGATGAATGGATGATGATGGTTGGATGATTATTACATATGGATGTATGGATGGATGGGCAGATTATACACATGGATGGTGGATGGATGATACACATGGATGGATGGTTTAATTGACAGATAAATGGATTCATAAATTTACAGATAATGTATGGATGGATAAATGAATATAGGTAGATAGGGAGATACATGGGTAGGTGAATGCATGGACGGGTAGGTGGAACTCAGACAGGTGACAGATGGACCGACAGACACAATGGAGAGGCAGGCTGGGGCCCGGCACCTGCATGGTCATGTCAGGGTCTTTCAATTACGCTGCTATCTCATGGCACTTCGTCTCAGAAACCTGGCAAAGCACTCTGCTCCACTGTCCTGTTCTCTCTGCTGATTCTGAAATGCTGCAAAAGTTTGAGGCATAAAAACCCCTCCTTCCTTCCGCCTCCCCAAAACGTCCCCACCACAGTCCCCACATTGTCCGCGCCAGCTAGAGCCAGTGGCCAGGCCCACCCGTGTGAAATTGGTTTAAATGTCCCGCTCGGTCTCCATATTTAGTAAACACTCAGGATGCCCTTTATAAACTGGAGATTCCAGGCACCACTGCGCCCCAGCCATAGCTGGGATGGATGGATAGAGCCTCAGGTAGACATGCTTTTAAAAACAAAATCAGCTCTGGGGGACCCCTTCATCATCTACCACTATGTGACAGACAGCTTTTGAGCAGGGTGTGTGGCTTGTGCCTATGACCCCAGTTTATCTGGGAAGCTGAGGCAGGAGGATCGCAAGTTGGAGCTCAGCCTGGGCCACTTAGCAAGACCCTGCCTCAAAATTAAAAAAAAAAAAAAAAAAATGAGAAAGGGGCTGGGGTTTCCGCCCAGTGTGAAGGCGCTGGTTTCAGTCCCTAGGGGAAAACAAGACAGCTCTCAGATTAACACGGGCTCTGGGCCCCGCTAAGGGGCTAAGGGACGTGGCTAAAGTGTGTTAACATAGCGGAGGGGAGGGCTGGGTTGATGGATGGCCCATCCTCCAGGAGCGATTCTGTGCTCAGTGAGGCGTGGGACGCTGCTAACAGCAGGGAATCCCCCGCGGCCTCTTTGCGCTGGGACAGAATAACTCCGGGCACAACCCTGCTCCCCCGCCTCCCCTCCAGCTTGAAAGACATGAGGACTCGGTGTCCAGCGCCTGCCTGTGTCCAGCTGCATGCAGTCAGGTCAGGGCCCCTTGCGAACTGCCTTTTCCTCAAGGCTTCCTGCAGCGTCCCCAGATAAAGGACAGCAAAGGAAACCAGCCACCTCGACTCCTGCCCTTAATCCCAGCACTCTGGAGGCTGAGGCAGGGGGATCGCAACTTTGAGCGCCACGTGGGCGATGTAATGACTTAGTAATGCCCGTCTCAAAATTTGAAAAAGTTTTTTTTTTTTTTTTTTAAGGCCATCGGGATAGCTCAGTACGAAGGCCCTGATTTCAATCCCCAGTGCTAAGAAGAGCAAATGTCCAGCACCATACCATACTCTGCCATATGGGGGAGTATTGAATTGAATACATTTCCACTCCCCAACACCTAAGTGCTCTGGGTATATTTTAAGGCTCAGTTTGAGGGTGCAGGAAAAATAATTCTGCTGTGCTGTTGGTGGGAGAATAAATGAGCACAATGAGCGTGGAGATCAGTACGGGGATTCCTCAAAAAACTATCCTAGAAATTCCACATGACCCAGCTGTTCCCCTTCTACGCATGTTCCTGAAAGAGTTAAAGACATCGTATTACAGGGATCTGTGCACACCCTTGTGTATAGCAGCAGAACTCAGAACAGTTAAATATTGGAGTTGTCTATCTGTCCATCAACAGATGAATGGATAAAGGAAATGTGACGTTTACACACATGGAGTACTACTCTGACAGGAACAAGGATAAGCTGCGCTCAGCCAGCTTAGCGACGGGATTTCAAGCCCAACGCAGAAGCACAGCCCAGGAGCGTCGCGTCAGGTTCTCCATTGGACGCATACCCTCCATCCTTGCACTAACACATGTGGGTGGGCGCCATATGCAATTTTAATGGTGGGAAATGGAGCCAGTAGCCATGGCTGAAAGAGGGGCGGGAGAGACAGGAAGCAGAATTCTCTTCCAGCAGAGGCGGAGACACCAGGGGGACCCAGGAAAGAGGCAGGGTGCTATTGGTCTGCAGTACGTCTGGAGGATTTAAAGTGCGGGACACAAGGATTCCTGCCGTCTCACCCACACTACTCTCTGTGGCGTGAATGCTGTGGGATGGGCATTAGCAAACCCACATCCTGCAGACTCGGAGATCACCGCAGACTCCCGTGCAGCTGCCCCCGCTCCCGCTGCACTCTCTGTCTTGCTCTTGCACCAGGGCAGAAGCTACTGATCATTGTACCTGGCCAGCACCAGGGCCATGGCTCAGACCCACAGAGCTGCTTCTATCTTGCTGTGAGGAAGGAACACTCTGCACCTCTGAAGTTCCCATGCTGAACCCTCACCCAAGAGCGGGGGGAAGACTGGGGGGGTCAGGTAAGTGCAGAGGTTCCAAGGGGGGAGCCTCATGGATGGGATCCGCGTCCTCATCACAGAGACCCCACAGAGCTCCTGCCTCTTCCACTATGTGAGGACACAGTGAAAAAGTGCCATCCGTGACCCTCAGCAGCCTCAGCAGACACAGGCTCTGCCATGCCTGGACCTCGGGCTTCAGCCTCTAGAACTGGGCCACCGAGCTCTGCTGTGTGTCAGCACCCAGGCTATAGGATTGCATATGGTGGCCCCGATGGACTAAGATAGGGAGAGACCAGCACAGTGGACCTCAGCCTCCAGGACTGGGCCACCGAGCTCTGCTGTGTGTCAGCGCCCGGCCTGTGGGAT
>NW_004955499.1:770312-775538 GCF_000276665.1 Chinchilla lanigera | reverse complement strand
ATGGACTAAGATAGGGGGAGACCAGCACAGTGGACCTCAGCCTCCAGAACTGGGCCACCATGGGCCGCTCAGGCCGTGGCTTTCTTCGCAGTATCCCAGGTGGGCAACACGTCCTACTGTGGTCGCTGAGCTCACCCACTTCATTCATCTTCTTGGTTCCCTTCATATTTGCAACCCAGACAAGAACTGTCTGGAGTGTTGAAGCCAGCGATGTGACCATGAGCTGCTTACAGCACCCTATGGAGCCAGAGGCAAGTGGGGTTCCCTGTGTGCACCCCACGGCTGCCTGACTCTGCTTTCTGCTCATCTGCAGTATCCCATGGAGGATGAGGGCTCTGAGCCCCTCATTTATGACCCCGCTATAGTGGTGGGCAATCCTCATTTGATGCACCATGGCTTGGGGCAAGGTCTCCTCCCCTCAGTTGTCCTACGGGACGGTGTGGGGACCGTGCTGCTGGCGACTTCCCCGTGTCAGCCCAGCAGCATTCCCTCGATGTCACACTCTGGCCTTTGAGCCCTGCACAGGCTCCTGGAGGTGCTGAGAGCCAGGCAGGGTGTCCCTTTCCCCCGTCCCCGGGCTCCTGCCTCCAGGCTTCCCACAGGGCCACCAGTGCTGTATCCGGAGGCGCCCTGGGGCATTCAGAGGGACCTTATGGGGTGAAGTTGGCTGTGGGCCACGTCATGGTGTCCAGCCTGAGAATGCTGTGGGAGGCAGGGGGCTGCTCCTGCCTCAAAGAAGTTTATGGGCTGACCCTAAGTGGGAGACAGAGTAATGTCCTGAGATGTCCCTGTCATGTCCCTGTGTGCAGACAGAACAATGTCCCTGAGATGTCTACGTCCCATCCCTGTATGCAGATAGAATAATGTCCCAAACATATCCCTGTCCCTGTGTGCTGACAGAAAATGTCCCCCAGATGTTCATGTCCCACTCCTCAAGTCATACAATAACGCCTCTGAAGATGTCCAAGTCTCAATCCCCAAGTGGTGGCCAGAATAAGGACCCAAAAGGATATCACGTCCCGATCTCCAGAACCTGTAGTACAACATCACCTATGCGGCAGAACAGACTTTGCGGATGTGATCACACTAAGGATCTTGAGACAGGCAATGTCCCTGGACTGCATGAGTGTCCTATGGCAGCACATGGATCCTTACAACACGGAGCAGTGGATCTGGCCCAGGCAGGGGTCAGGATGGTGAGCTTTGCTCACGGATGGAGGGGCGTGTGCTCAGGAACAAATCAGCCTCTGGAAGCCACATGCAGCGACGGAAAGATTCTGCCATGGCACCTGCAGCTGGAACCCCGGCCCGGACACCTAGCCTGTAAGACAGTGAGATCACACAGACTCGCTCTTCTGAGCTGGCACACCTGTGGTAATCAGTTATAACAGCCATATGCAAATCACACACAGGGCTAACAGGACTAGCAGAAGACAGAAACTCCCCGGAAGCCACCTCGGGGAAAATGTCAAGTTGCTAAAGAGAAGACTCCCTTGCAGAAAGCACTGCAAGAATTTATTATCAAAAATCTCTCAGAGGTTGGCAGGACTCCTGGATCTCCACCTCAGTGCACGTCGGAATTGCCGGGTGAGCTTTGAGAGAACCCTGCTACCCAGACCCGATTTCCTGCTGGCGAGCAGCAGGCAGTGGTTATGAAGCCCCTTCACCTGCCTGGGATGTGCTGTCTCTCCTCCGCCACTAGCTTGTCCTCCTGAGATGCGACACAGAAGATATGATCATCAGTTTTCTGTCACTTGCAAAAAGGGAGAGGTTGATTCGGCTCACGGTTGCAGAGGGTGCAGTCCATGGTCGGCTGCTCCAAGGCAGGAGCATCATGGTGGACGGGTGTGGAGGAGGAAAGATGCTCATGCCATGGTGGCCGGGAAGCAGAGAGAAGGGAAAGCACCAGACGGGAGGGGGCCGGGGACAAGATAGAGTCCCCAAGGACGCACCCCATGACCCACTACACGCCATCAACTTGGTTCCAGCTCTCAGCATCACTTCCTAGTAAGTGCACTGGCTTGAGAAGCATCCCTGGATTAACCCACTGATAAAGTCAGACCCTCATGGTCCTGTCCCCCAAGGCCCACCTGAGCCCACTGTGATGTTGGGGACCAAGCCCCCAACATGGGAGCCTTTGTGGGGCCTCTCACCAGAGGAGACAACTTATTGCAATTCACTGTGGCCACCGGGGCCCTCCAGAGAGAGGACCGAGGGACAAGACTCGTTACCACTCATTATGGGTGTCTGCCGAGATGAGACGCAGCTGCCATTTGGGCGGGAGGTCCTGAGTGCAGGAGGATCGATGGGCTCCTGACACACACCTCGTTACCCACCTCCTGTGACAGGCGTCTCAGAAGCAACGCGGCAGGCGGACCAAAGCCAGAGCGACATCAAACGAGACTCCAATATGCAAAACACAATTACAAGCGTACTGGAGACCAAAGGGCTGCCCCCGGCGCAGCGGACTTTATACTCCAGCGCGGCTGGGAGGGACGGGAAATGCAAGGGACACTTGACACGTTGTGATCTTTCTCCTGTGAAGCACACCCCGCTGCCGCCATCCGCATGGTCATCCCACTTCCGTAATTACGCGTCGTTAGCACAAGGGCCAAGAGCTCTGCTACAGGGCAGAGCCAGCTGGAGTGCAGAGGAGACTTTCCAGGAGCAGGCGGCAAGTTCCGAGGGGCCCCAGACAAGGTGGAGAGTGGGCAAGTGTCCCCCAGGGAAGCCCAGAGGGCCTGGTGGCAAATGCCCAAGAAGAGATTCCCAGAGCCCCAGGCGGGGTCCTGCCATCAAGCGGGAGGTTGGTGTGGATACCCAAGGCATAGGTTTTCTGCCCTGGCTGACCTCCAGCTTCCTGGGATCTGTGAGTCACCATCCTCCCTCCTGACCACAGGCTGAACACCTCTGGACTTCCTCACAGTGTTCCTGAGCATCTGCATGCAAGACGCACCCCCTCCTTGGTGAAATACAAGATGGCACCATGGGATTGCATATGGCGGCCCTCATGGACTAAGATAGGGAGAGACCAACACAGTGGACCTCAGCCTCCAGGACTGGGCCACCGAGCTCTGCTGTGTGTCAGCGCCCGGGCTGTGGGATTGCATATGGCGGCCCCCATGGACTAAGATAGGGAGAGACCAGCACAGCGGACCTCAGCCTCCAGGACTGGGCCACCGAGCTCTGCTGTGTGTCACCCGCCAGATGCATGGGGCACCTCATTCTTGCCCTCTGGTGCCCCACCGCCAGCCCTCCTTCATTCCCCTGCCTCTCTTTTGGCTTTTCCCTTCCCTGAAATATTTTCAGACTTCTAATTAGTCAAAACTTCTAATGGCATTTATTTATCCTCAAAAGTGATCTAAAAAATAAAAAAGGGTGCCAACTTGTGCCCGGTCGTGCTCATCAAAGCAAGCTCTTCACGTTGGAGTGCTACATTTTCCTCCTAATGATTTGATAACAATTTATGGATTAAGATTCAAAAGAACGACAACAATAAAATCCTATTACAGAATCCCTCTTAATTATAGAAAAAGGGCTTCATAAATATTGAAAGGGGTGCGTAACTGTTAATGCCCTGGATTTCCATCTTTGGACGCACTCTGAGTGCAATTATTTGGTGATTAATCTATTTTTTTTTTAACTTTTCTGTTCATTAGCCTTTTGATGAAAGTTTGTCTAAGTGAAGATCACACAGTGTTGGTATAAAGGCACATGTAATATAGATCATGCTGGAAATACTCTGGGAGGACAAAAAAAAAAATCATTCCATACTGTTGGGTCATGAAGTGCCATTCACCGGCAGGACACACTCAGCTTATCTTCCGGTCCTGGTCATTTGCATCATCACACAGGGAGGATCAATGCATCTTTGTTGTCAATAAGGAGACTGATACAGCCGATCAGCACAATCACGTTACTCCCCTGTATCTTCCTTAATAACAGGTATGAATACTCCGTAAAGAAGAGGGGGCCAAATGGTGCTGCCCCAGAATATGCTGAAGTCCAAACACCTAGAACCCAAGAACTGAAGGACTTCAATGAGAAACATGTCTTAGAGAGGAGACCCCCTTGCCTCAGCCTCCTGAATCCAACAAGAGCCCAAGGACAGGTAACCAGCTAGGGGTCTGAGGTCCCCTGCTACTCCCAGCCCTCTTGTCCTGCACCCACCTTCTCCACACCCACCCCTGACTGCCTGGGGAACACAGGTCCCACGCTGGGTCCTCACCCATGTGAAGTTCCCATGGGGTGATTTGCGCTGGCCATCCATGTCCTCCGGTCATAAGTAACTCCCCTCCTTTTCTTCCACTCCTGGGGATTGAACCCAGGGCCTTCACACTGAGCTCCATCCCCAACACATTTTCATTTTGTATTTGGGACAGTGTCTCACTAACTCACTAGACCGCCTTGGCTTGGCTCCAACTTGAGCCCTCCGGCCTCAGCTTCCCAGAGTGCCGGGATTGCAGGCAAGCACTGCCACACACAGCTGTCCGTCTGTCTTATCTGAATTACTATTATACAGTGAGGGCTTAGGAGAACCCTCCCCTCAGGGAGCACCACTGTGCCCTGATTGTGCTGTCGAGAATATATCAGGACGTGTTCAATCCAGAAGCTCTGACCCGTGTCTCCCGACTTCTGGTGGTGGCTACTGAACGCCACGGTGCTGGTCCTTACGATCTTTGGTTCAAGATCGGAGGGGGATGCAGTACCACATGCACTGAATCACAACGCTTGTCAACAATTATTTATTTTATGGCTTTGGTTCTCTCTGCCTTTCTCTGTCCAGACAAAGAGCTCGCGCAAAAGGAGCATACAGTGTTCAGATGGTGCTCGACTGTGCAGCATATGTCCCCCAACAACTCTCATGCTGAGTCCTCGCCCCAAGATGCTGGTGTCAGAACTGGGGCTCTGGGAGGTGCTGAGGTCCCGAGGGTGGAGCCTCATGGATGGGATCTGCGTCCTCGTCACACAGACCCAAGAAAGATCCACCCCTTTAACCATGTGAGGACACAGAGAGAAGGTGCCATCTGTGACCCAGAAAGGCAACTTCAGCAGACAGAGGTGCTCCCACACCTGGACCTTGAACTCCAGCCTCCAGGACTGGGCCACCGAGCTCTGCTGTGTGTCAGCGCCCGGGCTGTGGGATTGCATATGGCTGCCCCAGTGGCCTAAGATAGGGACAGACTAGCACAGTGGACCTCAGCCTCCAGGACTGGGCCACTGAGC
>NW_004955499.1:765963-770052 GCF_000276665.1 Chinchilla lanigera | reverse complement strand
CCCCATGGAGTAAGGTGGGGAGAGACTAGGGCAGTGGACCTCAGCCTCCAGGACTGGGCCACCGAGCTTTGCTGTGTATCAGTGTCCAGACTGTGGGATTGCATATGTTGGCTGTGATGGACTAAGATAGGGAGAGACTAGCACAGTGGACTTCAGCCTCCAGGACTGGGCCACCGAGCTCTGCTGTGTGTCAGTGCCCAGGCTGTGGGATTGCATATGGCAGCCCCCATGGACTAAGGTAAGGAGAGACCAGCGCAGTGGACCTCAGCCTCCAGGACTGGGCCACCCAGATCTGCTGTGTGTCAGTGTCCAGGCTGTGGGATTGCATATGGCGGCCGTGATGGACTAAGATACGGAGAGACTAGCACAGTGGACCTCAGCCTCCAGGACTGGGCCACCGAGCTCTGCTGTGTGTCAGTGCCCGGGCTGTGGGATTGCATATGGCGGCCCCCATGGACTAAGATAGGGAGAGACCAGTGCAGTGGACCTCAGCCTCCAGGACTGGGCCACCCAGCTCTGCTGTGTGTCAGCGCCCGGGCTGTGGGATTTCACATGGCAACTTGAGCTGATGAATGCAGTGCTGCACCAGCCGTATGATCAGAGCGACGCACACACGATCCTCTGCCTCACTGCCTGCGAGTTCCCACAGAAGTTTGGGTGATGCCTCCAGACTGATCTCCATGCAACAAATTCCTGCCACCCACGGGAACCTTCAGGTCCTTCCTCACGAGCCACTCCAAGGAGAAGTGGCCAGACCGTCTGCCCGTGTGATCTCGTGTTACATTTCAGATGGAGGCTGGGAATTCACTTCATCTCACATCGCCCAGAGAAAGAGAGACCACATCTCCATAATTTCTATCTATCTGCATAAGAAAGATGCCTTATGATATGCTAATGAGGAGGGTAGAATTCCTAATGAGTATTACAATTAAGAACAAATAATTAAATGCTTACCTTTTTGGGTTCTTTGATCATCAACCTCAAAGACATCTGCAGAAACAAAATACGGCTCTGAGGACAGAACTCCTCGGTTTGCTCTGATTACATTGGCGTCCATGACTACTTTAGTTTTAGGGGTCTGTGGTTTGTGTACCATTGCTCCTCTAATAGGACCTCCGGGAATGTATTCTGTCCAGACTGAATTCTCATGACCCTGATTGTCCGCTGACATGGTGGACATCACAAGGTAAGGGCAGGTCAAGTGTACTCTGAGTTCACGGCCATGTGAGGGACCTGGGCTCTCATGACCCTCTTTATCTTGAAGAGGAGAATGGGATCAGCTTCCCATTGCTCGGACAGAATATACTGAAGGGGGAGAGGTTTAACTAGGTTCACGGTTGCAGAGGGTGCAGTGCATGGTCGGCTGCTCCAAGGCAGGAGCACTATGGTGGATGTACAGGGGGAGGAAAGACACTCACGTTATGGCGGCCGGGAAGCAGAGAGAGAAGGGAGGAGCCGGGGACAAGAACTCGCCCTTCCAGGTCACACCGCAGTGACCACCTCCAAGCAGGCCCCGCCCCCTAGGAGCTCATCCGCGCAGGAATTCATCATGATGGATCCACTGAGGAGCACAGCAACGCATGATCTGATCAACTTCTAAAGCATCACTGCTGAGCAGGAAATTTCTGGGGGGACATTTTTGACTCATACTATAACATGCACAGAAAGATAAAGCCTATCGAGCTCACAGTCTGACAAGTTCAAGCACAACCTTCGTATTGTCCATTCCTCACCTTTCAGTTACCAGTGGCCATGCCAGGCCCCAGCTGGGCGCATTTCCCACCAGGCTGTCTAATTGCTTGGTGACACCTGAGCTTCTGAGATTCCACCCTCGAACGTGAAACACCCGGCGACTCCTGTGAGCTGCTGCCGGATCTGCCCGCAGCACACTCGGGGTGTCCCAAACAGCGGACGCTGAGAGCTCGGCCTGCGGGATGCCGTGGGGATGCCCCCGATGTTCCTGGGTGCAGGCTGCAGTCAGGCACCTCGCCGTCTCTCTTGTGCTCTCCCCAGGACACTGCTGGCCCCGTGTCGTGCCTGGGCCGTCTCTGCACCTTTCCGCTCCTCTGAGCACAGCACCTCCTCCCTGGGCTCCAGAGACCCGTGGGCTCGTCGAGAAGACACCTCCTCCCAACGCGGAAGTCAAGCCGGACCTCCCGGCATGACCTGAGTGCCAGTCCTTGGACCACAGCATCCACGGTACCCTGGGTTGGCGGAGCCGCGTAACTCGTAGAATACTTACAAATTGCGGGCTCACTGCCACTCAACCCCAAGACTGGTGCCTCTTCGGGGGACGTGAGCAGAGCACAGTAACGGCACTTCGGGGAAAGGTCAGGGTCAAAGGTCACAGGGCGACCTGGGAATGAAGTCAGAGTTCAGGGACTGACCCCTAGAAGGAGGGCAGGACTCAGGTCACGGCTGGGGCTCGAGTCACCGGTCACATCTGATGCCCCCGGGATGGGTCTATGGGGCACACAAGGTCAGAATTCCATCTGGAGGTCACGGTGTGGGGGTCGGGATTGGAGGGTCCAAGACGGCAGCTGAGCTCCCAGGGTGGGGTTGAGGGTCGGTCATTATTCCTGGGGTCAAAGGGTGGAAGTCAGGGTCAGATGTTACACGTGGAGGTTACAGGAGGGCTCAGATTCTAACATCCGTCCCAGGGACCCCCCGGGAACAGAAGAGGGTCAGAGGTCACCTGGAGGCCCCCTCTGGCGAGGGACTGCGGGAGGGGTCATATCCACCTGGACACAAATCCCACCTGTCCACAATGGCGCCTGGATTCACGTGGCCCCAGGAAGGGCCGCCTCCTCCTCCGCCTCCTGTCCCGGAAGAGGGAACATCTCCGTTCCCAGACGGGATGGAGGACCTGCTCTTGGGACACCTTCTCCCGGGCTTGGGGACCTCACAGGTCACACGAAACGGTGGTGACAGCTGTCTTCCCCTCCTGGACAGTGTGATGCTACTAGGACAGACGGTGTGTCCCAGTGTGCAGGGTGACCTGCTGTCCCCTGCGGCCCGGTCCCCACCCCGCAGCCGGTGCCGGTGGCGGAAGTGAAGGCTCATGAGCCCGGAGCCCCCGAGCACGGCGGGCCCTGGGGTCCCGGTTAATTGCAGACAGGTTTATGGGGCAGCTCACTGCACGCGACATTTCCACATCCGTGACCCCAGCTTCACTGCCGCGGTGCCCGGGACGCGGGCGCCTGGCAGGTTATTTAGTACGTGCGAGGTCCAGCGTCTCCTTCCCGTCCATGTGCAAACAGTTAACCACCCCGAAAAGGGCCCCTCCGCTCCCCTCTCCAAACCCGGGGAAATTAAGTTCTGCAGGGACCGGGTGGGGAGCGGCCGTGAATCAGCCCCGAAAACACAGCCAGCATTCACGGGGACGGACGCGCACGCGTCTGCAACAACGATAACCTTTTAGGGGGTTTGGGAAACGAACCTGACACCCCATTAAACGGCAAATGAGCCCACAGGAAAAAGGGACCTTTAAAACAGAGACGGCCATTAATACGGACGGGGCCCCGGCTTTCTGGTTTTGGGGTTTTTGGTTTTTGTTTTCTTTTTTTCATGTAGGAAAAGCTGACATCAAAGCCCTGGTCTACACCGAGTCACAGCCACGCGGCCAGCCTGGGCCGAGGCTGCACCGCTGAGGGTCGGGCTTATGAGCCGCACAAAGGGGATTTAACGGGACGGCACCTTGCCCGTCGGGTTTAAAGGCATGGGGAGGGGCAGCATGTCCCTGGGTCGGAAATCTGCAAAAAAGATGAAATCCCTCCAATATCAACATCAAGGCTAAACACAAGCAGAAGAACAGGGTCACAGCCACTGAGGGACCTTGGGATCTGGGGTTAGCATCACAGGAAGAGGAGGAGATGGAGGAGGAGATGGAGGAGGAGATGGAGGAGGAGATGGAGGAGGAGATGGAGGAGGAGGAGATGGAGGAGGAGGAGATGGAGGAAGAAGAGATGGAGGAGGAGGAGATGGAGGAAGAAGAGATGGAGGAAGAAGAGATGGAGGAGGAGATGGAGGAGGAGGAGATGGAGGAGGAGATGGAGGAGGAGATGGAGGAGGAGATGGAGGAGGAGGAGA
>NW_004955499.1:759895-760839 GCF_000276665.1 Chinchilla lanigera | reverse complement strand
GAGGAGAAGATGGAGGAGGAGGAGATGGAGGAGGAGGAGATGGAGGAGGAGATAGAGGAGAAGATGGAGGAGGAGGAGATGGAGGAGGAGATGGAGGAGGAGGAGATGGAGGAGGAGATGGAGGAGGAGATGGAGGAGGAGGTGGAGGAGGAGATGGAGGAGGAGGTGGAGGAGGAGAAGCAGAGAGCTGGGAACTGCTAGCATACACCTGAGCTGCATCTGTCGGACCAGGCATGGGCAGCCGCTCCCTCGGAAGGGCCAGGCAGCCTGCAGGGTCGGCCCTGTCAGCCCCAGGAGCTCTGGAGGGCGGCCCGCCCAGCACACCACAGAACAGGTGGGCCAGGTCCCAATAAAACTTTATTGACAGTAACAACAGGACACCCACTGGCTTGGCTCACCAGCCGCTGGCACAGACCCCGTGCTCAGCCGCCCCTGGGCCCTGCCCTGATCCTGCCTCCCTGGCCCTGCACTCCTCCCTCAATCCGCCTGGCCGATCTCCTCTGCTTGTTTTCCTTCCCTGATGTGCAGACCTTCCTCAGTCTCCCTTCCCTCCTCCCTTCCCCTCTCACCTGCTTCCTTCCTGCCTCTGCCTCGCTTCCTCCTTCCCCTTCTCTCTCTCCCAACAGCACCAACCCCAGATCCACACACAACAATGTGCTCAATTCAGACTCAGCTGCAGCCCCAGACCAACTTTATGATTTACTTGGAAACAGGTCCTTGCTAAATTGTTAAATTGCCCAGGCGGGGCTCCAACTTGGGGTCCTCCTGCCTCAGCCTCCCAGAACGCCAGAACGACAGGCATGCACTGCCACATTTGGCTAAGATGCACTGATTATCAGGAGGAGCACGCTCCCTTCTCCAGCCCTCAAAGGGCTTTGCTGACCCCACAAACTGGGTGTTTCCTTCTCCAAGGCACACACACTGCAATCGTTTCTTCATCCATA
>NW_004955499.1:752379-759576 GCF_000276665.1 Chinchilla lanigera | reverse complement strand
GGATCCCACCTGTGAGGCTCCACCCTCGGGACCGCAGCACCTCCCATAGCTAAGTCCCGGCACCAGCACCCTGGGGTGAGGCCTCAGCGTAGGAATTTGGGGACATAGACTTTCACTCTTTGCCACCTCCCAGTCAAGCGGACCTTGGTGATGTCAGGTTGGAGCCCAGAATTCTCCTCAGTGAGTTTGTTTGCTGGTGCTGCACAATGTCAGGAGCCCGGGGCATGAAAATTCCCGCACGGTTCCGGAAGTCAGGAGTCCTAGGTGTCGGCAGCCCCTTCCTCCTCTCCCCCAGCCAGCCAGGGTCACTCCAGTTCCTGTCACACCATACAAATCTTACGTAATGAAAAAATTGTGTTTGCAACTCCCTAGGCTCCAGTGATTGAGGTCTGGGAGGCTGAGGTAGGAGGATCGCAGGTTGCAGCTCAGCCTAAGCAGGGTAGCAACAGAGCGAGACCCTGTGTCCAATTTTAAGAAAATAAATGTAAAACGGGCTGCGGTCGGAGCTCAGTTCAAAGGCCCTGGCCTCACTCCCCAGTGGCTCAAAGATAAGAAGGTTCAGTCCTTGCATTCCTGGGTGTTTATCTCCCAGAAATGAAGAACTGTGCTCACGCAAAAACCCGGCACCGCTCCCAGCAGCAGCGCTACCTGTAGTCAACCAAAACGGAAAAACCCGCCTTCCCTCCCACCAACGAAAGGCTTCACGCTGGTCTCCTCGCTGCCCCAGCTGCTGCAAAAGTCCTACTTTCCTGTGTGCCAGCTCTTTTATACCTTTCCCCCCGCCCAAGTTTGCACTCTGCGTTTGTCCTGTAAGGGACCCGAAGCCGTCCGCACTCGAGCGTGATGGAGTTCAATGCTGTTACCGTGTCCAGGTGCACGGGGTGACGCCCAAGCGACACAGAAGCTGTCCTGCCCACGTCCGTGCGGACAGCACACATCAGCACGTGGACCGAGTCCCTCCCGAGAAAGCGTTCATTCACAAAAAAAAGCAAGAAATCCAGGCACGGCGGCACACGCCTGTCATCCCAGCAAGCAGGAGGCTGAGACAGGAGGATCTCTGTGCGTTCCAGGCCAGCTTGGGCTGCACAGTGAGATCCGGACCAGCCTGACCTGCATGGCGAGACCCTGTCTCCAAACAAATCAGCAGACAGAAGCCCGGCGCCATCTGTGTCCTGAGCAGGTGCCCCCGCCACCCGGGCCGGGCGGAAACGCAGACAGAGGAGCTGAAGGGCGGGGAGCGCCGCCCAAGGCTGGTTGCCTCTGCCCGTCTTCCACAGGTGAAGACCTTGCAGCTTAGAGACGTCAGCAGCGCAGAGTTGCCAGGGACCCCAACAGGAAATCCACGCCCCCGCCTTCCATTTGCTAGCTTCTTTCTCTTCTCTCTCTCTCTTGTTTTGTTTTGCTTTGGGCGTTGTTGGTCAGAGCCAGGCCTTTCGCCCTGAGCTCTGTCAAAATCCCTTGTTTCACTTTTAAGCTTGAGACATGGTCTCCTTCATTCACTAAGTTGCTCAGGCAGGACTCAGACTGGGGATCCTCCTGCCTCAGCCTCCTGAGTGCTAGCCTGCGGCCCCCACCCTGCACACACAAACTTGTGTGTCTGTGACATCCCCGCCCCCAGCCTCTCTGACCACCGGTCCTTGAGAGGACAACGAGGCCCAGAGCCCCAAAGTGGGGCAACCACACCGATGACCGGTGACCTCAGCACCCACCACCAGGGGACAGGATAGCAGCAGAGACCAGAGCTCCACTGTCCAGAGGACAAAGGGCCGCAGAAAACGAGCAAGGGACACAGATGGATGGGGACAGACAGACAGACAGACAGACAGGTAAGTGGGTGGATGGATGGATAGGTAGATACATAGATGTGATAGATACCAGAGAGATAGGTAGATAAGTGATAGGTACATATGTAGGTAGGTAGATAGATAGGATAGATAGAAGACAGATGGTTTTTGTTTTTTTGGTTTTTTTGGTTTTTTTTTCCAGTCCCGGGAATCGAACTCACAACCTTGCGCTTGCCAGGCAGGCGCTGTGCCACTAAGCTAAATCCCCAGCCCCTAGACAGATAGCTGATAGATAGATACTTAGAAAGATAAATGATAGACAGGGAGACAGAGAGATAAACAGATGATAGATACTTAGATAGATAGATGATACATATATAGAAAAATGATAGGTAGATGACAGATAGATGATAGAGAGAGGATCAATAGATAAATCGATAGATATCACAGAGAGAGAAAATGGATAAGTAGCTGGGTGTGGTGGGTGGATGACAGATAGGTAGATGGGATGAATGGATGGGTAGATGCTTACATATAGATAGATAGATCATAGATATATCAACACATAGGTACATAAATTGATAGAAAAATGATAGAGAGGAAGATAGGTGATTGATAGACAATAGATGACCTGCAGTAGATGGTGGATACCAGACAGACAGACAGACATAGACACGTAGACGATGGATAGGTAACAGATAGAGGATAAATAGATAGACACATCAGGCAGACCAATCAACGGCCAGTGCGTGGCTGAGGCACAGACAGGGGTCAGCAGCCCGAAGTGCCCGCCTCCCGAGCACCCGACCCCGCACCCCGATTCTATTACGTATCTCAGGCCCCACAGGGAAGAGAAAGCAGACAGCAGGACCGTCACCCGGGCCCCACGCCCAGGGCTGGCCCTTCCCTACCGGCACCAGTGCTGGGGACCGTTCCTTTCCCTGCCGGACCTTTGCCCTGACCCAGTCCTCAGCCCTTTTTAATTTTGAGACGGGGTCTCCCTTCATGGCCCAGTTGCCCGGGCTGGGCTCATGCTTGAGATCCTCCTGCCTCAGCCTCCTGGAGTGGCGAGATTACAGGCGTGTGTCACTGTGCCAGGCTTGGGGGCACTTGCTGCAGCCCATGAGGGGAGAGGAGATAAAGGGAGAAGAGACACAGCCCCCAGCTGAGGCTGCTACAGGTCCGCGCCTGCTGCTATGTGACCTCCGCCAGGTGGTGGCCGCCCCAAGCCGCTGGGGCAGAACCGGCCAGAGGCACCAAGAAGCCTCAAGGTCACCATCCGATCCCGTGGCTGCCCGTCGGATTCTGATGCCCAAATCCGCTGGGAAATGCTCCAGCCCAGCCACGCGCCCGTCATCCCAGCACTCTGGAGGCTGAGGCAGGAAGATCTCAAGTTCCAGCCAACCTGGGCAACCTGGAGATTGAGCAAGACGCCGTCTCCCAATAAAAACACAAGCAGGGGCCCCGGGGGCGGGGGTCGGCTGCGTGGCTGGGGTCTGGGTGGCTGGGTCACGAGGTGCAGGAGGCACGCAGGCACCCCGAGCCCCGTCTCTCAGGCCGCGTCGTTAGGAGCCGCTCCCCACGCGGGCCAGGTCCCCGCATGCATTTTACATGAGGCCTCGTTAGGCGGAGCCGCGATCAAAGCCCGGGAGCCGCCGCTGCCTTTCATGTGCGGGACGGAAATTCCCCAGAAATGGAGTCGTTTGCACGGGGGCTCGCGGGGCTGACTCAACCGAAAGGCGCTGCCTGGCTTTCCTCTCCGGCTGGGTGAGTTGCCTGGTAACGGGGTCCCCAGGGACGGGGATCCCCAAACCGCGCCCAGACCCGCCCTCACCTCGCCCACCAGGCGGGACGAGGCCCACGGGAGGTCGGGAGGTCGTGCAGGCCTGCGGTGCGTCTCACGCCCCTGCACCCCACACCAGCCCGGGGCCTGGGAGCTGCACAGCCCCAACCCGGCCCCCACACCCTGGTCACCGTCCCCGAAGGCATCC
Source organism: Chinchilla lanigera (assembly GCF_000276665.1). Lineage (NCBI taxonomy): Eukaryota > Metazoa > Chordata > Mammalia > Rodentia > Chinchillidae > Chinchilla > Chinchilla lanigera. The sequence goes on along the minus strand of NW_004955499.1, from coordinate 755,801 downwards.
GGGCAGGATGCGGTGGGAGAAACGGGCCTGGTGCGGGTGGGAGGAGACGTGTGAGTCCCATCTGAAACGGATCTGCCTCCGCTTTTATTTTGCTTTTTATTTACACTCTGGATTCCTCATAGCGGAGAAACCCCTCCGTATTGAAGCTGGCGGGTCTGATTTATCTCACTTAGCATCACGGCCTGGAGACGCAGCCGTTTTCCCACACGGGACTCCAGTGTAGCCTTCTTCATGGCTGTGTAGTACTCCGCTGCGTGTGAACACGTTTTCTGTATCTATTCATGTCTTGGTGGACATAGTGCCTGCTTCTAAGGTTTAGCTATTGTGAGCTGCACGGCTGCAAACACGGGTGTGCGCGGGTCACTGTGATGTGAGGCCTTTAACTCTTTCGGGAAGACACCCACAAGGTGAAGAAATGGAACCATGGCCCGTGAAATGTCCCTAGTCCGCCGTGCATTCTCCCCCTGGGCGTCTCTTCTTTATGAGTTCCATTTGCAGACCCCGGACACAGAAGCCATTTCCTGGCCGGCGATGTGCAGACGTCTCCAAAGGTTAACTCTGGAGTCACCTTTGGCCCGACATTCTCCCTCACACGCCTGAAAATAGCTGCTGAAACTAAAAAGGAACTGTGCCCGGATGTTCATAGCTGCACCATTCATGGTGCCCAAAGATCAGACAACCCACACGTCTGTGGACAGACAGAATATGGTCCGCATACAGAGAGGAATATTATGCAGCCACAAGCAGAATGTGGTGCTCACAGAGGAATAGTATGCAGCTGTGAAAAGGGATGGTGCTCTGATTCATGCTACAATGTAGACGAACCTTGGACGCATCAGGGTGAATGAGAGAAGCCAGGAGCACACGAAGGCTATGGGTCGTGGAATCCCAGGGTTGCAATCTCCCAGGACAGGCAAAAGGTCGGAGCTGGGAAGTAAGTTCTTGGTTGTCCAGGACCGGGTAAGTGGAGGCAGATGACTGAGGGGCTGCCTTTGGGGAGATGGCAATATTCTAGAACAAGTGCGGCCGTGTTAGCACCCCGTGGTGGATGGAGTAAAGAACCCCGAATTGACTACTTTAAAATTCTTCATTGTGGTTGCCCAAGCCTGTCATCCCAGCACTCGGGAGGCTGAGGCAGGAGGGTCGCTGCAAGCTGGAGGCCAGCCCGGGCTACGTAGTGAGCTCTATGATAGCCAGAACTGCACAGGGAGACCCTGTCTGAAAACACAAACCAAAAAGGAAAAAAGACACGTACTTGGAGTGTGGCCTTCACCCAATTTCGTGGAACAGGAGAGCTCTTTGCACACCACACTGGGGAGGCCAGCAGCGCTACAGGATCAGGGAGCAGGAGCAGGCCCTCAAGAACGAAAGGCCCTGTGCTTGCAGCTCTGTGGCATTTGCTAAATCTCTCCCATGAGAAAACCTCATATCCACCACATAACCGCGATCCACACACGCCCAGTCATACAGCAGCACAGCTCACAAAAGCCGGAGCGTGGAAGCCGCCTGCACACCCGTCAACAGATGAACGGATCAAGGAAATGGGTTTACACCCCACAGAGTACTATGCAGCCATGAAAAAGGATAAACTTGAGTCATTGGTCAGAAATGGATGCACCTAGAGACCGTAACGTTAAGTGAGGTAAATCAGATGTATGAGCTTCGACATTGCTCGGTTTGTCCGACAGGAGAAACCGAAAGCATCAACACAGAGCAAAATAGAAGACAGACCATGGAAAGCAGGGACCCGGGTCTTTCTCCAGTGGGAAGGGGACCAGGGGATGGAGGGAGGGGGCGCGGGACAGGAGTCGTAGACAGAAGGAAGCCACCCTCCGTAGGCACCCCGGGTCCCCAGGAGGAACGCGACCCTTGTGTCCCGCAGGACAGGGCTGGTGAAAATAAAGATAAAAATAAATTTCACGTGCTAATCCAACGTATGGTAAGGGACGTTGGCACAGCACGGCTGCGGCGCTAAGTCTGTCTGTCCGTCTGTCAGTCTGTCCCTCTCCCCACTTGCCCACAGATGCATTCTGGTTTCCTTTGGCTGGTGCACCCCGGGGCTGCGGTCTTTTTCTTATTGCATGGCGGGCGTTCTTTATATATGTTTAGCGAGAAAAACGCTAGCTTCTCCTGGGAGCGCAACGACCTCGGCAACCTACACCACTTTCGAGACAGAAGCCCGACGTCCCCACGTCCGGGACACGTTCCCAACACCCCGTTCCTGGCCCTCTTGGATTTCCCGTTAGAATCCAGAGCAGGAGATTCCCATCGCTGGGCCGGCCAACCCACAAGCAAGGAATTGAAACAAAGATTTCCCCAGGCAGATAGCTCACCACCGACCCTCATCCTGGCTTTCGAAGACAATAATTACGGTATTTTAAAAACACTCCCCAGTGATATTTCTGGAGGGACGACCTAAATTGCTTTCCCATGATTTGCAAAGCAAGCTCCCCTCCCCAGGCCAAGATGCCCAAGGGCGCAGCGGGTGATTAGGAGCCCTCCGAGCGGCCGCCTTGCAGAGGTCCAAGATGGACGCGGCTCCCGACGCCCCCGGCCCCAGCCCGCACCCCACACACGGCTCACATTACAGCAATTCGCAGGCCTGGGGGACGGGGTCAGGCGTTGCTTCGAGTTATGATGACGCAGCGGAGGGTCGGTCGCTGGGCTCGTAATTGCGGGCTTGGGAACTATCCAGGGTTTTTTTTTTTAATTCATTTTTGTTCTCATTGTTCTGCAAAAGTGGTTAAGCAGTCGAAATCCTTAATAGCTGCAAAGGGAAAAAAAAAAGGAGGCGGAGGAGGATTACTTTGGACACGCAGACCCTCACGCTGCCTGGCTGACTGCATCGGCTAAAATTCTCCTTTCCCGAAGAAAAGTGGGCTCAGGGTTTTATTTTTCTTACCTCATGTGTCGCTGGCATGGCAAGGCTCCTCGCAGAGAAAGTGTCGGCTTGGGCTAACGAACGTGGGCCTGGCGGGCTCTGCTCTCAGCACCCACAGAGAGGAGAAACCAGCACGCCCCGGGCCTGGGGAGGTGCACAGCGGCCGAGCGCCGGTGCCCGTCCCAGACGCAAAACCCGAACGGCACAGAAAGGAGCTCACACCCCCAAAGGGATGTGCGCCTTCCCCGCCCACCCACCAAAAGCAAATTCCGGGCGTATTTCCAGATGGAATGAAGCCACACCTAGATATTCACAAGGCTGAGGGCCGCATGGGCCGCACACCTGGCATCCTGGCACTCTGGGAGGCTGAGGCAGGAGGCTCGCAAACTGGAGTTTAGCCCGGGCAATTTAGTGACTTAGCGAGACCCCGTCTGAGAATTAAAAATCCAAGAGGACTGGGGACCAACCTCAGCGCAAAACCGAGATTCAGTCTCAAGCACAACCACCCACTCCCCAGGACTGTGTATGCTGGTCTGTCCCT
>NW_004955499.1:747874-751556 GCF_000276665.1 Chinchilla lanigera | reverse complement strand
AGGCAGCATTGCACAACTGTCATCCAGCACTCCGGGAGGCTGAGGCAGGAGGCTCCCAGGTTTGAGCCCAGCCTGGGCCACTGAACAACGTAGTGAGACCCTACTGCAAACGTTTTAAAAATGTTTACGTGTCCAGGTTGGCGGGATGTAGCGATTACATTTCCCGCGGGGCAGCCCTTCGTGACCTTCCAAGCAGCCCCGCCTTCCGCCTCAGCCCTCGGCCACGCAGATCAAGTTGGTTCTTCCTGTTATAAATCACCAGGTCCCGTCACGGCAGGGGCAGGGGCATGTGCCCACATAGCTTGGCTCCCAGGTATGTCTCTGGGCCGTGGTTCGGGATGTTTCCGCAGGAGTGCCTTTGCGGGTCTGAGATGAGCGCTTTGATCGGCGGCTAGCGTAGGACAGAGTATACTTACAGTGGCGGTGGGCCTGGTGTACTCAGTTCAAGAGCTCCGCAGAACCGGAAGACTGATGCGGATACCCTGATTTATTTATATATCCGCGACACAGCCATCCCTCGCTCCTTTTGTTCCTCTGTGTGCTTCCTGGCAATTTTGATTTGCTGCAGCATTACGGAGAAGCAAGATGCGGCATCCAGCAACCCGCGTAGCACGTAACTTTGGTACCCACCTGGGACCTGGAGGCTGTGTTTTCTGTTTTGATTTTTCGTTTTTGACACAGCGTTCCACTGTGCAGTCCAGGCTGGCCTTGAACTCACTATGTAGCCCAGGCTGGCCTTGAACTCGCAGGGATCCTCCTGCCTCAGCCTCCCGAGTGCTGGGATGGCAGGCGTGCGCCAGTTTTAATTCCACACAGTTCTCCAGGGAGAGAGGCACCAGCAGATCTCCGTGTGGAAATTTGAGGGCGGCTTCCTGCCCCCACGAATGCAAATTGCAACCCACACAGGACGAGGTCAGGCTCCCGGACCCGGGCCGAGGGAGGGTCCCCGGCGGAAACAAAGGCCGAGGGAGGCCTCACGGGCGGCTCCGAGCTGCCATCTGCAGCATCCGAAGTCAGTTCGTCTCCGCGCCACTGCGATCGCGGGAGTTATGCACGGGGCCTAATGCATTTCCGTGCCCAGCCATTAGCGCCCTGGGACCGGGTGTGTAAAGAGTTTACAAGGGATGGACTCTCCCCTCCTGCGCCCCTGGCTGCATTAATTGACCAAGTGCGGCTGCAGGGCGGGAACGCGGTGTCTGCCTCCCAGGCCACCCGTCAAAGCCCCATGCAGAGGCCCTCACCCTTGCACCCCTGGGTGCCCGGTTCGGCTGGACGTCCGCAAAGTGCATCGTGTGTGAACATGTGAACGCTGGGACACAAGCCTGGGACCCCGAGCCCACAACGCTCCGGAACAGCTCCAACGTCCACCAGCAGCTGGAACTGGCCCCCGCCGTGGAATAACACACAGCCTCGAAGAGCAACTTTCCAACTCAATGGTGAGCCGGAGAAGCCAGACACAAAGAAAGACAGCCAGGTGATTTCATTGCTACACATTTCAAAGAAGCAGGAACTGTCCCTCTGCTGAGTCCTCAGCCCAAGGTGTGGGGTCAGGACTGGGCTCTGGCAGGTGCTGGGGACCCGAGGGTGGAGCCTCGTGGGTGGGATCCATGTCCCTTCCACCATGTGAGGACGCAGCGAGAAGGCACTGTCTGTGACCCGGGAAGCAGCCTCACCAGACACGGGTTCTGCCATGCCTGGACCTTGGGATTCAGCCTCCAGGACTGGACCACGGCCATCCTCCTGCCTCAGCCTCCAGGAGTGGCTGGATGATTACTTCTCACAGTCCTCAGAAACCAGCTGGGCGCACGGCCACATGTAAGAGCTTGGGGTGAAAGCAACTGAGTCAGGGAAATTTCTAGGGAGAATCGCACTTTCTGGAGAGGCTGAACCAGTCCACACATAGGAAGAAAGAAGAAGGCAGGGAGAGAAGGAAGGTGGGAGGGAGGAAGGAAAAGAAGGAGAAAAGTCAATTAACAAGAGAAAACGTCTACCTATTCAGCAATCGCTGTCATGCCAGTGCTCGGGGAGGCTGAGGCAGGAGGATCACAAGTTGGGGCCCTGCCCGGGTGCTGGAGTGGCTCAGTGAGACCCTGTGTCAAAATACAAATATAAAACAGGCTGGAGGTGGAGCTCAGTGTGGAGGCCCCGGGTTCAATCCCCAGTGCTTGCAAAGGGAGGACAGAGGAGGGAACAGCAGGTGGAGGAGGAGGAGGAGGAGGTGGGGAGACCCAGGCACGGGTGTGTTCTATGCTCTAATTCCATCGCCCACCGGGACCCAGCCCTCCGATCCCCATGCTGACTCCGCCGTCCCTCCCCTCCCCAAGCTCTGCTAGTTCACCGAAGACAAATGAGAACCGCCATATCCTGCCCCCGAGGGCCAGATCGTTAGGAAAAAATTATACAAACTAGGAAATAGAGTTAGCAATGATTTTCCAGCCGAACGCAAGCAGAGCAGCCTGCAGCAGGATTTATGCGTCCCCGCCCTACACGGAGGTGGGGTTCTCCTGGCGGAGGACTGCCCCACGGCCACTGCCGAGGCCAAAGCCGGGGATTGGGGTGCAGGGCTCAGATCACTTGTGGGAATTTCTGTCCAGCACACACACGAGGCTGTGTCCTCACCCACATTAGTCAACGGATCTGGTACTGTGTGACCCCTGGCTCCTCCCCAAGGTCAAAGTGACCAGGCAAGGTCAACACGTTGACTCCGTTCAGGATATCGAGGCTGCCAGGACAGCCCAGCTAAAGACCCTCAGGAAAGAGGACTCCAGAGCTGCTGCAGAAGGCGGCCAGGACGGTGGGAAGAGTGGGTGCAAAGCCAGGAAGGACATGCGGCGGGCTCATGCCCATGGTTTAAGTGTGAACGTCCCTTTGCAATAGCACCATGCACACCTGCAGCAAGTGTGCCAGGGCCTGTGCCAGCCCAGCTCACGCGGGCGGTCACAGCCAGGGCCCCTGTGGGCACAGAGGGGCCGGTCGGGTCAGGCCGGGCCAGGCCGGTTCCCCGCCAGCTCCTCAGCAGCAGCATCGCGGCCCTGGCGCTGAAGGAAGTTGTCAACCAGGCCTGGGTCTCCTTCCTCCAACACGCGGCATGTTCTCACTCTGGAACTTCCACAGCTGCACATGATTTATGGTGCATAATCCCCCGCCGAGTATTCACAGCGCCGTAACTCAGAGCTCAAGCAAAGCAGGAGGACGTTATGGGTGTGATCGCAGCCCGGAGCCTGGCTTGCACAGGATGCATAACACATGGAGGATGCCCGCGCCATGCGTCACCCCCGCCTGTGCCACCCGGCCACCGGCTCACTCTCCCTGCCTGGTTCCCTCTGGGCGTGGAAGGCGTCCTGCAGCACCGCCACTCGCTCACCCCCGTGAGAACCTGGGAGGTGGTGGCCGTGTGCGAATGGGGATGTGCAAAGTCACCCCCACAGGTGCCGGGGAACACGGGGCAACCGGAGCGGAATGCAGGAAGCGGCCAGGTCAGCAGAGGGCTCCGTCCAGGGACAGGGCCGTCAACTGGACCCGACTCGTGTTCTCTGTGGGATTGCGTATGGCGGGGCCTGTGTTGTGGGTCTTGAACATCCCACAAGGCCATGCATGGAGGCGGGGGGTCCTGTGAGCCACAGGCAGAGGTGGGCCTTCAGGAAGTGGAGCCAGGAGGGAGCAAGTGAGGTCACTGGGGCAT
>NW_004955499.1:745828-747401 GCF_000276665.1 Chinchilla lanigera | reverse complement strand
TGATGTGAGTGTCTTTCTTCCCCCAGGCCCATCAGCCATGGTGCTCCTGCCTGGGAGCCAGACTATGAACTGCTCTTCCACAAACCGTGAGTCAAACAAACCTCTCCTGCCCCAGGTTGGGGGTATCGAGTATCATATCCACGCATGGGGAAGCTGAGTAACACAAGTTGTCCCTTCTGTCCCCCCAAATTCGGGCGTGAAACCAACCCCAGGCAGCAGGAGGGTGAAGAGAGCCCAACCTTGAGCTGCATGGCAGAGAGGGTGGACCTGGGGACAGCAGACTTCCACTCCTACAGCGAAGCATCCAACATCGCCCACTTACGAACAGAGAAGGTTGACTAAGGCTTGCGGTGCTGGGGATTCCGGCCAGCACGGGGCAGAACCGTTGGACCGGGCCTTTGATAGGGCCATATGCCCGGGTGGCGAGAAATTGCATAAGAGGAGAAGGCAAAACAAGAAAGAAGAAGAGCATGGTGCGTCCGTGCCCCATGCAGGGTCCCAGCTCCAATAACCTAACTTCTTCCGGCTCTTCCTCCCCTCTTCCTGTTCAAATTCTATTTGACTCAGATTTTCCCTTTCCCAGGCGTGTTCCCTAGAGGCATCGTATCCCAGTGACCCATGCGCACCCGTATTTATAGCAGCAGAGCTCACAGCAGCTACATCTTGGAAGCAGCTTTTCTGTCCATCAGCAGACGAATGGATAAAGAAAATGTAGTGCTTACATGCAGCGGAGTACTACTCTGCCATGAAGAAGGATGAACTTGAGTCATGTGTAGGAGAACCAAGCAGAAGCTCAGGGCTGCCCGACGTCCGAGCACCCGGTCCCTGGCACCTCTGAAGACCTGGGGCACCTCGCCGGGTCGTCTCCTCACCCAGAGGGCTTCAGAGCAAAGATTTCACCTGCTGGGCAGGCCTGTATCTTTACCTTTCCCAGCTGTGATCAAAAACTCGGTGACTGCTGCTGCGGAGCGCCGTCCAGCGGAAAGGCAGCTCATAAACACGCGACGCTGTGTCCTCGTCCACCTCAGTCACCGGATCTGTCACTGAGCGACTTCCGGCTCCTCCCCAAGGTCAGAATGACCAGGAAAGGTCGTGGTTTTGAGTCCACTCAGGACATGGAGGCAGCCAGGACAGCCAGCTGAAGACCCTCAGGAAGGAGGACTCCTGAGCTGCTGCAGAAAGCGGCTGGGACAGTGGGATAAGTGTGTGCAAAGCCGGGAGGATTTGGAGGGGATTTATAGCAATGGGTCTTTTATTGTAATATTTTTTTTAGTTTCAACATTTCCGGTCACACCTCACACACAGAAGGAGCTTCTGCTGTGGTAGCCTGGGGTCCCCCGGCACCCCACCTCAGGGCCCTCTCCACCTCTATGCAAACCTTCCCGCCCTTCCCCAGTGAGCGGAGGCCTGAGCCAGGCACCCCCTTCCCTGCTGCCCGCCCGGCCCCATCCCCCACGCACCCCGCCGTCAAGGCCTGGACTTTATTCCGCAGGAAGCGCCCTTTGGCGTGGGCCCTGGTGAACTCCCCAATGGGGGCTCTTGGTTGCATGATTCTTGCTGGGGGTGGGGACCC
>NW_004955499.1:736757-745728 GCF_000276665.1 Chinchilla lanigera | reverse complement strand
TCCTATCCCTCCCCCTCTCCCTCCTCCTGCTTTTCCTCCTCCTCTGAGCTCTGCCCTGGCGGGAGAAATTACATTTGCAAGTCAAAGGATCTGCCGGTGAGCAGGCTGCAGACCCAGCCGCCTGGGACCGAAGTCGCCTTCCACCCCAGCACACGCTCCTGCCCAGAAATCATCCGGTGCGGCAAATCCAGCCCGGCTCCGCCCTCCCCCGCCCCTGCGGCTGGGGCCCTTTTGTTGCTTTACCCGAAGCGCTGGGAGCACAACGGCTCCTCCAGGAGCTCAGCAAGCCGCGCCTCGGCCCAGCGCGACACTGCAAAGTTCCACGCAATGCTGCGTGATTTCCCTGCTTCCCTCGCTTTGCTGCTGGCCGGCGTAACTGCGTGCACTCAGGGAGCGCAGGGTGCTGTACGTTCAGTGCGCGGTTGCACAGCGTGATCGATTTAAGAAATAATCATGACTTAAAAATCACATACAAGCTGGGCGTGGAGGCGCAGGCCTGTCGTCCCAGCACTCGGGAGGCTGAGGCAGGAGGATTGCTGTGAGTTTGAGGCCAGCCTGGGCTACAGAGTGAGTTCAAGGCTAGCCTGAACTGCAGAGTGAGACCTGCCTCTAAAAGGAAAGTACTAATAATAACAATCACACTCTGGTATCATGGAGCACACCTGTCATCCCAGCACTCTGGGAAGCTGAGGCAGGAGAATGCCAAGGTCCACCCCAACCTGGACAGCTTAGCAACTTAGCCAGACCCTGTCTCAAGATAGAGAATAAAAATAGGACTGATATAGTTCGGTGTGAAGGTCTTGGGTTCAAGTCCCAGTATCAGCAAAAAAAAAAAAAAGAGAGAGAGAGAGAGAGAAGGAAAGAAGGAAGGAAGTAATACAACAACCACTGTTAATTTCCTATCACCTTGTCTGAGATTCTCTATTGCTTGTATTGTTTTTGTGTTATTTGCTAAGTGTATGTGTGTTTGTTAAGATGTTTTCATTATTTTATCTTCAAAAGAAGAAAGAAGAAAGAAAGAAAGAAAGAAAGAAAGAAAGAAAGAAAGAAAGAAAGAGAAAGAAAGAAGAAAGTTCTATTAGGCAGGCATGGTAGTTCACATGCCTGTCATCCCAGCACTCAGGAGGCTGAGGCAGGAGGATTGCTGCGAGTTTGAGGCCAGCCTGGGCTACACAGCAAAACCCTGTCTCAAAAAAACAATAAGAATCATGTCCAGTGACTCAGGTTCTCCGTCTCCTCCTGCTTGGCCTGGTGCAATATTTGACTGAATATTTCCCATCCTTTCTCCGGTGAACCTGGGGCCGGAGCTCAGGGACCTGGAGGCCAGCAATGCTATGTTTCCGTCATTCCCCCAGGGCACAAACCTGAGGCTCTCGCCCTGACAGCAGGCCCCAGGTCGGTGATCGCAGGGGGCACTTTGGGCAGAGGGCAGAGCCCTGGGGATTGGGGTAAAATCCTCCAGAGAAACAGGGCTGTGCAGGGAATACAGCCCCAGTTTGCCCCCATGGAGTGGCAAGGACAGGGCAGACGCCTTCACACAACCTCGGGGCTCCCCCCCCAAAACACTCCTGCCTCAGCCTCCTGCAACCCTCCTGCCTCAGCCTCCCCAAAACGCAAGCCAGGGATTGGCAAAAACTGCCCACTTCCTGCCCAGCCACTGAACACAGGACAAAGAGGCAGAAGGGGCCCCCAGTCACCTTACGTCCCCCATCACCCGTAGCCCTGGCACCTCCCATAGCACTGTGCTGGGAGCCACACCTCTAACACACGGCCTGGGGGACACCCAGCATCCAAGCTATACTAAGCCAAGAAAAGAACCAGCCCCACGCGCTTCCAGGGATCTTCCCGAAAGAGCTAAAGGCGTCATATCAGTGACCCACGCACAGCACAACGCATCACAGCGGAATCCTGGAAGCAGCCTGTACGTCCGTCCACAGGTGAATGGGTAAAGAAAGTGTGTCTGGAGTACTACACAGCCAGGAAGAAGGATACACATGAGTCATGTGTAGGAAAATGGATGCCCTTTGAGACTACGATGTTGCGTGAAATAAATCAGACGACCTTGAGTATCGCAGGGTTTGTCTTACCTGAGAAACCCGAAAAGTACATAAAGAGAAAGTGAAAGCTGAATCTCAGCAAGCAGGGAGACTGATCTCGGTCCCACAGCTGCCTAAGGGAGGAGGCCGCGCTCTGTGCCCGCCCCGGCTCCCCACGAGGGACGAGATCGTCACGCACTGCCCGCACGAACTCAGCACAATAAAAATTTTAAACCACGGGCTTCCCCGGGGGGACCGACGTGCCGGGGCCGCAGCAGAGCGCGCAGGAGCCCTGGTGACGCCTCTGTGAAAATCCTCTCTGCCCGAGCACCACAGCTATTCGTTCTCGCCCTCGGAAACCAGAACCAGCCCAGAAAACACCTAAGTCCTAGGTACTAAGTACTAAGTCCGTGACTCGGCCGCCTGCTGCCAGGCGGTCACGGAGGCCCCTCTGCAGTCCCGGGACAGCTCCGTCCTAAACAAGACAGCGGGCAGGGCCCGGCGGTCCGGCCTGAGCAGCATCCCCAAGAGTTAGGTGCTTCCCCGTGTCCGCAAAGAGAAAAAGAGGAAAGGCCGCAGGCTGAGGCAGGAGGGTTGCGCCTGGAGCGAAGCCAGGGCGACTGGACGACTTAGCCAGCCGCAGGAGGCCCGGCCGCGCCCTCCCGCCCGGGGCCTGAGCTCCCATCCGCTCCCGAACACGGGGAGGCGGGCGCCCCGCTGGAGAGGGTCGCTTTGGGGGAATTTATAATCGTTCAGGAAACGGCGTGTAGGCACTTTGTAAATCAGCGCTTGTCCCAACACCCGGTAATCCATCAAACGCGCCACCGCCCCGCGCCGCCGGCCGGCTGAATTTACGGCCCTTGTCACGGAAACAAGGGGGAAAATGTTAAAAACGTCCCCGGAGCCTCCAGCCGGGAGGGAGGTCGGCCGCCGCGGGGAGGGCGGGTCGGGCCTGCAGGACTAATGCACCGGGAAGCGGCGTCCACGGTGGAAACGCGTCTGTTCCTCTTTCGGTTTCTGACGCCGGGTCTGCCGTGCAGTCCAGGCTGGCCTGGGTCTCAGTATGGAGCCCGCGCTGGCCTCGAACTCGCGGAGATCCTCCTGCCTCAGCCTCCGAGTGCTTGGATGACAGGCGCGCACCACCAGGGAGGTGGGGCGGGGGAGCAACAGGGCCGCCGCGTGCGCCATGGAGGTCGTTCACATGCGTGGGCAGCGCGTCCAGAGCCCGCTGCGCAGACGCAGGGAGCCCCAGCCGGGCATTCCCCTGCTCCTGCTCCACCCGCCTCTGAGACGTTGAAAGGCCTTTTTCTTTTTTTTCACTCTGTATTTCTGCATGAGTGCGTGTCGGCAGGACGCGGCAATCACCTCGCCCGTGGGGAGTCCGCGCGGGACGGACGCGGGTTGTGTCCTCTCTCTCCCTCTGCCCCCTTCCTGTTTGCAAAAATCTGCGACCCGCTTCCTGTCTACCTTCCGTTTTGCTGTTTATTTATACTTTCAGTTTCTCCTGTGACAACCCGCACGATATTGAAGCGCGTGTGTCTGATTTATTTCCCCTGATACCTCGGTGTCAAGGCGTGTTCATTTTCCTACACGGGGCTCCCGTGTATCCTTTTTCCTGGCAGAGCAGTACTCCACTGTGTGCAAACGCAGTTCATTCGTCCACCCATCTATGATGCACACAGCGGCTGCCTGTAAGATACATATTGTGAGCTGTGCCGCTGTGAACGTGGTGTGCGCGGATGGCTCCAAAGACTGCTCAGTGTGTGCAGATTTACAGCCATGAGACAGAGAGACACAGAGACAGAGAGAGACAGAGAGAGAGAGACAGAGAAAGACAGAGACAGACAGAGACACAGAGACAGAGAGACCATCCTGCAACTGTGCTGTGGTTTGAGGATTGCACGCAAGGCCTCTGCACGGAGCTCCACCCCCAGCCCGTTTTCCCACTTTTATTTTGAGCCAGGGTCTCATTAAGTTGCTAAGTTGCCCAAGCTGGACCTGGACTTGGAATCTGACTGCCTCAGCCTCTCAGAGTGCTGGCTGCAGCCGGTTCCTGGACACAGTTATTTAAATATTTCCCCATTTCTGTCTGTGTTGTTCTGCTCAGACCTGATTGTTTTGAAAACAGAGCTCCCGTACACCCCATCTCTGTATTGGTGATATCCCCACTTTCATTATTATCACAATTATTATTATTAACTATTTTTCAGCACTGGGGGTGGAACCTAGAAGCTTCACATTGAGCTCCATTGTTTTAATTCCACTTTTATTTTTTATTTTGAGACAGACAGGGTCTCGCTAAGTCACCCAGGTGCTCAGGCTGGGCTGGAACTTGGGATCCTCCTGCCTCAGCCTCCCGGAATCCTGGGGTGACAGGCACCCGCCAGCACTCCCGGCTCATGCAGGATTATAAACTACCCAGGTGCTGTAAGCACGGGAGCCCGGCTGGGAGCCCTGGGGACCCCTCCTGAATACAGATGCGGTCCAGGGCTCTGTGAGAGCAGGCAGAGTGTCCAATGCTGGACTCACGGCTGGGTGTGGTCAGCATCGGGTCATGGGTGGCCCGGCCTCCTGACAGCTGCTGTGAGGACAAAGGAACGACTCTTCCTGAGGGGTTGGGCTAGCAGAATACGCCTGTCATCCCAGCACTCTGGGAGGCTGAGGCAGGAGGATCCCAAGTTCCAGCCCAGCCTGAGCAATTAAACAAGACCTTGTCTCAAAGTAGAAAATAAAGAAGGGCTAGTGGGGCCTGAGCTTGGTGTGAAGGCCCTGGGTCCCATCCCCACTGCTGCCAAGATGAATGAGGGAATGTTTCACCTAGAACCTGGGCTGGGGCCGGGGACCCCGCAGCTGGGTCAGGGCCGGGGTCTGTGAGTCCAGGGAGACCCTGGAGGCCCTGGAGCCGGCCATGTGCAAGTGGCAACTGGGCTGTGGAAACCGAGAAACAGACAGAGAAATGTGCCCAAGTGTGTCATTCAGGGCTGGGCAACAGGTACACTCAGGAGTCAATCAACAAACACCCAGGAGGAAGTTCCAGCCAATCTCTCTCGTCCCTCTCTCTCTCTGCCTCCTGTTTCTATTTCTGTCTGTCTCTCCTCTTCTCCATCTGTGTCTCTCCCCTTTCTTTCTTTCTTTTTCTTTCTTTCTTTCTTTCTTTCTTTCTTTCTTTCTTTCTTTTCTTTCTTTCTTTCTTTCTTTCTTTATTTTCTTTCTTGTTCTAATTTGCCTTGTTTGCCAGGCTGGCCTTGAACTCACAGTGACCCTCCTGCCTCAGCCTCCCGAGAGCTGGGATGACGGGCATGTGCTGCTGTGCCTGAGCATGGTGCCTCCTCCCTGGGGTCTCCAGGCCCTGGTCCCCGGGGTGCAGGGCGGGCCCCGGCTGCTGTCCCCTGTGCTCTCCGTTGTTTGCTTTGCATTTGAGAGGTGGCGGGCGTTCACAGCCTCCTGGCCGGGCCTCATCGCTGAGACCCGTTATTTAATGAGCTTTTATTAGAAAAGCACACCTGTGCCGACTGGCCGCCCCGCTGGGTCCGGGAGGGCACAGGCTGCCCCGGGCTGCCGGGTGATTTTTAATAACGGGCACACGGGGCTGATCCCCCAGCCCGAGCCGGACGCTGAGCTCAGCGGGAGCCGGGGGACCAGAGAGGGTTGTTTCGCTCTAGGCCCAGCTTTCACATGACCCCTTCTGGGGTGGTGAAGGGCGGGGAGGCACCCAGAGCCCCTCAGAAGCGAAGGAGATGTGACTCAAAGTGCTCTCGAGGGCCCCGCTGCATCCCCAACACCCCAGACTCAGAGCTGACAACCTGACCCCACATCCTGACTGGAGACAGGGTCCCTGCCCAGAGGATTTGTGGAGGATCAGGAGAGGAGACCCTCCTGCCTCAGCCTCCTGAGTCCAATGGCAGCATCCTCGTGAGACACAGAGAAGGGACACAGACACAGAGGAGAAGCTTGTGGAGAGAGAGGCAGACACTGGAGTGGTGGGGTCACAGCCCAGAGCTGCCTGGACCCTGGGAGGAGGCAGAGGCAGGAGGGTCTCCCCAGAGGGAGCACATCGGGGGCACTTTGATCTCAGCCTCCTGGGCTCCGGGAGTGGGAGGGAACAGGTTCCTGCTGTCCTGCGCTCCGTGTCTGCAGCAATTCGTACAGACATGTAGATGCTGTGTAACGCAGCTGCACCCTGATACCCAGGGCAATAGCTTCTGGCCCCCTCCGACACCAAAATCCTCACTCGCCTGTCTCTGAAAAAACAAGGCTGCATGTGAGAATAATCTACACAGATTCTCCCAGATGCTGCACATCCTGTCCATAAAAAGGAGAGAAACCATGCGATAGGAACGCCCATGTGTCTGATTTACTTAACATTATGGTTTTAAGGGGCGTCTATCTGCCTACCAATGACTCCATTTTATCCTTCTTCATAGCCGTGTAGTACTCCACTGCACTCTGAGATGTGGTTCCCAGGTTCTACTCTCTGAACAAAGGAAGCCTTGGCAGCAGTGGACAAACGCGCCCTCCCAGCCCGTGAGTCCTGGGTGACAGGTTCCCCACTGCCACTAATGATGTCCGTGGTCCAGCCCAGGGCTCTGTACGTGCTAAACATGTGCCTGACCACGGAGCCTCACTGCCCATCCTGTGTCACTCTGAGCTCCGCCATTCTGTACTTTGGATCCATGTTTCCCAGAGGCTCATGGGAGGGAGGCTCCCTCTCCAGATGGGTGATGTGGGGACTGACGGTAAACTTTGCTGGGCGTGGCCTAGCGAGAGGAAGTAAGGTTGTTGGGGGTGTGGCCTCCCAACGAAGTGAGTTTATTGGAGGCATGGCCTACCAAGAGGCAATAAGGTTTGGGGGGCGTGGCCTCCCAAGGAAGTGAGGTTGTTGGGGCGTGGCCTAATCAGAGACAGTAAGGATGTTGGGGGAGTGGCCTCCTGAGGAAGTAAGATTGTTGGGGGAGTGGCCTCCCCAGGAAGTGAAGTTGTTGGGGGCGTGGCCTCCCAAGGAAGTGAGGTTGTTGGGGCGTGGCCTGAAGGGAGGAAGTGAGGCCATTGGGGCGTGGTCTCACAAGGGACACTGGGACCCAGGTGTCTTTTCTCGTGCTTTTCGGGTCCCAGCCACTATATAGGTATTCCCCAAATTCTGCACACATGTGTCTGTCTGAAAAGTGCAGAAAGCTAAGTAAATTCAAACTATTTGTTAATCTAAAAACATAAATGGTACAGAATGCATACAATTAAACACACACACACACATATATATTTACATTAGACGGCATAGGAAACCTGTAAATTATATATTTATCATTATATAAAATCTGTAACACGTATATATGTGGTCCGAATATTTAGACGTGTCCTAATTTCTGTAGCTGTACGACAGTCCGTATGTCAGAACACAAGATGATGTGTAAAACCTGTAAAATCATGTTATATACAGAAGAAGGAGTATGTGGGTCCAAATATTTAGACGTTTCCTAATTTCCTTGGCCTTAAAATAATAATAATATGTCAGTATATCCTAAGACATGTCAAACCTGTAAAATTATACGATAAATGTATAGTAGTCATATGTGGTCACGTATCAGATTTTCCTGATTTCCGTAGCGGTAAAATAACGTCAATGTCAGTGTGGAAGACCACATGTCAAACGTGTAAGGTTATATACACCGGCAGCAGCCTGCAGTCTAAATATTTAGGTCTCGCACGATGGCCCGAGCTGCACGACAGGGTCTGCGTGGGCACTGAAGACACACAGAAAGCCGTGAGACGCCTCCACGCACGCCCGGCAGAGCACACCCCGCACATGCAGCCCTATCTCATTTCCAGAACCACCGAGCTCGTCTTCCGGCCTGGATGTTCACAAAGCCCTCATTGTACACCCACCAGGACCCCAATAGGGCTGACGGCCACCCCGACTTCCTGGGGACATAGTGAATTCTAAGGTGCAGGACCCACAGCTCTGAAACCCAGGAAGACAGAGACGCCCAAGCCTCTCCAGGCACTGCGAAGCTGCCCAGCCTGCATGGCAGACGCTGGCATCAAACCACACAGGGTCTGGGGAGGGAGAGAGGATTCCATTCCCAAACAGGGAGCCGTGGAACCCCCCGAGAGCCTCGTGCAAGGAACAAAATCCCAGGGTCCCCAAGGGCAGCTGCCGCCCGTCACCCTGCAGGGGCTGCGTCCCCCGCGTTCATCTCTCTCCCTTCCTCCAAGTGCCTGCCCGGCGTCCAGTTCCCGCCTGCGCTCGCACCCGTTAAAGGATGTGGCTCAGCTGGCCAGAGAGTCTGGGAAAATAATGTCGAGGCACAAGGGGGGGAGACCTGCCCTCCCCGGCACTGGGGTCACAGCAGACCTCCCCGTAAGAGAAGACGGTGCGCATGGGAAATGCGGAAGTCCTGCGTGACACGTGAGAGCCGGCAGAGAGCAAGGCCGGAGCGGAGAGAAGGAAGTGTGCGCACCCTTGGGCTCCGGCAGCCGGAGGCTGTGCAGACAGAAGACAGCGCAGACAGGGCGGGAGCAAGGCAACAGGCGGAAGGGACCATGGGGTCCACCCGGGCAGATTCTCACGGCTCTGAGTGCCCTCGTGCCAGGAGAAGGAAGACACGGACACGCCGTGAGGAATGCGGTGGTGTTGGGATCCAACGATCAGAGGTGGTCTCTCAACACAAGAGGTGTGCACAAATATTTGGGGCTACACCAAGAGACGAGGCATTCACCCAGCAGGGCTCGGTGGCCCAGTCCTGGAGGCTGAGGTCCACTGCGCTGGTCTCTCCCTATCTTGGTCCATCAGAGCAAACAGCCATCCCTGCTGTTAGAACAGACTAGTGCAGTGGACCTCAGCCTCCAGGACTGGGCCACCCAGCTCTGCTGTGTGTCAGCACCCGGGCTGTGGGATTGCATATGGCGGCCCCCATGGACTAAGATAGGGAGAGACCAGC
>NW_004955499.1:716361-736221 GCF_000276665.1 Chinchilla lanigera | reverse complement strand
GCCCGGGCTGTGGGGTTGCATATGGCGGCCCCAGTGGAGTTAAACATGTAGAGCCCAGCCAACCAGCCACACAGTCACCTAGTAATTGTTGTGTGGTGTTTTGTGAATGTGGTTGTTATATACAATGAATTGGGTTTATATAATGTAGGTGGGCCTCACCCAATCAGTGAAAGGGCTTACTGAGGTTTCACAGAGTAAAACCTGTGTCCCAAGAGTTCAGCCTCTGCTCCTGCCTCCGTCTGCAGAATGTCGCCTTCCCTGTGCACGTTAACCATGGCAGCCCCACAATGGGCCGTGTTGGTCAGTCCTGCATCTCCGTGACTCTGCCTGACACTGGCCCCTTCTTTCCTGTGCCCGTTTCCATGGACCCAGCTCCTCGCAGCCATACCGATACCATGACCCTGGGAGGCCATCTCTGCATGCAGCCCCCTTTCCTCTTCTCCATCATCTCCACCCTGAGCATCACAGGAACGTGGATGCTGGTTTCATGCTCTGATTTGGACCTCAGATGTCCCCAACAACCTCATGTGTTCAGATCTGGTCCTTCAGGAAGCTGCTTGCATCTCAAGGCACCGCAGCTGACTTGTGTTAGGAGGCAGTGTGCTGTTAGAAGAGTTCATCTCCTTCCTCAGCTCCTGCCTTCTCTCTCTGTTCCCGGCCGCCATGACATGAGCGTCTTTCTTCCCCCTCACCCATCCACCATGATACTCCTGCCTTGGAGCAGCCGACCATGGACTGCACCCTCTGCAACCGTGAGCTGAGTTCAACCTCTCTTCCTGTCCTATAAGCTGCGGGTGTCTGACGTGTTGAGACAGTCACTTTCGCTGAGAAAGTGACTGAAATGGGTTGCAGCATGGGGGAATGGTCTGGTAGAAATGTTTTCTTCACAGTCAAGAGAGAACCCAGGGACAGTGGGTCGGAGCAGCCTAGGGCCCGTAGCATTGCGGTATCCCCAGCTCTGGAGCCGCAGAACGAGAGGTTGAGCCTTTCGTCTCTTTTCCGTACCTCTCTGGACCTTTCTTCTCTTTTTCTATCACCCACAGCAGGAGAACCATTATCCTCACCATGGGCCCTGAAACTCACAGTATTGTGAGCACATCTGTAGCACCCGGCAATACTGCCAGCCAGGGAAAAGGCTGGTCAAGAAATCCAAGCGCTGCCTTGAAAGCAGTTGACCCCTAACTAGTAGCAACCCCGGGTGTGTGGGCAACCCTCGGTCGCTGTGACAAAATGCTTGAGAAAATCACCTTAGAGGAGAAACGGTGTGATCTGGCTTGTGGTTGCAGAGGGTGCAGTCCATGGTCTGCTGCTCCAAGGCAGGAGCATCATGGCGGATGGGCGTGGGGGAGGAAAGACGCTCATATCATGGCAGCTGGGAAGCAGAGAGAGAAAGGAAACAGCCAGAAAGCAAGGAACCAGGTGCACCGAGGGACAGCGAGCTTTGGGAGGACCCTCCACCCGTGTCCACAGCACCGTGCTCTGGGAGCCTCACAAGCCAAGCCAGCACGTTGGGCGTGTCCGTGCCCCAGTTCTGGGACCAGGACATGAAGGTATCAATCTCAGGGACACAACTCAGCCCCTCACAGCCGGTGCCACTCTGCACCCTACCACAACAAAAGTCCGACAGGTGGCACCCGCCTGTCATCCCTGCACTCTGAGAGGCTGAGGCAGGAGGATCGCCAGTCCCAGCCCAGCGCGGGCAACTTAGCCCCTTCGCAAGTCCCTGCCTCAAAATGAAAATTTTTCAGAGAGGGCTGGGGATTTGGCTCAGGGCAAAGGCCCTAGTTTCCACCCCCGCTGCTCCCCAAGAGAGAGGCCGTGGCTCAGAGCCATTTCCCTGCTGCAACCACCTCTGCCCAAGCTGCCTGTAAATCCACACCCTCCAGCAGGCGCAGCTCCACGGGAAAAATAACAATGTGCCTGGCGTGCACCCTGCGCCCCGCACCTCCTGGGGGAAACTCAGACCCTCCAGGTGCTGCTTCCTCCCGCCCCGTCCCTCCCCTCCCCTTCTGTCCCCTTCCCTTCCCCTCCCTTCCCAGCAGACTTTTGCTTCTAAAGAATGAGTAGTTTTGTTGGCCACCATGAACACTTGCCAGCCCTTGAGCCGGGCACGGTGTGCGTGTCCATCAGCCCAGCACTGGGGAGGCTGAGGCGGGAGGGTCTCCGTGAGCCAAGGTCAGTTGGCAGGACACAGTGAGACCCTGTCTCCAAAACACAAAACCAAACCCTCTGTCTCTGTCTTGATGTCTCAGTCTCCTTTGCCCGATTCTCTCTCTCCCTCTAAAATCTGTCTCTGTGTCTCTCTCTGCCACTCCTGTCTGTGTCTCCCCTTTCTCTGCAGCTCTGTCTCTGTCTCTGTCTCTTGCCATCTCTCTCTCCTCTGTCTGTCTCTGACCTTGCTCTCATCTCTCCCTCTCTCCAGCTCTGTCTCCCACTCCTCCCGTCACTCCGCCTCTTCCATTTCCTCCAGACCCTGACTTCTCCGAGGCACACCGTCAGTCAGTCAGTCAATGATCCTTCCTCCTGCTCTGCTGTCCTGATGTGGGATGCATCTCCGGGGACGGCTGCCACCTCAAGCTGCGCCCTGCACTCTGTCCCCCAGCATGACTCCATGAACCCCTTGTGACCGACCTTCCCCTCCCCCTCTCACATCCTGGCCCCAGGACTCCTGCGTGAGTGAACTGTGTGTGTCCCAAACTCCAGAGACGCAGCAATGGCCTCCTGGACCCAGGCAGCTCTCACTGCCCACCCAGGGGGACCCAGGACCGGGTTTCAGCAATCGTCATTGGCACCTGGGTGTGAGGAAGGAGCAGAGACCGGCACAGTGCTGGTGCCCACCTGCGACCACAGCCAGTCAGGAGGCTGAGGCAGGAGGATCTCAAGCTCAAACCCAGCACTCTGGGTGGGTGAGGCAGAAGGATCTCAAGTTTCAGCCCAGCCTGGGCAACTTAGTGACTTAGTGGGACCTTGTCTCAAAAAGAAATTTTGTTTAAAGGGCTGGGGGTGGAGCTCAGTGTGAAGTCCTTGGACTCAGTGTCCAGTACCAACAGAGAGAGAGACAGAGAGAGAGAGGAAGGAAGGAAGAGACAGCGGATCCTTCCTCACACCATGTATGAAAATTAACTCCAATTATCAAAGATCAAAACATGAGACCTCAAACTACAAAATTCTTAGAAAAAAATACAGGTGCGCATTTGTGGCCTTGGATTACACAGTGGGTTCCTAGCTAGAACCAAAACCAGGCAGAGAAGAGATACAGCTCACTAATAAGTGCATAAAAACATGCCCGATCTCATTACAAACTGCACATTAAAACGCTGATAAAACAAAACTTGACCCAACTGCGCTGGCCGTCATCAAAAAGGTCAGAAAATAATGATATGGAGAGAAGTGGAAAGTTTCAAATACTACTTGTTGGAAAGTAGGACAGCTGCTTTGGAAGACAGCTTTCGGGTGCCTCAAAAATTTCAACCCAGAGTTAAGACAGCATTTAGCATTTCCCTTCCTAACTATACAGCCACAAAGACAGAAAATGTACACCCACACAAAAGTTTGAAAAGGGAAACACTGTTATAGCAAGCAAAATCCGTGTACACAGTGGGGTATATTATACAGCCTTGAAAAAGGAATGAGATGCTCGTGTCTGCCTCAGCATGGCTGGAACTTGAACACATAACAGTCGGTGGAAGAAACCACCTAGTGTGTGACTCTGTTCATTTTATAGAAACAGAACAGAAAAATCTGCAGAGAGAAAAACTAGAGTAACAGCTGCCCGGGCTAAAGATATCCAAGGCAGCTGGGAGCAACGGTTCCCTTCAGCCCTGATGAAAACGTTTTGGAATTTGAATGTTCTACGTGTTTGTGAAAGATCACACCAGGCTTTCTGCCTGAGCGTATAATTAATGAGGTCATTAGCACACATTAGTGCTCGGCTCCCCAAAAGGACTGAAATAATGCAGGAAAAAAAAAAGGAATACCTCTCGTGTTCCTCGTCCCCGGAAACCGGACACTCATGGAAATAACAAGGCTCAGACATGCAGCCGAGGTGCAGATGCCGCCCAGGGAGACGCTGGCCGCACGTCGGCAGCAAGGGTTGGGATTTAAAGACCCGGGGCATGGGGGCCACCCGGGTGGGTGGCAGCTGTCACGCGTCCCTCCTGAGGGGTGACCGCCCCACAAAATACTGAGGAAAGGGTGACGCAGCCAGAGAGCCGCTCCCGGACACGGATGTCTCATTTCCCTGGAATCCTTTCGAGACAGAAATTAGCTTTTCTGTCATGGACCAAGACGTCCCAGGTCATGGCCGGGCCCTCTGGAAGTTGGTGGTTTTCCTTATGTGGATGGGAACCCAGGGACGCCCGACACCCGCTACTCGACCCAGCCTGGGCTTCCTCTAAATTGGAGCCAGACGGTCTTTTTCCAAGTGGATTATTTTTTTCTTGAGACAGGGTCTCACTATGCAGCCCAGCTGGACTTGAACTCACAGAAGTCCTCCTGCCTCAGCCTCCCGGGTGCTGGGATGGCAGTTGTGTGCCTACATGCCCGCTCCAAGTGGATTTTTAAGGACACGAATGCTAAATCTGTCCCATGGCTCCTCCTTTGACAGTTGCTGTCCAAGGCTTCTGGAGATGCCCAGGGGGCTGGGCCATGTGTCATCCATGAGTCACTCAAATACCTGCTTCCTCCACAGGGAACCTACCTGCCAGGCCCTCCCAGCAGCAAAAAATCAGCACCGAGGTCTACACCCCTCCTCCCGTACACAGGCCACCGGGCCAGCCAGTAACGAGGCCCCGAGGAGGCTGAGTCTGCTCCAATTTCTTCTGCTGGGCTTCAGAATTCAGCATCTGTCAACCACACACGGAGTCAGGGAAGAAACAGTTACCTGCAGCGGGAGACCGGGTCTCTCCAGGCCCAGGCACACGGGGTCAGGCTGCGGGGTCTCCTCCACTGCACCTGCTCTGGGGCAATGACTGGGGGCTGGGGGAGGCCGAGTTCTTGTCCCCGGCTCGTCCAGTCTCCCTCTACTTCCCGGCCACGGGGACGTGAGCATCTTTCCCTCCGGACACCCGTCCGCCATGACGTTCCTGCCTTGGAGCTGCCTACCATGGACTGCACCCTCTGCAACCGTGAGCCTGATCCACCTCTCCTCCTCTAAGCTGAGCTGCACCCCCAGCCCTTTTTATTTTTTTATTTCGAGACAGGGTCTCACTAAGTCTCTACAACCCTTGCCTGGGTTGGGCTGAACTCACCATGCCCTCCTCCTGCCTCAGCCTCCCCAGTCCTGGGGTCGCGGGTGTGCGTCACCACACCCGGCTTTCCTTAAATAATTTCCACCCCTGCGGTTTTTGCATGGGCAGCTGCGGAGGACTTGTCTCCAGGTTCCAGAGCAGCGGCAAAAACAGCAAACTGACAAAGCTGACTCCAGTATGTACGGCGCCTTTGTGAACCCCGATGCCCGCCGACTGCAAAGAGCCCGTGTCTTAGGGACCGAAGGGGCCAGGTGTGCTTCCTCTGGCTTTTGCTTAATTAAAACAGTTAAAGCGCAGCCCGACCTCCACCTTCAGGCAGGGCGCCGTGTCCGTATTCCTCTGTGTGTTCCTGCTCGTGCACACACCGCATTGCACCGTCCCAGGGACGCTTGTGCTCGCTATGGAGCTGAGCAAACCCCCGTGCAAAGCCTACACGTGTGTGTGTGTGCATGTGCGTGTGTGTGTGCCCCTGGGGTGCCAGGGGCCAGCAGTCTGTCCTGAGGGACGGGGGTCCCTGCGGGTGGCCGGGGTCCTAGCAGCCCTCTGGTCTCTCTGAGCACTCCCTTCTCCGGAGAATGCAGGAGGGAAGCAAACGGCTTCCGCAGACCGCAGCGCCCTGCCTGGGGCCCCTGCATCACCCCGACACCACCTCCCGGAGCTCCTGGCCCTGCTGCTCCTGACTGCGCCCGGGACGGGGCTCCAGGCAGCTTTCGGCGGGGTCTGTGAGCGGCAGGAGCCCGTGCTTGTGTCCGGCTGCACCGTGTCTGCCGTGTGCACTGCACGGCTGGCCCGTGTCCTGCGTCGTCCTGTTCGATTTCTGCAAAAACACCTGCGGATTTTACCCCGACAGAACTGCAGCAGAGAGAGGCCAGGCTGGAACCTGCGAGCATATTTAGCAATTTCCCCTTGTTGAAAAGTCGAACACCCCAAGAAAATCTCTTTACTTCCACTCAGTTATGTAAAAAAAATCCTCTACGTCTTCTCACACAGGTGGGTGGGACTGAGCAACACACGCTGTGCATTTTCCTTTACGTCCAAAACGCTCCGAGTTCAAACAAAAGAAATAAAAGTAAGGGAAGAAATAAAAACCTGGGACCTAACAGCGCGGCAGCGAGCTCGGCGGTATTTTGCTGCTGGTCTCTGCTCGCTCCCGGACGCGGCTACGTTGGCACGGTTTGAGAGGGCCACTTTTCTTTCTGTCTTTTACTGTGCCGTCTGCAACCGCTTTGCAAATCTCATTTCTCCCTGCGTTCCTGGTTGCCGGGTGTTTTTCTATTCCCGCATTTTTCTTCAAATCCCCGGGCTTTGGGTGATTGAACGCAAAAGGCGGGCAGAGCTCGAAGCCTCCGGGAGTCTGAGAACACAGAAGCCAGAAGCCAGAGCCGCAAGGCTGCTTTTGCATTGCACTCGGGCACTTGGAGAAGCTCGCCGCCACCCCGCTCCGCCCGAAAAGCCTGCCACGTGCACAACCGGAGACCGGGACCCAAAAAACTCACATCCTGATCTGACCCAGGAAATCCCACAGGAAACAGCGGCACCCAGGGCCGAGAGGTGTGGAGGAGAGGGAAGTGGATTCGTGTTTTAGTATCCACCCAACAGCCAGCTCCAGTCCTCTCTCCTCCTCCTCCTTCTCCTCTTCCTCCAAAGAGATAGGAAGCGTTCAAGACAACAGGAGGAAAAAAATAAACACTTTTAAAAGTTGATTTTCTTCATCCAGGCGCAGTGGCACACGCCTGCTATCCCAGCCCTTGGGAGGCTGAGGCAGGAGAGTCTCTGTGAGTTTGAGGCCATCCTGAGCTACACAGTGAGATCCTGAGTCAAAAAACAAAAAAAAAAACAAAACACAAGCCGAGTAAAGAGGAACAGAGGCCCGGGTGCCCCCAGAGCGTAGGGAAGAAAGGTGAGCATAGGGTTTGTTTTTTTTTTAACACTTGAATACAAATATTTATAAGTTTATTTATATCTCAGCTTTACAAGATGTACATTCAAACTACATCGTCTGACGAAATACACGTTGCCATCTCTGGACCTTGAGGCAGCCGGGGACGGCCGGATGCGTGCAGGCCAGAAAAATAAACCCAAACCAAACGAAACAACAGCAAAAAGAAACTTTTCCAAATGCTTCCCCTGCATGTCCCACCATAGCAGAAGGAATAATGCATTTTTTTTTTCCTTCCAAGACTGTGGGTTTCGGAAAAGTTTCGTTCTTTCTTTACATTTTTGCCATCCCTGAAAACGTGTGTGCAGAAATCCCAGGCTGTGCCGTAAATCATTCTAGCTGCTCATAAATCGGCGGAGAGGAGTGGGGAGGGGGAGGAGAAGGAGGAAAAAAAGAAGGAAAAAAAAAAGCAAGGAGCTTGAGAAATATAAAAGTAAATGCCACGCAATATCAAATTTACACTCGGCATCATTAAAATAGCACATCTTTAGGGACGGGGACCCACAACAAAACTAAAAAATAAAAAATAAATAACACATCCACACACATCCGAAGTGAGCCGAACACACGCAGGAGTGGAAACTGTCAATTCTTCCCCTTTTCCTTCAAGAAATAGTTTCTTTCGCAGGTCCGAAACGGCTACATTCTTCGACCCACTTCTCGTTAAATATCAGCTCTGCGTAAAACACGGAAGCATCACACCCACCACCGCCGTCCCCACTCGGAAACGGGGATGTGCAGGAAACTAGGCTATCCATCCTTCCTTCCTTCTTTCCTTCTTTCCTGCCTTCCTGCCTTCCTTTTCTTTCTTTCTGTCTTTCCTTTATTTTTCTTTCTTTCTTTTTTTCTTTGTTTCTTCCTTCCTTCCTTCCTTCCTCTTTCTTTTCTTTCTTTCCTTGTTTCTGTCTTTTTCCCCTTCTTAGTAACTTAGGCATCAGTTTTTAAAACATGCAACCCGTCCTCAGAAAATATCTCCTACTCCCTCGACCCCCCTGGACCTCCCAGATTTGCAGAAAGGAACGCATTTCGGCAGAACGCCTTCAGCTCTAATGCCCCGACAAGGGCAGTGCGTGTGGCGGTCACACGCCCGTCCTCCGGCTCCTCCTTGGCCACTCTCTGGAAGCTGCCCCTCCCGCCCCCGGCCCAGCAGTGACCACAACGGTACCCTCGCTCACGGTGCGGGAGGGGGTCTCGCAGAAACCAGGGAACCCCGGAGCCCCGGCCTGTGGAGCTGTGGCCACCATCGGACCGGGCCCAGGGCTCCCACCCCGGCGCATGGGTACACTGGACGCAGAAGTCCCGCAGATGGAGGCGCTGACCACATCCCTGCGGCCTCCCGGAGGAAGCCGGCGTGAGAAGAGGGAAGATGCATTCTCTGAGTTCAGCAACATGCACAGCTGAGCTTCCGGCAAAGCACGCATGGCTCAGAAACCCGGCCTCACCCCGCACACCCACAGCGGACCCGCTACCCGCTGCCCACTGCCCAGCAGGCTGGGCCCAGGCCTCTCAGAGTCGGGGTACACCGAGCCCAGAAACCCGGGGAGCCAGGGCTCCGCTGAGCCAAGCAGTCCCCCACCCCCCGGGTCCGGGATGTTCTGGGGGAAAAGCGCTGCTTCCTGACGGCCGGCCGGGGGTGGCGGGCACGGCCTCCCGACCCAAGCCCGACCCGCGCACAGGGTGCCCGGCACACCTTGCTTCTCTGTGTTTGGGGGTTTTTGTTTTTGTAGCAAAAAGCGCCACGCACAGCCAAGACACCCTCACCCGGCCCACCGGAGCCCTCACACGCCGCCTGGGTGGGTGACCCGGGCCCGGGGTGGGAAGCCGACGTCCCCGGCTGCACAAAGAACAATTTTTAAAAACCAGGGAAACGGAATGAATGCGGTGAGGCTGAAGGTCAGATTTGCTGGGTTTTTCTTCCCGAAGGTTGCAGGAGACAGAGGAGCTGTGTGAGGCGGGGTCCCCGCACCCCAAAGAGCAGGGCCCGGCCTCTGCGACCTACAGCTGCCTGTACCCACCACATGCCAGGCTGGGACCCTCCAGCCGGGCACAGAGGTGCAGGTTAAGACCGCTGCGGGTCTGGCCACCCCACGTCCCCACAGCACGGCCAGCGGGTTCGGCCGGACCCCGGAGGCAGCGCCGAAGGGACAGGAAATTTTCCCACGGCCGCTGGACGCTGCCGGTTTTTATTCAGGGCTGTGCAGAAATCAAACAGGACCAGGCCTGGGGAGGGTACCCAGTGGTACCTTGGCTTTCTCCCCCCCAAACAATTAAAAATTAAAAGCAAAACTGTAGTAGGAGACGCGCACACTCATGCTGCAGGCGGGCGTGTCCATTGACTCAAAAACGCTGCCCTTCTGGTCTGCGTAGCTTCGGAGCAGTAGCAAAATTTCAAAGCCGTCGGAGGCCGAGGGACACGGGACTGCTGGTGTGCATGCCTGACCCTAGCACTCTGGGAGGCTGAGGCAGGAGGATGTCAAGTTCCAACCCAGCCCCGGGCCACTTAGCAAGAGCTGGTCTCAAATTTTTAAAAGAAACAAGAAAGGGCTGTGGACATCCGCTCAGCGCAAAGGCCCTGGGTGCACATCCCAGTACCCAAGGCATCCCCCTGGCACTGCTCAGGAAGGCGGCAGCTTCCCCCGCATGTCGGGGAGATGCATGCAGCCGCCTCTTGTCTCCGAGAGGTACCACAGCGTGGGGTAAGAAAACAGTATGGCCAACGCCAAGTCCAGGGAGATCCAAACCTGTCTTTAATTATTTTGGAAACGGAGCCCCCACGGCCCGCCCGCCGGCCCACCCGGCTCAGACAGACTCCGCCTGGCCAGGGCTGTGTGACACAAACTCCAGACACCCCAGGAACCCGGGTGGGTGGAGGCGGAGGCAAAAGCGAAGGCCCCGCCAGGCTGGGCCTCTCAGCCCGGGGCAGAGCGAACCGGCCCAGAAGCCAGCAGCTCACCCCAGGGCCGCCCCGGCTCCGGCTCCACGCCCGGGCAGCTTGCACCGTGCCCCACCCCCCCACCCACCGCCCACGCGCGGCCAGGCCGCGACATGCAGGAGAGGTAATAATGCCCTTCTGCCCTCTGCTCGTTAAATCTATGCTATGTACAGTATTGCACTTTGCTGTGTCTCTCTTGCGTCTCACTAAAGTCTACTCCTGCCTCAGCCTCCTCCACGCCCCCGTGGCCCTCCCCAGGTGTGAGCCCGGAGTCCCTGCGGGAGGAATCCAGGACAGGCTGCAGAGTTACACGGGCGCCTAACCCACGGCACCAGGAATTCCCGTCAGGGCCGGCACGCGTGGCACTGCGGCCTTCCACATGTGTGCGTGTGGGGATCCGGGTGCCACTAGAATTCGAGGCGTGCTGGGGATCCTCCCCCCAACCCTCCCTCTCCAACTAGCTCCGGAGCCTCGTGGGCATTTGCTTATTGCTGCACTTAGGGTGGGGGAGAGGAAGGGGGGAACAGCCCTGCCTCCTCCTCCTCCTCCTCCTCCTCCTCCTCCTGGGGCGGGGATGTCCATGTCCACATTCAGATTCACACCGGTTCCTCAGCCACAAAAGTCCCAGCCACGAAACTCCCAGCCACGAAAATCGCAGCCACGAAAGTTAGAGCCGTAGAAACGCGCTCTTCCCGTGGAGACCAGCCCCAGGGTGTGTCCGGGTTCCCGTTGCTATACGCTGGGCTCTTCCAAAGGTGTGGAGGTACCGCATGCACAGGCTCGGGCCCCTCTGCCAGCAGCAGGGCGGGGGTCCCCTTGGCACTGGGTCCCGGGACGCGCCCAGGGAGCACACTAGCTCGGGGTGGCGCAAAGGCCCGGTTCCCACGCGCCTCCCCAGGGTGTCCGCGAGGGTCGTGCTGCCCGGGGTGGGGACCGGCCGGGGCGGGGTCCCCGCTGCTCCTCCTCCTCCTCCTCCTCCTCCTGCACGGGGTCGGCGGGTCAGAGCCCCAGGGCCTCGGCGTGCTTGCGCGCCTTCAGCCGCAGGTCGGCGATGCTGGAGTTCTTGCTGTTGCTCTTGGCGGCCGCGGCCACCACGGCGGCGGCGGAGGCGGACTCGGCCAGGGATGCGATCGGGAGCCCGAAGGGCGGCGGCGGGAACATCAGGTAGGGCGCGTGCGCCGCCAGGTGCGGGTGCAGGTGCGGGTGCGCGTGTGCCACGCCCTCCAGCTGCAGCTGAGCCTGGACCTGCGGGTAACAGGGGTGAGCGCGCCCTGGGGGGACCCTTCCCGGGACCTGGAGACACACGCCTGACCCTGACCCTGACCCTGACCCTGACCCCAATGCAGCCCAAGCCTAACCCAAACACCTGCCTCGCCAACGGCCATCCTAATGGGTCCGCTCCTGCCTGAGCTCTGTGGGGTGAAGCCCACAGTCTACATGGCACCCCCCAAAGCCAGGAGGCATTGCCGGGCATAGTGGTGCACGCCCGCAATCCCAGCACTCGGGAGGCTGAGGCAGGAGGGTCATTGTGAGCTCGAGACCAGCCTGGGCTACAAAGTGAGCTCAAGGCCAGCCTGGACTGCAGAGCAAGACCCTGTGTCAAAAAGACCAAAACAAAACAAAAAAATCAAAAAGACAAAAAGAAAACAACAGCAAAGCCAGGAGCTGCGGTCTGTTCTGAGGTCAACCCCTGGGCTGCTATCCCTGACCCCAAGTCCTCACACACACAGGCAATCCAGGCTCTCAGGGGTCCCGGGGGCTGATGCCAGGCCAGAGCACAGGGCGCTGCTCCCCTGCTGGGAAGGGTCCCCCAGGGGCAGCCCGGGCCCCAGTCAGGCCTGAGGCTGGCCCAGACATGGAAGACAAGCCTGGTCTAAGACGGGATGCTGGGGCGGCCCGGTGCACCTTTCCTGGGCCCTGTCCTGCCGGCCTGAGAACACTTCTGGGCTCCACCCAACCGGGGTCCACAGCAGGGCGTGGTCCTTGGGTTTCCGGGGGTCCCCTGAAGCCTTCCAGCCTCTGGGAAACACGAGGCCGCCCACCACATGCATGCCAGGAGGCCCCCGCCCTCCCCAACCCGGGTGGGCCTCAGGTCCCCACCTCCCGAGCTCTGACCCTGGCTCCAGGTGAGGTCAAGCAAAGCCCAACCCGGCAGGCGCCCCCGGCCGTCACGGGGAGGGGCGGGTGCGGATCACAGGCTCGGAGCCCCGGCCTAGCAGACTGGGTGGTTCTGGGTAGGTGGGATATTTTTTTTTCTGCCTCTCTCAATCCCGTAAAAGCGCTTTTTGGTTTGGGTTTCTAGGTTCTCCAAGGTGACTTGGAGTTTTACGGCCTGGTTTTAATACGTGCCAACGCGCCTATAAATGTCCCCTTGTAAAAGCAGCGGGCTTTCTTCTGAGAGCCAGGGCAGAAGTCTGAGAGGGCAGGGAAGAAAGACGCCGGGGAGGAGGGGAAGGCGGGGAGGGGCGCGGGGTCCCGCGGAGAGAGGCCCCACCGGCTCCCGGCTACCTGCTGGAAAGGCATTCGCAGGGCGCCCATGTTCACGTAGGGCGCCACCCTGCAGGCGTCCAGGTGGCTGGCAGTGCCCAGGATGACGCCTGCGGGGAGACGGAGGCCAAGGTCAGCGCGGCGGCTGCGGCCAGCACCAGGCCCGCCCACGCGCCGCGCCCACCCACCTTTGTGCATCTGGTTCTCCTGCTTGCGGCACTTGGCCCTCCGGTTCTGGAACCACACCTGCGGACCGAGCGGACACGAGGAGAGCTGAGGGGCGCACGTCCACGCGACCCCGGCCCCCCACAGGCCCCGCTTCCGAGCCCCCGGCTCCCTCCCACCTGGCTGCAAACCGGGCTGGGAACTGTCAGCCGCACTTGGGCCCTCCGTCTGCTCAGCGAGCCCCGGGCCCCCATGTGCTCCACGTTAAGGGAGCGGCTCAGGGTGTCTCCGGGCGGGAGGCGCCCCTCCGATCCCGGGACCCCTCTGCCCGCCAGGACCCCCTGTGCCCCGCGCCCCCATCCCGGCTGCCTGAGCGCAGGAAGGCTATGCACACAGGTGCCCGAGTTAGCACCCAGGAGTCCAGACCGTGGCCCAGGGCGCCCGTATCCAGGTCCGGCCCTCCCTGGAGCCCTCTGATACCAGGGCAAGTAGCAGTGGGCAGAGGGGGACCCCGGCCCGGCCCGGTGGGGGCACCTGAGGGTCCCCAAGCCTCCTCTGCCTTCCTCCTGCTGTGCTCCCCGGGCTCCAGCCTGGGCCCCTCAGGTGGACGCCAGCAGGGCCTCAGGGGTCCTCCCAACTGGTCTCCAGGCCCCTTGCCCAGCCACGAGAGCCGGCCAGCACCCACACCGGCGTCCAGGCCCCGAGGAGCCCCAGAGCCTCAGGAAACCTCCCCGGACCCAGGCAGGAAGCCGAGGGGAACTTCCCTCCCGGCGAGGCCCGCCCGAGTTTGGCCGCTTTTCCAGCAAAATCACCCGGAAAAGGCCTCCTGCTCCCGGGCTGGGTGAGAACTCGGGGAGCGCAGCCCCGGTTCCTCCGCAAACTGGCCGGCTCCCCAGGGTCCTGCCGTGCTGCCTTCGCCGGCTCCCGTCCCGGAGGGAGTCGGGGCTCCACCGCAAAGCCAGGCCAGACCCTTCCCAGCCCTCCTCCTCCTCCTCCCGCTCCTCAGAACGGTTTTCTCATTTTAATTTTGCCAGCACTCCGCCGACTGAAATGCAGCAAGCAGACAGAAAGCAGAGCTCACTTTTAGGGAAGGAAGTGTGTGCGTTACGGGGGAGGGCGCGCGGAGAGAAATAAAATCGTAAGGAATAAAAGTGAGGAATTAGCCCCGGCGTTCGGCGCTAATAAATCAGTCTTGGGGTGATTGGCGATCAATTCCAATTAGGCCTGAATATGCTAAGCGCGGCGGCCGGCGGGCGCGGTTCCGACGGTCCCGGCTTCATTACCGCCGCGCGCGCGGATTTCTTTCACAAACGGTGTAATCTGATTTCCTTTTGATTTCCATTACAGACAGTGAATAATGACATTTAATTTAGCTGTGCGCCATAAACCCAAAGATATTTGTTGTAATTAAATTACCGCCTGCCCCTCACCCGGCTCCCATAAGTCCCCATTATAACCTGACAGCTGGGTAATATAACTTTCCACTACAACACAGAAATAAAAGGTTAATAAGGACCAGGTTCCGTAGGACGCTCAATTTATTTACACCGAATTTCCACACCAAATTGAAACTCTATCTTCTCACAGCGCGAGGCAGGCTTTTCCCGGGAAGGATCCGCAGAACAATTCAGAGACGGGATTAAAATATATATATATATATCTATAAAGATATCTCCCGCCTTTGCTGTGAGCCCGACGCCACTTCCCGCCCGGCCCGTGTTCCCCGGCCCCCTCTGCCCGTGACCCGGCTGCACTAATTGATTTTTATGAGGCTTCTCTGCCTTCTCCGTTTATGACGGGATTCGCTCCCCCGCGGCCCAGAGCGAATTACCCCTTTGATGCTCTTCGTCCTCGAGTTTGTTTTTATTATTATTTACAGTCGTTAATTTTTAATTTGCCCCCTAATCGATCCATCTCATTTTGGCAGCGTGCGGGCACGCGTGCACACACACAGCCACACGCAGACACACACGGGTGCCAGCCCCGGGCCCGGAGGGCACCGGGCTCTGCACGCACCCGCACTCCGCCCTTCGCTCTCTTTGAGGGCACCCCGGAACCGGTCTCCCGGAACTCAGCACCCGGCTGGCCGGCTAAGGTACTACTGCACACCATAATGGACTGCTGCAAAGAAATAGTGCGGAATTAAATTACGAGTAATTTATTTTTATAGAAGCAGTACATCAAGGCCTGAGAGATTATTGCGCGGCGCTGGCAGGAGGACAGTGGATGACATAAAAGTTGACGTCGCCTAAAGCGAAAGTTTAATCTTTTGATTAATTTATACGGCGAGGCTCAATCCATCTTCCCGAGAAGGGCGTCAAGGTGGCCCAGGGCCCCGTGCGCCCACCCAGCGTCTTTTCCTGGCTGGAGAAGGAGGGACCCGGCCTGGGAAGGGCTCCCTCGGGCCGCCCGCAGGGGCACCCGCTTTTTCTCCGTGTGGGGGACAAGCCGGGACCGGCTGGCTGTCACCGCCCTGCTGAGCACAGGACACCCAGGGCTTGCCGGTCTTTATTCCATCATACAGGAGCCTAATTTTTACTGTGCCACGGCACACACACACAGAGACACACACACACACACGCCGTGTCTATAAAACTGACGATTTTACGAAGCGGTGTCCAGCCCTAGCCTGGCGTGTGCTTGCGCTCTGCAAGTCAAGCTGGGGCCTCGCTCTGTTTGAATTTTTGAGCAGATGAAGCAGTCCTGGGCCAAACCTCCCAGCCCCTTGGAGGCCTTTTATTTTTGCTTTGGGACCTGGTCCCCCTGCACCGGTCTGAGCGGTGCCCGGCGATATTAATTTCGCTTCCTTAGCTGCGCTCCCCAGGGCACCAGGTTCCCGACCCTGTCTGTCCTTAGCCCTTCTGCGGGGCTTACAAATAGGACTCAGAAAGGGCAGCCTCCAGGGCCCCCCACCCAGGGGCCAGCGCACGGACAAACCCATTTCTGCAACGACCTCTCCTCTGGAACACACACACACACAGAGTCACACACACACAGAGTCACACACACCGAGCAAATAAATTGATCAATTTAAGCAAATGTTTGCACGCCAGAAAACACTTAGCCCAGGCCTGGCTCTGCGCGGCCGCCCACTCCAGGCCCCCACCTCTGCGGAAGGGCGCCAGATGGAGCCTCGTGAATCCGCGCACTCCCCTGGGACCCGTTGGAGAGACAGTGCCCAAGACCCCGCGTTAATCCGGCCCCGGGCGGGCGGTGGCCCCGGCCAGATCAAGATGCCCCCCGCGTGAGCGTGTGTGTGTGAGAGTGTGTGTGACAGTGTGTGTGACAGTGTGTGTATCTGTGTGTGCACGCAGGGCCCTTCCCATCCCTCAGCCTGTGCGCTCCAGCAGAGAGTGGGGACTCTGGGGAGCTGGGAAGGCCACCTCGCAGGACAGAGGAACCCGAAAGGGAGCCCCGGCTCTGGGACAGCCCGGCCCTGCGGGGCGACCCTGTCCCGAGGGCAGCGCGTGGGGTGCACGGCGAGACCCCCGCCGAACAGCCCGCCCGCGACGCGGGACCCGAGGGCCCAGGGTGCAGGAACGCCGGCCCGGCCCCTCCGCCCTGCTCACCTGCACGCGCGCCTCCGACAGCCCCAGGCGCTGGCTCAGCTCCTCGCGCATGAAGGCGTCGGGGTAGTGGGTCTCGTCGAACAGCCGCTCCAGTTCGTTGAGCTGCTCCAGTGTGAAGTTGGTACGGCTCCGGCGCTGCTTCAGCTTGGTCTGGCCGTCCTCATCCTCCGACTTCACGTCCTCACGCTTCTCCTTGCAGTCGTAGATCCCTGCGGGGCGGGCGGGGGACGCAGGCCGTGGAGCTGAGACCCCAGCCCGGCGTGGCCCGCCCCGGGCTCCCCAACCCCCGTGTGTCTCGGCGCCTGGCCCGCGACCCCGCCCCGAGCCCTGCCCGCGGGCTGTGCGCTTTTCCCCGAGCCCGAGTCAAGCCCCTCGCACACGCACACGCACTCACACACTCGCTCCGGCGAGGGGACACACGCTCCACCGGGACCCACACCCCTCTCCGGCGTGAGAACCCCCGCCGCGGTATTTCTTGGCCTCCTCTCTGCAGCGTTTCCTCAATTATCCACTTCGCCTCTGTTGACACAGCCTAACCTTTTTTTTTTTGGAAGGCAAGCGGTGTTAAATATTATTTTTAAGGCAAAGGAACATAGGAAGAATTGCCCGTGTGTGTGGACCCAAGGCAAACCGCTGTCCCCTCTCCCGGAGAGAGACGAGGCCTCCCTGCTGGCGGCTGGCCGGCCCCGGGCCCTGTAAGCGCCGGGCTCCTTGGGTCCTGCCCCAGCTCACGGCCTGACAGCCACACTGCACGCAGCGGTGAGCTCTGAGTCTAGAGGTCCCGGGGTCCAATTTTGCCCCTCAGGAAATCCGGCACCCTCCCCACGCCAGCACCCCCGGGAAGCCCAGACCCAGCGCTCTCCGACCTCCACAATTCAGGGGCTCATCCCGTCTGCCCGGAGGGAGAATGGGGAGGTTTAGGCTCAACGCAAAACAGAAAGTCTGTACTGCTGGGCTTCCCACCCGGAGGTTTCTGGGCCTCCGCTGTGTAAACGCTTCCAGGCCCAGCTGTAGGCTTCGTAAACCGCTCCCCAGGTGTCCCAGGCGCCCGGGGCGGTGCCAGCTGCAGCCCTACACCCACGATGTTCCCCTGCCGCGTAGAGCACCCCCTGCCCTAGCTAGAGGTCCCCGGGGTCACAGATAAGAGGCCTCTTAAGGAGGCGCGACCTGAGCTGTGATGTCTGGGGCTGCGCACGGCCTCAGCGGTCTCTTCCAGCTCGGCGGCGGGCGTGGAGGGCTCAGCAGACCAGAGAACCCAGGCTCGGGCCCTGACCTGGTTCCCGTCAGCCGCCCCGGCCCTGTCTTCCCCACACTGTCCCCTCATGGCCTGCGGGGACAGGCACCGTCGGCCAAGCGGCATTTTAAATGCCTCCCTTCCCCGCCTGAAAGGAAGGAGCCGGCTCGTCTGCGTGCCTTGCCGTGACCCTGTCCTCATGCGGACCTGCTCTGCTGTTTATCCCTGCCCTCTCCAAGTGGGACCTGGGGTCCCGGCCCAGGCAGAGCAGGCCTTCCCGTCCTCCGCCGCGCCTCGGAATCGCAGCCCTGGCCGTGTGGGGAGGGTCTCCGCGATTCCAAACGGCCCAGGCCTTGCCGGGAAAGTGCGCTTGGGGGTGGTGGAGCCCCCTCCCCTCATCCCAGGGGAAGCACGAAGCTCCCCCTGCACAGCGCCCTGCTGGCCTTCCCGGTGGCACCTCCGGGCTGTCCCGGGAGCCAGAAGCCGGCCGGAGAAGCTCAGGCCTCGGGTGGGTCCTGCCGCGCAGGGTGCCCCGTGCAAGAGGCTCTGAGAGGGGGCGCAGGCCCGCGAGAGCGCAGCCCGGGCTCCTCCGCTCGCCCCAGCAAATCTCTTCCTTGTGGGTCCCAGCACCAGGGGCGCAGAGGCTTAGGGACGGAGCCGGGACCTCGCAGTCCCCGGGGTCCTCTCTGTGCGCCGGCTCTGCTCCCACAAACCCCAAGCCTGCAGCTGGATACCCCAGCCACAGGTCGCAGAGGAAGCCCAAGACGGGGTTCCCGGCTCGAACCGGGAACTGACACCCCATTCTGAGCTGGGCGGGAAGCCATAAAAATCCTACCCCACAAACGGCGTCCTGCACGGTGACTCCAGATGTCTAATCACCTGATGCCTGAAAGTTATCTCCAAGGAGACCCCGGGCTGCGGCCCCCCGCCCACCGATGTGGCCCAAGCCCCGGCTCCAAGGTCAGCCGAGGCGTGAGCCCAGGAGGCCCAGGAGGAGATGGAGGAGGAGGAGGAGGAGGGGGTCCTCCTTCCCGAGCAGACCCCGGCCGGCCACCCGCGGGCACACAAGTGGTTTTAATTTGTAAACCCAACCTCGAGTCTCCAGGTTCGAGGGCAAAGTTTTTCTTCCCGACAACGGGACCCAGAGAAGCAGGACCTCACCCTCTCCGGCCAGCCGGGCCTGGGCCCCCCGGTCCTTGCCAGTCCTCACTCAGGGGAGCCAGGCCCCCATCGGGAGAGATAAGTGAAGCGTGTGCTAGCCAGAAAGAAAGACAGACAGACAGACACACCCCACTGCAGCACTTCCACCCTTTCAGACAGGTCCTGGGGACCCAGCCTGGCCTGAGAAACTTCGTGCTGTGGGGACCAGAAGTGCGCCTGAGGCCGGGCCAGTGGGGCCCTGTAATGCCAGCGCTCCCCGCCCCGGCCCCGGCTCTCTGCGCCCCGTGGCCTCCTCCTGCTCCTGCTCCTGCTCCTGCTCCTGCTCCTGCTCCTTCCTAACGAAAACCCCGGCCATCGCTGGCCCAGGCCTGTCCTCTCCAGATGTAGCTGCTCGCCTGCCCGCTGGCCGCAGCAGGAGTTGGGGGTGGAAGGCAAGGCTGGGCGAGGCCAGGCCAGGGCCCCTTCTTGCTCCCCCCTGCGTGCGCGAGGGCCCCGAGGACCTGGCCCGGAGGTGGGAGTGGGGGGCAGCACCGCTGCGGTCCCCCTTGCTCCGGGCCTGGGGAGTGGGGACCCAGCCGGAACCGGCGCGGAACCCTCACCTTCCACCGCGCCCCTGCCCGCGCTGAAGTCCTTGAGCTTCTCCTTGTCCAGCTCCCCGTGGTCCTTGAACAGATGCACGGCGCAGTGGCCGCCCCCGCCACCACCGCCGCCGCCGTCCTGCACGTCCTGCAGCCCCGCGTCCGCCGCGCCCAGCTCCCGGGAGCGCGCCAGCCCGCTCTCCAGAACTTCGCGGTAGGTGATGGAGTCCTTCTTGCCCACGCCGCCGCCGCCCACGCCCGCGTTCTCCTTGCTCTTCTGGTCGAAAGATTTGGAGACGAAGGCGGTGAGCTCCTCCATGGCCCCGGAGCGCGGGGTGTGGGGCGTGCGCCCTAGCTGCGCCGGCCTGGCTGCGTCCTCCTCCTGCTCCTGCTCCTGCTCCTGCTCCTGCTCCTCCTGCTCCTGCTCCTCCTGCTCCTGCTACTCCTGCTCCTGCTACTCCTGCTCCTGCTCCTCCTGCTCCTATTCCTGCTCCTGCTCTTCCTGCTCCTGCTCCTCCTGCTCCTGCTCCTCCTGCTCCTATTCCT
>NW_004955499.1:713420-715519 GCF_000276665.1 Chinchilla lanigera | reverse complement strand
CGGCCGCTCCGCGTCTCCTCCGGACCTCGGCGTGGAGAGGTACAGAGGACACATTTTTTTTCTCTTCTCCTTTGGAAAGAAGGAGAGAGAGAGAAAGAGTGCGCGCGCACCGCTGGGCGCAGGTCCTCTGCCTTGCTCCGCGGCCGCTGCTGCCAGGAAAGCCAACTCCGAGCGAGCGAGCGAGCGAGCGAGCGCACTCCGAGCGGGGGACCAACAGCCCCGGCCTTCTGCAGCGCGGAGGCCTCGGGAGCCTTTGCCGCTCCCTCCCCAAGCCTCCCCCAGCTCCCGCCCCAGTGAGGGAGGCCGAGGCATGGACATCTCTCCCTCCACATGCGCCCCCAGAGTGCGGGGCGCTGTGCAGGGCGCAGAGACCGGACCGAGCCTGGGGGCGCGCGGCCACGGGGGCGAATCCGCTCCAACTTGGACGCGCGCGATGCAGAAGGCACCGGCGCAGGGCGCGCCTGCAGACCCCGACAGGCGGAGGAAGGGGCTGAGGGTGCCCGGGGTCGCCTGCTGGCTTTTGGAGCTCAGAGGGGATGGCGGGGAGCGCTGCCGCCGAGGCCCAGGACGGAGACGCCCAGCCCGGCCAGGAGCGCCCGGAGCGCAGCGGCAGCGGAGAAGCCCCGGGTCCCGGAAAAGCGGTTGGTAACGTCTGCCCTTGGCGCGCTGTCACCCCCGGGCCTGGAGCGACGCGGGCCTCCGCCTCCTCTCCTCGGCTTTGCCCCGGGCCCTGCGGTCACCGGCGTGCGCTGAGGTTTATTTTAGAAAATGCCTATTTCTGCACGGTGACTTCTCCCTGGACCCTTCCCTTGCAGGGGCACCGGGAGATTCATTTCCAGGACCCCGAAATCCAAACTAGCATCCTTTCTGCAAAATGCCATCCGTAAATGCGTTTGACTAGGCCCCTTTTAAAGAAATACCTTCTCATCCCAGCTGCCCGACCCCAGTAGGCATTGGACAGTTTTTGTCCAGGGAGAAGATGCTGATTTTTCAAGGGTTCTGTCTGTCTGTCTGTCTGTCTG
The DNA here is from genome assembly GCF_000276665.1 of Chinchilla lanigera. Lineage (NCBI taxonomy): Eukaryota > Metazoa > Chordata > Mammalia > Rodentia > Chinchillidae > Chinchilla > Chinchilla lanigera. The sequence goes on along the minus strand of NW_004955499.1, from coordinate 714,497 downwards.
TCTGTTTTTGAAGTACTGAGAGCCAGGTGCCCAGCCCTGCCTTCATTTTTTATTTTCAAACAGGGTCTGGCCAAGTCTCTTAAGTTGCCCGGGGTGGGCTCCAAACTTGTGGATCTTCCTGCCTCAGCCTCCCAGAGTGCTGGGATGACCCCGCCGCCGCCATGAGCACCACCGCCACGCCTGCCCGGCTTGCATTTTCTTAAGATGGTTTGTCTTCTTCAGCAAGTGGGTGACTGACTCGGACACCAGGATGGCGTCTACCCTGCGGCTCACTGAGTTCTCTCTGGCGGGATTGCAAACAGCCCTGCATGCACCATGCAGGAGCAGCCGCCACGGGCTGGGGAGATGGACGCTGGAGTGGAGAGGCCAGGGCCTTGGGACGGGCAGCAGGGTCTGGGCAATCCGGGGGCTGAGGTCCCTGCTCAGGCGACCCCACTGAGGCCTCTTTCTCCGGGATCCTCTGCTCCACCTGGGCCTGCAGACCAGACAGGCCACTGAACCTGCAGCCTTCCTGCCTCAGCCTCCCAGAGTGCTGAGGTGTCGGGGCTGCCTGGGACAGACAGACCCCAGAGGCCTCGGGGTGAACTGGGAAGGAGGGATAGATACCCCAAGAGGAGTGGAAGGGGCTGCAGCTACAGCGGCTTTGGGGGATCCCCAGGCTGGGGGTGTCTTTTTCTATTATCCCCTTCGTTCTGCTCCTGCAGTCTCAGGTGGGGACTGGGCTTCTGTCCCCCGTCCCGCTACACCCCACAGCGTGCCCCTCCCTCAGGGATCCTCTGAGCAGTTGCAGGAGGCCAGGTACAGACCCCAGCCTCCTGCACCCCTGCCTCACCCGGGAGGAAACCCTAGAATCAGAGTTCTCGGGGTACCCAAGGAATTGGGGTGCAGAAAAGGAAACTCAAGACCCTTAGGAGAGAATCTGGGGAAATTCAAACCAGCGGTGGTGGGGCTGTCATCCCAGCACTTTGGAGGCTGAGGCAGGAGGGTTACTGTGAGTTCGAGGCCAGCCTGGGCTCCACAGGGAGTTCAAGTCCAGCCTGAACTACACAGCAAGATCTTGTCTCATAAAACTTCCAA
>NW_004955499.1:709602-713320 GCF_000276665.1 Chinchilla lanigera | reverse complement strand
ATAAAACTTCCAAGAAGCAGTGGAGATCAACCAGGTCCCTCGGTTTCCTCGGCCTTCCTGGTCTTGTCCTGTTGGCTCTTTTGGGGGAGTTTTTTTTTTTTTTTTTTTTTTTTTTTTTTTTTTTTGGCCTGTTTTTCTGAAGTTACTGGCCAGCAGAGTGAGGTCACCTTTTCCAAAATCCCCCTTGGCCTTGCAGCTTAGCAGAATCCCAGTCCCACTGCCACAGGGGAGGGGGGAGCCCGGTGTCCCCTGGACCCCTGGACCCCTGGACCCCTGGACCCCTGGACCCCTGGACCCCTGGACCCCTGGACCCCTGGCTGCGAGTGCCAGGCGGAACGGAGCCACATCCCGCAGGCGGTGGGTTCAGCAGAGACCGGAAGTGCCTTGGCTGGGGTCCCAACCTCTTGGGGAGCCAGATGTTCTCCCCAGCACGTTTTCTGGAAGGGCCAGAGGCGAGGGAGGACTGGCACCCCTGCACAGCCAGAGCCTGGGCCGGGCAGCCGGCAGCGGGAGCTTCCTCCTCGGGCGGCAGTGCCAGGGCGGCCAGGTGACAGGGGGTCCCGGGAGGCTGCGGGGAAGGGGGCAGGGGTTGCGCCTCCTTTGGAGAGAGGGGAGGGAAGTAGGGGGAGCAGGGAGGGGGGAGAAAAAGAAAGAGAAAAGAAAGGGAGGGAGGGAGGGAGAGGCAGGCAGGGTGGAAGAGGAGACTAATTTGGGAAGTAACCTGGGGTCCCCAAGCCCCCTGTACCCCTGCACCCACCTCAGCACCCTGGCCCTACCCCCAGCCCCCTTGGCCCCTGTTTCACAGTGGGGGCGGTATCATCCTTCCGTCTGTCCACCCATGCATCTGTCCCTCCATCCATCCATCCTCACAGCTGCCCCTCAGAGGCCTGGGAGAGCCCGCACGCTGCGCCTTCCCCAGCACCGGCTGTGTTTTCGGTCCCCAGGGCAGGAGGCTGAGGCGTCCCCAAGGTCCCCGAAGGCCAGCCCTGAAGCCGGAAGTTGGGGGCAGAGGGGCACCTCCGCCACCCACGACGCCTGCCCACATCCATCTGGGCAAGGTTGGGGGCTCCACCAGGACAGGGACCCCTGACCTCGGCTGCCCCTGGCAGAGTGCGGTGGCTCAGCTCCTCGGGGGACCCCTGGAGCCGGGGCGCAGAGCTCAGGAGTGACGGGAAGACGGGCACCGGCCTCTCCTCCCTCGGCAGGTGCTGTGCCCGCCCCACGCTGGAAGCGTGCGGAAGGGCCGGGCGGAACCCACAGGGCGGTGGGCGGCGATGGCTCTTCTCCCCTCCCCTGTAGAAAGCAGAAGCCCCCGGGGACGTCTCAGCCACCGGCCACCAGAGACCACACGGACACGGACGGACGGACGGACGGACGGATGGACAGATGGGCCGACGGACGCACATCGGGGAGCTGGTGTCCAAGCCAGGCACCTCAGATTCAGCCGCCACCCAGCACGGTGGTCAAAGCACCCGCGGGACCCTGGCAGGCGCCCGGCACCACCGAAAGATGTGGTGGTAACGGACAGTGGCCTTCCTCCGCCAACACCCGGCTCTTTTGGGACGTGAATTAGGTAAAATTTAACCTCTCTCTCTCCCTCTCTCTGTCCCTCTCTCTCTCTCTCTCTCTCTCTCTCTCTCTCATGTTTATAAAGCCAAGGGAAAAGAACCTGCATGAATATTCAAATATCTACCACGTGATTTACTTAATCCTCTAAAAAACGCACAGCTTCGATTTCGCGGCCCGGCGGGGTGGCAGCTCTGCCCCCCCTTATCCAAATATATTTACTTTCAATCAGATTTCACGCCCGGAGCTGTCCGTGGCTGAGCTGCTGCCGGGACACCCACCCGAGAGAAGCCTTCCTGCCTCTGCCTCCACTGAGGGTTTATTTGGGGGGTGCTCTCGAGCTCTGTTTAAACCTGCTCCCCCAAACCCCCACTCGTTGCTGAGCCAAGCAGTCACCCTAGGAAATGTTTTCGGGGAACCGCCCCGCCCCGGCCCTGTCCCTAACGGTTCCCAAGCCCGCCTGTCCGTAACCAGGGGGACGTTCGTCTTCCGACAGCCCAGCAGACCCGCCCTCCCCGCACATGAAATATTCACAAGTATCGACCCGGTTTGGGGTGTTCCAGATGTCTTCACACATCACCCGCCGCTCCCCCCACCTCCGAGCCCGGGGCCCCCGCCCCACCCCGCCCTCGGGGCCCCCTTTGAATTTAGCGACTGGCTGCTGTCTCTGTCCCTGGCGAGCGGTGATTATCGATTGACTGCGGCACACGGATTTGCGGATGGGCCTGAGCAGAGAGCAGCGCAGCTCTGTGAGCGCGGCCTGGAGGCCGGGTGGCTGCTACGTGCCCGTCCCTGCCCGCGGCACTCGGGGCTGTCCCCGTCCCCGTCCCCGTCCCCGTCCCCGTCCCCGTCCCCGTCTGGTACCCACTGCCTGGGAGCTGAGGACGGGCGCTCCCCAAACTTCTGGCCTCCTGGGGAGGGAAGGCGGGCGCCACCCTCTGCCCCAGCAGCCAGCCTGGGCCTCCCTGCCGGCCGCGTCAGCAGCAGACGGGAGCATTACAACTCTTTCCCTTTCGGCTTTAATCGCGGGACCTTTGCTTTATGTTTTATTGAAGAAAAACATTATTTTTTCAGAGAGCAAAGCTGTTTGCCTCGGACAGAGCCGGCCGCTGTGTCCGCAGACCCAGGCTCCATAAACAATGAGTGGGGATGCAGGAGGCGCTGGCGGCCTGCGGTGATCGATGTCCCGGGGAGACTGGGGTGGGGGGCGCCCTGGATTTTCAATCCTTTTCCCGGCACGAGGGTGGCTGTCCTTCCTCCTCTGCCCCCCACCCCCTGCCCTTCAGGTGCGGCTGGGCCTTGGCAGGGGGCCAGGTGCGGCAGAGAGCAGGGCAACTGGGGCCTTCTCTCTCCAGATTTTAAACTCCGGTGAGAGGAATGAAGACAGCTCACACCACACACCCAGCTGCAATGCAGCCCACAGTCCCTCCTGGGCTGCGGGAACCCTGGCCAGGGGTGTCCGGGACGCCCGGGGCGGGCCTGTCCCTTGCCCCCGGACCGTGTTCCAGGCCCACCACCCGCCCCTGTGCTCTGAGAAACCAACTTCCCGCATCCCTGTGGCCGGATCCGGAACACGAGACCTCGGGTGTCTCTCGGGCCCCGTGCGCACCTGCTGGACGTTTGCGAAGGCTGCTGGGAGTCGCCCCCAACGCCCCAAGTCCAAGGACGGCTGATGGCCACGGCCTCGCTCACCCCTGAAACCAGGCTCCTGGCTCACGTGGGGAAGGGAGGTGTTTCCAAAAATGCAGAGGAGGCGGGTGAGGAAGAGGACGTGGAGGGGAGGAAGGGGGTCCGTTGCCCTCTGTCCACCCCCACCTCCCTGGCCACCGAGGAAGCGGACCCCTCCCCGTCAATCCCCGCGGGGCACCCTGGGGAGCGGTACCCCAAGCCCCAGGCCCCTGAGTGCCACCGCCCCCTACTCCGCAGGACCTTGGAGGGGCGGCCCTCCGTGGGCTCTGTCCTGGGGACAGCTTCCTGCACCCCACTAATGAGGCGTCCTCAGCAGCCCGGGGCTGGCCGGTGCGCGGGTGGCACAGGACAGGACTGGGTCCCCAGGGCCCGGGGCGCAGCGGAGCACGCAGGGTGGGTGCGGACGCGGTCCTCGCGCAGCCCGGCCTGGCTAATTGGGGAGCAGCGCGCGGCCGGGCGCCCG
>NW_004955499.1:701073-707505 GCF_000276665.1 Chinchilla lanigera | reverse complement strand
AGGATCTCTGTCCTGTCCGTCTCTTTCCCTTTCTTTCTCTGTGTGTGTATCTTTGGCCATCACCACCGTGTTTCAGAGAGCAGCCCTCCTTCCTGACGCGGAGCTCCATCTTCTCTGCCTGGCCTGCAGTTTGTGTGGGGCATCTGGGCCGGCAGCCTGGGTCATCCCTGCCCAGGTGACTTGGGTAAAAGTTGGGGGCCCTGGGTCTTGGTAGCTTTGTGTCAGAGCAAGGCTGGGCCAGGTGAATGGAGATCTCTCCTTTCAGGGAATCTGGGACTCTGTGGGTCTCTTCTGGCAATGGCCATGCCCCACAGCAGGCCAGGTTTGGAGCAGGCAGGCACCGTAAAAGCTGTGAGGAGAATCTGACATATTCCCTTCATGTCTGCTTTTTCTCTTCTGTTTGTACAACATCAGGGACCAGAATAAGCCCAGCAGCTTGGAGCTCAGCTCCCAGACCGAGATCCGGGGAGACCGAGGTCCTTGCCGTGGGCTGTCTGTGCCGTCAGGAAGGTCTCCCAGGCACCATGCAGGCCAGGCAGCGTCCTGTGACATCCACACCCTAATCCCCGGAGCGGGTAGCCGTGTCCTCTCCCGCAGTGGACAGGACTGTGTGCAGGTGAGCAAGGACCGGGCCGGTGCCCGGGGCCCCATCCAGCCCCTGAGAGCAGACAGATCTCTGGGGCTGGGCTGCGAGGTGATGCAGGAAACCTTCGGAGAGGTTCTGCCTCAGCATGGCCTTGGGTCCAGCATGGCGGGGAGGCAGCCATGCTGAGAAGATGAAATGGGGTCCCCTAAGAGCAAAAACTGGCATTGCCGGGGCACCCCAGTTATCCAAACCCCAGGAACCAATGTGGGCGAAGACGCTGAGTGACTCTGACAGAGGACTTTCCTCTTCCAATGTGACCCCCTTGGGACACCGTGCGAATCTCGGGGCACACCGTGCTCAGACGTGTGACTGGCAACTCCACGAGGTCATAAGCCGGTGCTGCTGGAAGCCAGTGTGTGTGTGACCCTTTGTCACTGCAGCCACGGGACACAAAGACGTGCCTCCCTACGAGAACCCATGCACGCGGCAGGTGTGGGGCACATGGGAACAGCCAGGTGACTTCTCTGGGTTCTTACAGGGCTTCCATGCTCTTGGGGTCACCAGCCACAGACAGATGTACGAATTACAACATCGGAGCATGTGGTATGCGTCAGCCGCCCATCACGGTGATAGAACATGTGAGTTTAAAGAGAAGACAGGTTGTTTGGGGCTGATGGATTCGGAGGGATCAGTCCATGGTCATGAGCACCACGGCTCCTGGGCCTGCGGGGAGGTGGATGCCTCGTGGTGGAGGCTGTGCTGGAGCAGAGCCGCTTAGTGCATGGCAGACAGAAAGTGAGCGGGAGAGAAGAGGACACCAGGGTCCCAAGGTGGCCTGGAAGCCACCCGCCAATGACCGCACTTCCCTCACTAAGCCCCGCCTCTTAAAGGCACCCCACTGTCCAGGAGCTGCAAGGGCCGTGGCTGAGCTGTGCTGTGAGAGACCAGGGCTGGAGCTCTGCTGCTGCGTCAGGGAGTCGTGAGGAGGAGACCCCTGGCTTGGGTGCGACACCCCGAGACAGGAGTGTGGCGGGGGCGGGGAGTCTCTCTGCAGGGCTGCTGAGCTGCACCCCAGGAAGCCGCAGGTCCTGTCACGTACAGGAAGGAGCAAGGCTCTTCCCACCGCACGCTTCCACACGGCTCGGATGCCTTCCTTCACCCCACGTATGGTGCCAGCACAAGGGTGGTGGAAATGTCTGTCTGTGTGCTCCTCCAATTCCGTTACCCCCAGTGTCTGTGTCTGTGTGCTCCCCCAATTCTCTTCCCCCCAGTGTCTGTGTCTGTGTGCTCCTCCAATTCCGTTCCCCCCAGTGTCTGTGTCTGTGTGCTCCCCCAATTCTCTTCCCCCCAGTGTCTGTGTCTGTGTGCTCCTCCAATTCTCTTCCCCCAGTGTCTATGTCTGTGTGCTTCCCCAATTGTCTTCCCTCCCCAGCGGCCATGTCTGTGTGCTCTCCCAATTGTCTTCCCTCCCCAGCGGCCATGGCTCTCCCAATTGTCTTCCCTCCCCAGCGGCCATGGCTGTGTGCTCTCCCAATTGTCTTCCCTCCCCAGCGGCCATGGCTGTGTGCTCTCCCAATTGTCTTCCCTCCACAGCAGCAGTGTCGATGTTCCCTCCCAGTTCTCGTCCCTCTGCCTCTTGCAGTTTTTGAAGGCCCTCTAGAGGCATGTCCCCCTTCCCGGTCCCTAACACCAGCAGACCGTTCTGCAGACCCACCCACCCCTGAGGCAGGAGAGGTCCCTGTCTGAAACCCTTCACACCGGGCCTGGACCTCCCCCCGTGTGGACCCAGCCGTGGCTTTGGCTTCACTGGCCACCCGGGCACGACCTTGTCTCTGCCCTTGAGCGGCGTGGCTGTGGAGTCTCGGGTTGCGGTGACAGGTGCGCTGTGGCCGTGGCGTGGTGCCTGCTCTATTTCCGGGTCACCCGGGATGCCTTCAGGCGGCAGCTTCCCCCAAGAGGACAGGCAGCCCTGCAGGCGGCCTGAGCCTCCGCTCCCACCTCTGGACTTCCCCCCTGCTGCGGACGCGGTGAGGCACAGGCTTCACTGAGACCCCCGGGCTGCAGGCCCTGAGCCCTTGTCCTGGGCACCGCCAGCGACCGGATTCTGTCCCCAAGTCCCTCTGGTCCTCAGCCTTGGGGTGAGGCCCGCCCTGTCCTGTCTTTGGCATTGCAGGGGACACAGATTCCCCGCGTGCCCGGGTCCTTGCTGTTGCTATTTAAGTCATTGCTGGAAATAGGCCAGGAGGTGCAGGGCCAGGTGGATTGCTAGAGAGACAGAGAGAGGGAGAAGTGCGGCATGGTGACACACACCTGTAATCGTACCCTCTGGGAGGCTGAGGCAGGAGCATCTCAAGTTGAAGGCAGCCTGAACAACCTAGCAACTTGGCAAGATGCCGCCTCAAAATAAAAATCTGACCAAGGACCTGGAGGATCGGCTCTCCCGCAGGTGCTAGAGGGCAGCGTGGAATACAGACGCCGGAAGCAGGCCGCACCACTCCGAGGTGCCTCCTCCTGGGGTCTCGGACCCTCCTGCTCCAGCCTTCTGCATGGACAGCTCCCAAGCAAGCACAGGGAGCCAGATCTGTTTCACGTGTGTGTGAGAATCTGCATGTGTGCGTGTGTGTGCATGCGTGTGTGTATTTAAGGCCACCAGCAGAACCCGGAGCTCTGACCCCGGGCTCTTCACAGAGAGCTACACCTCCAGCCCTTTTTCATTCTTTATTGTGAGAACAGGGTCCCGCTAAGTCGCCACGTTGCCCGGCCCGCGCTAGAACTTGGGATCCTCCTGCCTCAGCCTCCCTGAGTGCTGGGAGGACGGGCACGCACCACCGCACCTGGCTGTTTTGTTATTTTTCAAGGTAAAATATTAGAATTTATAATCTGTAAGATATAGTGAGGTCAGGGGTTTGGGAAGCCCCGGCTTCCTGTAGAAGCCACGGGAGCCCGTTGGGACTGCGTGGCTGCTGGGAAGGAAGGTTAGGCCGAACTCAAGGACAGGCTCTAAAGCCGAGGCAGACTCACCGCGCAGCTGTGCACTGACCTGAGCTTCAGGTCTTCGGATGTCTTCACTCGGATTCATTTTTTAAAAAAATGCTTGCGGCTGGGCACACACCTGTGATCCCAGCACCTTAGGAGGCTGAGGCAGGAGGTTGCAAATTTGAGCCCAGCTACTGTAGAACAACTTCAGAAGACCTTTGCTCAAAAATAAAAAAAACATTCAAAAGCTTGCAAACCTAATTTTTCTTTCTTCTCAAACCTAATCTTTCTTTCTTTCTTTCTTTCTTTCTTTCTTTCTTTCTTTCTTCTTTTTTTTTTACAAAATTGGCAAAAAAAGAATCACATCGTTTCATATCTGGAGCCATGCGTGTGAGGTAGCCCACGCTAACATGGGAGGCTGAGTCAGGACTAACCCCAACTGCACAGTGTGCGGTCCCCGAAGGGCTGGTCTCCAGGGGGCTTCTCATGGCCCCTTGGGCCCGGCCACAGACTCTGTCTGTCCACAGATCTCACCACAGGGAAAAACCGAGCTCTGAGGCCGCCAGGCACGGAGTTCTTTGTGAAGTGTCGACCTGTGGCCCTGCTGATGGCCTGCCGTTCACGGACACTTGGGTCGCCCTGGGTTGGTGGGTGCGTGGGGTCGGCAGTGCCAAGGGTGTCCTGGGGGTGGGAGGTGGGCGGACAGATCTGTCTGGTTGTCAAAGCCAGGCCAACCTCCTAGAAGGGATGGAGCCCTGGGCCCCAGGGTGTTTGATGACTGACTATTGGAGCAGCAGATGGCCTATCAGGTGGATGCAGACGCTGCAGAGAATCATCTCCCTCGGAGGGCAAAGCTCTCCCTAGATCATCCAACGAGCCCCCCAATCGTGCAGATCCTCCCAGGTCATGCAGTGAACCCCCAAACCATGCAGGAGCCCCCAGGTTTACAGTGCAGTGTTCCCCGTCCATTCCCCGCTGTAGAAGAACCTGCTCCTCAAGACCCGGCTGCCTCCCAAAAGGTTAAATTGACGCGCTCGGCAGCCTCTTGGGGAAAGGATTGTAAATGAGACAAAAATAGAGCAGATCCTTAATTTGTCTCCGTCTTTATCCCCGAGGCCCAGGTGCGCCCCGCGTTCAGCTCAGCCGGATTCCGCTCCTACACAGAAACGGTCTCAGCTAGGAGGGGGGTGCCGGGGTCTCGGGCGGCCGTGGTGGGGACGCCCCTGGTCCTCCGGGGTCCCCAGAATTCCTCGGGGTCCTCGTTAGAACGCAAAGACAGACGGGAGCTGGGCCCCCACCTCTGGGCATTTCCCGAGGCCGCCCGCTGCCCTGCAAGAGGAGGTGGGCGGAGCCCCGCGCGGGACAGCCCCCAAGAGATGCGTCCGAGTCCTGGAGCCAGAACCTTGGAAGCGGCCTGAGTCGAAAGAGCTCCCCAAAGAGGGAACATGGAGGATCTGGAGGGGAGACCCTCCTGCCTCAGCCTCCCATGTAGGTGGAATTACAGGCATCCACCACGCCTCCGGCCCTCAGATTTCATCTTGGAAGCGTTTCCCATGTCCGTCACTGTCACACACCCCGTGGCACGGTTTTGGTCCGTGATGGGCTGCGTGCATTGATGGTGGTGCCATGAGGTCTGCAATGGGGCCAGAACATGCCAGTCTCTCCATGACCCTGTCTGGCAGGCTGAGGCGGGATGCTCTCAAGTTCAAGCCCAGCCTGAGTGACTTAGCAACTAAGTGAGACCCTGTCTCAAAGTAAAAAATACTTAAATAAAAAACAGGCTGAGGCTGGAGCTCAGTGTAGAGGTCCTGGGGCCCAAAACCCCCCATATGGAAAAGCAAACAGCCTGGGGGAGCCCGGTCCCCAAGACACGCAGAGCTGAGCATCCCAGCGTCCACGCCGGAGCCCAGCGCCGCCCACAGCATGGGATGTCCTCAGTGGCATCTTGACAGCAACGCCAGCATTTCCAGCGCACCTCCACAGGCCGATGCTCCCCGACGTTTCGGGGTCTGCTCGCTCGGAGAAGTCGCCTCTGTAGGGCGCCCGCCACAGTTTTGAGCTTTGGGAGCGCTGGGCAAGACCCCACTGGAGAAGGAAGTCGCCGTCTCCCTGCCCAGCAGCTGGTCCTGCAAAATGGCACCCCCGGGGCCGCGCCCCAGGAAGAGCCGCTGCGAGGGGAAGCTCCCCAATTCCAAACGCACGGCCCAAGAAAGACACTGAACAAGGCCGTGCAAACAGAGGAGTGCAGAGGATAAAGACGTCTGTCCGTCCAGCACAACGCAGGAGCAAAGCTTCTTTGGCTTCTTGAGACAGGGTCTCCCTCTGCAGTCCAAGCTAGTCGAGAACTCGTGGTGATTCTCCTGCCTCAGCCTCCCGAGTGCTGGCATGACGGGTGTGCACCACCACCCGTGCTACAAGGGCAAATCTGCACCCCAAAAGCCAGGTTCCTGCAACAAAGGCAAATCCAGAGTAAAGGGCCAGTTGCAAATGTCAGCCCCGAGAAATGGTTTGTGAGGGAGGAACTCTCCTCTGTCTGTGCAACCCCCGTGGCCTTCGTCCGTCTGCGTAACCCCCGTGACTTGCTTGGGCAAAGTGCTGGACGTCAGCTGCGGCCACCATGGCCGCCTGCGCCGGGACCCACAATCCGACTGCGTCACGGGGTTCGGACAGGTTGAGCGCTCCCCCGGGTCTCCGCAAGAGCAAAACCATCCCAAGGAGGTTTTCTGACTGAAAAAGAAAAAGCAGAAAAAGGTAGAGAAGGAAAGCAAGACAAAGAACTGCAAAATGCTTTAAGCGCCGAGTCTGTATCCTAGAGTCGCGGGAAGAAATTAGGAGGTTGGGGGCAGAGACACGGAAAAAGGGAGATAAAA
>NW_004955499.1:697176-699797 GCF_000276665.1 Chinchilla lanigera | reverse complement strand
TTTTTTATTTTGGTTTTTCTCCGGTACCGGGAACCGAACTCACGACCTTGCGCTTGCCAGGCAGGCGCTTTGCCGCTCAGCTAAATCCCCAGCCCCAAAATCTTGTGTTTTCGTTGACCCGTGAGGGCTGTGTACAGGGCCGGGCCCCCGGGGACGTCTGAGGCTCACACGCCCTGCGACGTATTGAAATCAGGACCCACAGGCCCATTTGCTCCAGTTCCCGTCCCAGCTCCAAGCCCTCTTTTTGGGGTCCCTGGTGACCTGGGGCCCCCCGCTCTCTGTCCCCTTGGTCCTGCAGCTGGTGGCAGAGTGGGCGCCCGGCCCAGTGGCTGTGTCCAAATGTCTGCAGCCTCCAGGGTGGGACTGGGCTCCCCGCGGCCCCCGAGGCCCTCCTGGCAGTGACCTTAGGGTGCGGCCCGGCTGGGCGGTGTGCACGAACCCGCGGATTTCCAGGAGCTCTGCGGCTGTCCGCTGTGCACTGTTACCTGTGTGTCTGTCTGTCTGTCCGTCTAGCCAGTGAGCCTGTCCTAACCCTTTGCCCCGCACACGCCCGCCCGCCCCACGTCCCTGCCCGCGTGTCTGCCTGTCCGTCCATCCATCTGTCTCTCTACTATCTAGCTGTCTGTTCAGCCATTTCTGTCTGTCCTGCCTGTCTAGTATCTATTATCTGTCTATCCATTTACCCACCTAGACCTTTTATCTGTGTGTCTGTGTTTTCTGTGTGTCTATCTGCCTGTCTGTCTGTCTGCCTGTCTGTCTGTGTGTGTATCTGTGTGTGTGCCTGTCGGCGTATTTGCCTGTATCTCTCTCTACGTCTACCTGTGCATTTATCCATCCATCCCGGCTACCTATGTGTCCATCTGCCTGCCTGTCTGTCTCTGCATCTGTGTGTCTGTCTGTGTGTCTGCCCGTCCGTCTGTCTGTCTCTGCATCTGTGTATCTGTGTATCTATCCATTTATCCATCTGTCCCTTCTGTCCACATACCTGTCTGTCTTTTTGTCTCACCTAATCTTCCAGCCCATCTGTCTATGTGTCTGTCTGTCTGTCTGTCTCATCTATCTATGAACGTGTCCTATCTATGTATCCATCTAGTTACACATACACATAGCCTCTTTGTTCTTCTTTCTTTCTTCCTTCCTTTCTTTCTTTTTCTTTCTTTCTTTCTTTCTTTCTTTCTTTCTTTCTTTCTTTCTCTTTCTTTTTCCTTCCTTCCTTCCTTCCTTCCTCCTCATCTCTATATCTATCTGTCTGTCTGTCTGTCTGTCTGTCTACCTATGTCTCATCTACCGTCTACCTCCCCTCCCACCCTCTCTGTCTTTCTCTGCCTGAGGACGTGTGCATACATAAAACCACACTTGCATCTTCCATTTAAAAATAAGTCTATTTAAAAAAAATCTGTACTCTGGCTCTTGAAAACAAAAGGCCACAGACAAAAAAGACAGCAGGGAGGAGAGGGACGGGGCCTTCCTCCTCCTCCTCCTCCTCCTCCTCCTCCTCCTCCTCCTGCCCAGCTGCGGGGCGGTTACCGTGGCAACAGGGCTGGCAGCCGCAGCCTCCCTCCCCGTCCGGCGTGGTCTCGGGTGGACCCGTCCAGCCGGCCGCGCGCACATCAGCCTGAGATGTGTCAGAACGCATTACCGGGACGGGGCCGGGCCGGACGCCCGCGCACTTCCCATAATCAGCTCCTCAGCGCCGGGGGTGGGGGCTGTGCAGAGGCCGGGGCGGGGGAGAGCGAGGCGGCCTGCAGACGGCCTGCACCCCAAAGCCAGGCAGCTGCACACCCCGCGCGCACACCCACCGTCGGAGCCCCAGCGACGCGGACCTCAGCAACGCCGGGCACGGGACCCGCAGGGCGGCCGGATCTGGGCAGCCGAGCCCAGACCCCCAAACACACACAGAAGGCACAGAACACCGACTCCAGGTCGGATTTTCACCCTGCAGTGTGGCGAGGCCGGATGACGGTCGCTCACCCCTAAGTCACCCTTGGGAAAAGCCCAGTCAGGGCCTCTTCCCCGAGGGAGGAGCTGTCAGAGCTCAAGGCCACCCTGCCCTCAGCTCTGACCCTGCAGTGCAAGCTCTTTCTTACAGATGGACCCTCACCCCACCTCCACACACACACACACACACACACACGCACACACACACACCCCAGGCAGGAGTGCTGAGCTTGGCATTACCAACAACCTTGAAAAATCAGAAGTTTCTTAGGGGCCTTCTGTAGGGAATTGGGTTTTGCTCACAGGGTGGAGTATTATGCAGCCATGAAAAAAGGGCTTGGCAGATAAGAGTAGCCAGGAACACGGGGTGTATTTCATTTGAGCAACTTCTGTGTGTTGTTGGATTCCATAGGGGGGGACCAGTGTGTGTGCACGTGCGGGAGGACAGAGAGAGAGAGAGGGAGGGAGAGAGCTCGCCAGCACTCCTGTATTCATAAAACTCTCTTCTTTCTTTCTTCTTCTGACCCCTACCACGTAATGGCACGAAGGCTGATTGATGTGAGGTCATCCTGGATTGAGCTGGGTCCCAAATCCAATGACGGCATTGCTTCCTGACACACAGTCTCACACAGGCTGACCCTGCAGTCACTGTGCTGCCCAGGCGGGCCTCAAACTTGTGGCAA
>NW_004955499.1:684676-694676 GCF_000276665.1 Chinchilla lanigera | reverse complement strand
CTCATGTCCTCTCTCCTCTGTCCCTTCCACCTGTCCGTCTCCGGCTTCTCACCCACACCACCGGCACAGCCGGGCATCCCCTGCTGATCCAAGCACCTGCTGACCAGTCCACCCACCGCCCCCGTGTCTGGGTCGCCTGTGCCCCTCTGTGTCAGTCCCGCACCCGTCTGCGCCCCTCCCACCCTGCCTCCTTCTGCACCGTGATGCATGCTTCTCTCTGACTGTAGGGGCGAGATGCTCGCCCCCGAGGACACCCTCAAACCCAGAGCACCCGAGTGGGGAGGTGCACATTCGCACCCGCTCCCACGAACCTGGCCTGCGGCTCACACATAGCCTTCCCGCACCCCCGGCCCTCCCAGAACAAGGCGTCAGGTGTGGCGGACACTGGATCCCAGCGGGCAACCGCAGGCAGGCTCGGCTGTGAGTCAGAGGAGCCCGGAGCACGCGGAGGAAGAGGGCGAGGGTCTTCTTCTGGGGACCCCGGGGTGCCACGTCGGCGTTGGCCGTGCCATTTACGGCCGCCATATTGCTGGCGTTCCTCGTGCTACTGCTGGTGGATAGATTTGGAGCCAGCACATCTCGATTTTCAACTGCTGTCGGGACTGTGAGTGTCTCATACACTGTCCCTTAGCCTCGATTTCCCCATCTGTGAAATGGGGGTGAGACATTTCTCAGCGTCTTGTTGAGAGTTCCTCTTCTTTGTTCTTATTCATCTAGTGGATAGAGCTGGTCCAGGAGGCTTTTCAAGGAAACTTGGCTGACACCAGACCTGCCAAGGTCCTGCTGAGGACCCAACACAAAACCAGCAGAATGTGACCATCACGTGGCAGCAGGTAACCCCAGAGATATTCCCGACTTCTCCTCCTCGTCCTCTGCTGACGCCTGACCCTCACCTGTGAAATGGGAGTGTCGGTGTTCACTTGGACAGAGGTAGTGACGGCTGGCACAGAGGGTCAAGTCAGGACACGGCAGGAGGGTCTCCTCCGGCTCTGCTTGCCTTTAATATCAGATTTACAGACTTTAAAATTATGAGAAAAAGCCGGGCATGGTGGTGCACGCCTGTCATCCCAGCACTCAGGAGGCTGAGGCAGGAGGATTGTCATGAGTTCCGAACCAGCCTGGGCTACAAAGTGAGCTCAAGGCCAGCCTGAACAGCACAGTGAGACCCTGTCTCCATTTGATCTTACCCAAAAGACTGAGAAGCAATGAGACCCTGTCTCAAAAAGACCAAGAAAAAAAGTTATGAGAAAATAAATTTCTCTCTAATTGGATCATTTGATACGGAAGCCACAGGGCAATAATCGGGGACACACAGGCCAGTCCCCACTTTTCCTGCAGGCCCTGAAATTGCATTTGACTAAGATTAGAGAGTCACAGAAGGTTCACTCGTTAAATCCAAGGCAGTTAGGAGCAATCGTACAGGACAAAGGCATGCTTTTAGAGGCAGGGATTTCAGTGTGCTGAGCTGGGAGTTTGCGTGGATGACCCCTTTTCTTGGTCCCTATTTTATTTTATTTTATTTTATTTTATTTTATTTTATTTTTGTCTTTTTGAGACAGGCTCTCACTCTGCAGTTCAGGCTGACCTTGAGCTCACTTTGTAGCCCGGGCTGGCCTCAAACTCCGAAACGATCCTCCTGCCTCAGCCTCCCGAGTGCTGGGATTACAGGTGTGCACCACCACGCCCGGCTCGGTCTCCATTTTGGAAGTTTACGTTTCCTGGTCGCTGGGCTCCGGGTTTCCGGGGTGTCCCCAGCAACAGCACAGAAAACAACAGTAATGAAGAAAAACCCGTGATTGCCAGGAGCAGCAGCTACTGGGACGGAGACAGAGCCAAGCCCCCCGGGTCTCTCAGAAGGACCCACGATGAGGTCCAAGGGTGGAAATACGACCCAGCGGGAGCCCCGACTTTCTGTGCAAATGGAGTTCACTGCAGTGGGACGGAGTCTTGGGGGGACGTGGGCCAGGTGACCTGTCGGGGAGGGTCCCGGGGAGAAGCGAGTCCACCTTCCCTTTGCTCCCCTGAAGGTGGAGCCGAGTAGAAAGCAGAGCTCGTGTCTGCGGTTGAGCCGGTCCGCTGTGCCCGGCTTCCCAGAGCAAAACCTGCAGACGCACGAGGAGGAACATAGGGCCGTGGGGGCTGCGGACACCCAGCGTTCGCTCTCTGACCTCCAGAACCACGAGCAAGTACCTCTGCGGCTCCAGCTGCCACGTGTGCGGTTATCTGCTACCGCAGACACGGGGAGCTAGTACCCGGCCCTCCTGGGTGTCCTGCGGCACAGGCAGGGAAGTGAGCGCACGGGTACGGGGCACCTCCTCTGGGCCGGGTTCCTGCACAAATTTAATCCCTCGGTTCTCACAGCAAACCCAAGACGGCCCTCACCCTCCCAGATCCCTGCCGGGGCCCCCCACTCTGTCCGGCGGCAGGCGGGGCGCTGTGGAGTGACTCAACAGCGCCCTGAGCTCTGCCCCCCGGCGGGGTGCACCCTTGAGGAGGTCAGAGAGAAGGTGCCCACGTTCTTCCTCGGGAGCCTCCCCCAGAGGGCACCTGGCCCAAGTCCCGCCACGACGTCCCCCTCGTCCCGGAAACCGCACCTCACACAAGCCCGGAGCCCACACTGAGACCCGCGCCCGCCCTCCCGCCAGTGCTGACATCAGAGTTTCACCTGCTGGAGCCAGAATGCAGGAAGACGCAGGCCATCCAGCGAGCAAGAATCCCGACCCTGTCCAGGGGGAAGAGAAGTCGTCCCTCCCTTCCCGGCCAGAGACCCAAGGCAAGGTTTCCGGCACTGGCACGTTGGGTCCTGCCGGGCCGGGTAGCACGGTAAGAAGAGAAGCACACGTGTGCCTGCTTACATGCCCCACACATGTGCCTGCTTACATGCCCCACGCGTGTGCCTGCTTACATGCAAATGGGGCACATGGCTGCAGGACGCTTCTCTGTGCTGGACCCAGGCCGCTGGGCGTGGGGCGTCCGCCTTAGAGCCGCGAGCCGCTGTGTGCACCGGTACCCATGCCAACTGGTGTGCCCGGCCCGCGGGCAGCCGCCCCGGCTCAGCAGCCTGCCCTCACCCGCGCCTCCACCTCTGGTCCCGGCCGAGGGAGCATTCTCCAGGATCTGTGCAGGATTCCACAAAATCAACCCAGACCGTGTCAGCGCGGCGGGAGGACCTGGCACACAGGCCTCCGTTTTGCGGGTCAGGAGACAAAGCTTCTCCATGCAATTTGCCTCTTGCCTACACCAAAGTCAGCCACCTGGGTCTCCCGGCTCAGCAAGGCGCAGAAGGAAAGGTGGCGTTCTGCAGAGCGTGCCCCGGCTGTCAGCAAACCTCCAAGCACATCTCGCCGGTGCTCCTGCAGCCCTGCGGGAGGCGCGTCACTCACTTGGCTGTGACATGACACCCTGGATCATCGATTAAGCGCACGGCTCACCTCAGAGCCTGCAGGACGTGCGGTGCCACCCTGCACCTGCAGAACACGCGTAGCCCACACGCGTGTCACCGGGGCCCAGAGGTGTGACCGGCTCCCCGCGGGCAGACCGCACCGTCCCGCCTGCGCCGACAACCCCTGACAGCCCCAAATTGGATCTTACCCCCTCAAAAAGCCGACGAGCGAGTCAAAAGTATTCCCCAAGCTCAAAGATTCCTGATGAGATATATCAAGCGTCAAGAAGAAACTCTATTAATAAAAACCCAACACGCTTAGAAAAAAAAAAAAAAAAGCGGGGGAAAGGCTTAGCCTGACTGCTAAAGTATTAAATCCCTGACAATCATTTTTATGTCTTGTTAAAATTTCCCAGATTCTGGTAGCACGTGTGAAAATGCACACACACGTACGCACACGTACACACGCACACACGCACACACAGAGTCCAATAGCAGCTTTGAAAATTCGAGAGCTGTCAGATCTTTCTTCCTTGCTAAATTATTTTTTTATGTCCCTGCCTAACGCCAAACAGGAGGCGTGACCGCCTCGGTCAGGACTGCGTGGTGCTGCGGTGAGGGGAGCGGGGTGGCCGGGAGAGAACGGGGGTGACCCCCCCCCCCGGGTTCCGAAGCCTGACTGTGACCCGTTCTCCTCCTCCGTTGCCTCTCAGCCGCCATCACTGCAGGCTGGGACGGGAATCGCTGCCGGGGACGGAGGGAGATGCAAATTTAAAACGCCTCTCAAGCCTGCATCTAGAGTTTAAGAGAATTGAAGGGCTCACTGGGGTCCTGCCCTGCGTCTCAACGGGGTCCGCACCTCGGAGACACCGCGGCTCAGAGCAGCTGTTTGGTGCCTTGTCTAGGGCTAGCATTGGGGTTAGGGCTGGGGTTAGGGTTAGGAGTTAGAGTTCAGGGTTAGGACTACAGTTTGGAGTTAGGGTTAGGGGTAGGGGTAGCGTTTGGCGTAGTGTTGGGACTTAGGGTGTTTTCGGTTAGGGTTATGTTAGGGTTCGGGTTAGGGTCTGACTTATGTTTATGGTTAGGGTTAGGGTGAGTGTCGGAGGTAGGGAAGCAAGGAAGTCGCATCAGAATGCACAACTGCAGTGTCGATTATAACAACACTTGCACAACACCGTGTGCTTGTAATCGGTGCTTATCGGGTGCAGAATAATTGTCTCTTCCTGAGTCCCTGGGAGATTGGATCCACACGATTCCTGAGCAAGTCCGCTTGTCCCAAGCAAACGCACGGCCCCCACATCCAGGCAAGTTCGCTTGGGGTCACATGTCCACCGTGCTTGTGCTCAGGGTCCCACCAGCCAGGGTGCTTGCTGCCGGTCGTAAGGAGAGCGCAGGTCAGAGCTAGCTGTGAGCTGTACAGTGGGGCCTTGCGGGTCCATGTTGCGGCATCTTCAGGAGATGAGATGCTCGAGGTCAGCCCCGCAAGTGTCCAGGAAATGCTTCAAAGATAGATTCCCTCCATGCGCAAAACAATCAAGAAGTTTCCAGACAATCGTATGGCATAATGCTGTGAATGTTTTAACAGCACACACACACACACACACACACACACACACACACACACCACTGCAACCACAAACGCATCCCCGTGTACTGAAAACTTTCTGGAAGAGCATCTGGACAAACACCCTCACCTTTGGGTTGTGGGTGAAGGATGCAGGGAATTGTTTATGAGACCCTGTCTTTGCGGTGTCTGTTTATTCACAAAGCAAACGTCTTACTTCACCGAATACTTGACAAGCAACACGTTCCCTTTGAAGGCAGGAGTAAGGAAGCCAATGAGAAGTGACAATATGTCTGTGGAAGAG
Organism: Chinchilla lanigera; assembly: GCF_000276665.1. Taxonomy (NCBI): domain Eukaryota; kingdom Metazoa; phylum Chordata; class Mammalia; order Rodentia; family Chinchillidae; genus Chinchilla; species Chinchilla lanigera. The sequence goes on along the minus strand of NW_004955499.1, from coordinate 689,426 downwards.
TGCACTCATGTGCTTAGCCACCCCGCGTCCCTCCCGCCAGGACGGTGAGGCGTGCGTTCCTCCCCAGGGTGCTTTCAGCGTGGAGCGGCGCAGAGCCCGGACCACGCGGCCGCGGATTTCTCTCCCGGACCTGGAGGATTTCTCCCCGACTCACCCCTGACCCCTCTCCTGCCTTCTCCCTGCAGTTCAAGCCAGAAGCATCAAAACAGCTGCACTAAGGGAGCGCCGGGGATGGGAGCGGAGGAGCCAATTTGCAGGCGCTTTGTCAAATGGCTCAAGGATCTGAGCAACTGTGATGCACGAGGTTGTATTTATCTGACTTGAAGCGTGTTCTTTTCATGAGAACACGGCTGCAGAGAGGCCCAGCGCTGAAATGCACCTGAGCAGTAGAGTGCTGGCCGGGTGTCCATGAGGCCCCGGGTTTGATTCTCCCCACGTTATTAAACATTATAAAGCTATATTCTGAGGGGGGGGGCGGTAGGGACAAGATTTCTTCTCTTCCAGTGGAGAAAACGTACGCAAGTGTGGTTGTGAGGACTCTGGACACCGGCCCTGGAAAATGAACTTTGAGAGACGGAAACTGCATTAGTCACCTTTCCCGAGAAAACCAGCTCACAGGAGGAGAGATTTACTTTGGCTCGAGGATGCAGAGGTTTCGGTCCACAACCGCCTTCCCTGTGTCCAGATGTGCACGTAAGCACGGTGGGTTCTGACCAAAGCTGTGTTGGATCAGTCCGGGTTGGTCCGCGCTCCCAGTGCCGGGTCAAAATGCCCAGCACCCACGACTTCAAGGAGGAGAGGGTTCACTGGACTCACGGTTTCAGAGCGGGCAGTCCATCGTCAGCTGGCTCTGAGGCTGGGACATGGTGGTGGACGGGTGTGGTGGAGGAAAGATGCTCACATCATGGGGGCCAGGAACGACAAAGAGATGGAGGAAGGGACACACAGGGAGGGAGGGAGGGAGGGAAGAAAGGACGAGAGAGAAACAGAGAGAGAGAGAGAAGAGTCAGATAGAGTCCCGAATTTCACACACACCCCACTCCCTTGAACTAAGCTCCACCCTCTAAGACTCAGTCACCTCCAAATAATGCCATCAACTCTTAACTCCATCAAGGATGACTCCACCGCTGGAATCGGAGCCTTCCAAATACTGTTATCTCCCCAAAAGCTCAGCACCAACCAGGTCCTCAACACAGTGACTTCTCAACCACCATGGTGGATGCCTGCCCTCAGAAACACAAATGAGGTGACAGCCCCAACACCCTGCTGGGAAGATCTCCCATGGCACAGAGTGAGGGGGCACCCTGGGTGAGCTTGCAACATGAGAAGGTAGAGCTGACTGGCTCTGACCGGCTGGGCAGACAGGGAGCCGGGGTTCGTAGGGCAGACGTCAGCCACATGGAAAAGTGCAGACACCTATGAAAGGTCCGCCTTGAGAGTTCAGCAGACAGCCGGTCAGCCCATGCCTACGAGGAGACAAACCCATGTCAGAGAAAGAACCAGCTGAAAGGAGCAGGGGGACTGGTGGCCGGAGCTCACACAGCTCAGAGGGCACATGCGTCTGCCTTTGGGCTGCCAGCAGGTCGCAGGCATTAAATCCCGCTCTGCCCCAGCAAGGGCTGAGAGGATGAAATGGCTCCCGAGAGACTGAGATGGAACAGAAATTTCAGCAAGAGCTCAACAAACAACACATGCAGCAAGGTTGTGGGGGAAGGAACCCTTCCACAGCGACGGTGGGAACGTAAACTAGCACCGCTGCGGTGGAAAACAGTGTGGAGATTCCTCATAAAACTAAAACTACAAATTCCATCAAACCCAGATATTCCCTTTCTAGGCATCTTCTCATAAGAGTTAAAGACCTCGTATCTCAGGGATCCATGTACACTCATGTGTATAGTAGCACAGCTCAGAATAGCTACATCTTGGAAGCAGCCTATCTGTCCATCAAGAGATGAAGCGATAAAGACAATGCAGTGTTAATACATGATGGAATAGTACTCTGCCATGAAGAAGGATGGGCTTGGATCATGTGCAGGAATATGGACGCACCTTGAGACCACGAGGTTAAGTGAAATAAATCAGACACACAAGCTGAAAGATCACATGGTTTCTCCTGTATGAGAAACCCACAATATAAACATAATTTAAGAGCAAAATGAAAAGAGAGATACTAATAAAAAAGGGAACCACAACACTCATGGAGACCATCCTGCCTCAGCCTCCCAAGTGCTGGGATAACAGGTGTGCACCACTATATCTGGCTGGAGCTCCAAGAAGGAAATAAAGGAAGCAAGAAGAAAGAAAGAAAGAAAGAAAGAAAGAAAGAAAGAAAGAAAGAAAGAAAGAAAGAAAGAAAGAAAAAGCTAGCTCAGAGTGAAAAGCTTTATCAGCTACAAAGAGGGATATTTCACAGTGATAAAATTCTTGGATAAGCAAGAGAATGTGAGAACCCTCAGTGTACACACAGCTGGCCACCAAGTCCCAAGGTGCGAGGAGAACCTGGCCGGTGCCCGCAGCATGACACCCAGGCACGGCCAGCCCCAGTGGACAGCAACTTGGGTGCAGGACAGAAGCCCGGAATCGCAGGTCAGCGGGCTCAGACCCATCGGTATTCACCAACCCAGCACAGAGGAATGCCCGATGTCTTCAAGTTCGCACGGGTCACTGAACGTTTCTCAAGGCGCTGAAAAGAATCCAAGTCAAACAAAATGACCTGCCGATGCTCAGGGTGCAGCTCCAGGGTGAGCTGTGCAGGGATGCTCGGTCCCGCCCCGGCGCTGGAGGTATTGTATGTATATAGATGTGCACGGTCACGGGGTGAACCTGCTACCGACATCAGACGCGGCCCTCGGAAATCCCAGTGTTGAAAACCCGTACGTAGCGCGCTGCTCAGTAACACATGGCAGAGAAAGACATCAAAGCCCTGAATCAGAAAATACCCTGAACGCCACGGGAGAGGAGGCCCGAGCAAAAATGTATGGCGCGCTGCCAAAGGAGTCCTGGGGGGCGAGGTTGTAGCATCCACGCTTGGCTTAGATGAAACAAAAGCTCTCGGATGAGTGACATCGGGTCTCGCGTTTGAACCACAGAAGAAGCAGAGGCGAGGGTGGTGGGCGTCAGCAAAGAGACCTGCAGCCCCCAGCCACAGTCACCGGTTGGGAAGCCCGTGACAGCGAGGGGCGTAATTAAATTAGCAGCGGAGACTTTCAAATCTGCAAACTGATCAATCCTGACGCGGGTGCAAAGGGGCGCGGACAAACCACCGGTGTGTGAGCCCGCTGCAGGGACCAGGGCCGGGACAAGGGCGCACGCACGGTGCTACACTCACCCACGCATTTAAGGGCCAGGAGGAACACCGCAGCCTACTTACTCCACAAAGTAAGTAGTCAGCCCAAGAGGTGCCGCAGCTGCGAACAGGATGGAATGTGCACTTTAAAACTTTTGCACAAAGGAAACTCCAGCTGGGCGTGGTGATGCACGCCTGTCATCCCAGCATTCAGGAGGCTGAGGCAGGATGATCTCCACGAGTTCAGGGGCGGCTTGAGCCAGCCTGAACTGCACTGCAAGACCCAAAAGTAGAAACCAACTGCCAGACCCAAACACCTCCCTGGTGAATTCTATCAACAGGAAAGAGTATACATTCGTTGTACACTAACTTTCTCAGGAAATTGGAGGGAAAACGTCCCAACTCCTTGACAGGATGTGAATTACTGTGGTAGGAGAATCACAGGAAGGTAATAAAAGAAAGAAAACTATAGACCAAGGTAGCTCAAAAAAGTTCTGAACAAGATTTTAGCAAATTAAATCTAAATGAAGAAGATTATACATCAAGACCAGTTGCAATCAATGAAATCCATCATATTGATGGACCACAGAGGAAAAAGCTTGCAGATGTTATAAGACAGCTATGGCGTTTGGTGCGGGACTTGACAAAATACGACATCCACTCCCTGTACAAACTCTCAGCAGACTCGAAATAAAACGGAATCTCCTGCCTGGGGATATAGCTCAGCAGCACAGCGCCTGCCTGGCAAGTGTGAAGTCCTGAGTTCAGTTCCCAGGACAAAAAAAACCAGGAATTTCCACAAAGATCTGGAGGTGGATCTTTGCTTCTGCAGGCTCCATGTCCATGAATCCAACCAAACAGGGATGAAAAACTATTCAAAATGTATCTGTGTCTGTATTGACTTCTTTAGTCTTTATTCCCTAAACAAGGCAGCATGAAACTATTTACATAGCATTTACATTGTACTTGGTACTCTAAATCATCTAGAGAATGGATGGGGGTGTGGAGGGGGTGGGTGGATGGATGGATGGATGGGTCAGAGGGTAGATAGGTGGATGGATGGATGGGTGGATGGGTGGGTGGATGGATGGATGGATGGGGGCTGGATAGGTGGATGGGTGGATGGAGGGATGGATGGATGGATGGATGGGTGGATGGATGGATGGGTGAATGGGTGGATGGGTGAATGGATAGGTGTATGGATTGGTGTGTAGGTGGATGGATGGGTGAGTAGATGGGTGGATGCATGGATGGATGCATAGATGGATAGATGGGTGGATGGGTGGGTGGATGGATGGATGTGTGGGTGGATGGATGGATGGATGGATGGTTAGATGGATGGATGGATAGGTGGGTGGATGGATGCATGGATGGGTGGATGGATGGACGGATGGATGGACGGATGTGTGGATGAGTGGACGGATAGGTGTATGGATTGGTGTGTGGGTGGATGGGTGGATGGAT
>NW_004955499.1:681956-683480 GCF_000276665.1 Chinchilla lanigera | reverse complement strand
AAGAGGAATTAATACTCTTGAATGTTGTTCTGAAACGGTCCTCCAAATTCACCCTGTGACCTGGGCCTCAGCCTCTCCTGTGCTCCAAGCCACTGCAGGTGGCGTCCACAGAGGGAGAGCCCACGAGCAGCTCCACAGAGAGTGTGGGAGCAGAGGCCGGGGTCAGCTCCTGTGCCCTTTTCTGTGCTGAGAGCAGGACAGAGCAGGGACTCCTGTGGCAGCTTTGCCCGGGGAAGCACCTGGAGATGCCACTTTATTCTCTGCTCTTTGAAAACACACAGGAGAAGCACACATGGGCTTGACATCTGAAGACAGGTGCTGGACGGGTTCTGCCTTTGGCCCTCTTAACTCATGTGTGTGTGTGCGTGCGTGTGTGTGTGTGTGTGTGTGTGCGCGCACGTGCAAGTTGTGTTTTTCTTTTGTTTGATAGAAATGAATCACGCATTGCTCTCTTCGGGCTGGGGGACAACCGGGATAATTGATGAGGTTGACATTAAAATTGCATTGGGAGGCGACGTCTCTTCAACAAAACCTCATTAATTAGAATCTCATAAATTCAGAGTTTAGGCTGAAATTTATCTTTGGTTGACTGTGAAGAAAAGCCCAGGAGTTGATGAACGGTGTGAATATTCGGAGGGAGACGTTGGAGTCACTCAGGGAAGGGCGACGCTTTGGATAATTTAGAAATTTTTTTTTTTCTGCACCTGAAAATATGGAATTCTTGTCATTGTCAAATGATCAGGGTGCTTATTCATGAAACACTATTCAGCAAAGGTCTGCAAGCATTTAGCATGCTTTTTGTTTGAGATGGTGTCTCACTATGTAGTTCAGGCTGGCCTTGAACTCACTACAGAGCCCAGACTGACCTAGAGCTCATAGGGATCCTCCCGCCTCAGCCTCACTCCTGCTGAGATACATCTGTGCATCACTGGTCCTGGTCTGAATGAATAACATTTGTAGTGCAGTTCTTAATTATTTTCACCTGGTCAGTACAGGCATAGGGAACGTTCTCTGTGGGGAAGGGAGTATTTTATGTGCTTTCCACTAGTGTTTCTTAAAATTAATATTAGGTTGAATAATATATATGAGATGAGAACAAACCATATGATGAGTGTTTAAATCAAAATTTATGACAGTAAAAGCCCCACTGCCACGAATACCCTCAAAATCCACCCGGCTTTGCACATGTTCATCCCACCGCCCTGGGCGCTTTCTGCAGCAGCTCTGGAGTCCTCTCTCCTGAGGGTCTTTTGCTGCGCTGCCCTGGCCACCTCCATGTCCTGAATGGAGTCAACATGTTGACCTTTGCTGGTCATTTTGACCTTGGGGAGGAGCCACAAGTCACACAGTGCCAGATCCAGTAACTGAGGTGGACAAGGACACAGCGTCCTGTGTTTATGAGCTGCCTTTCCATTGGACAGCACTCAGCAGCAACAGTCACAGTGTTTTTGATCATGCATGGTAGGTTCAGCTCAGAAGTATGTGCTGCACACCTGTTTCATTGCAGATGTCAGCTGGGCTCAG
>NW_004955499.1:679116-680475 GCF_000276665.1 Chinchilla lanigera | reverse complement strand
GAGAGAGAGAATAAAAGGTCCAATCAGGCAAGGACCGTCTCACAAAACCCATAAACGAAACTGAAAATCGGGTCTGGAGAGGCGGACCCAGCCCCTCCTGCTCCGGCCGGGTGCCCTGGCCCATTTCCGCGCATTTAACATTGTGATTAAATCCGGGAGAGCCCCCCGCAACCCTCCGGCGGGCGGGGCGGGCGCGGGGAATTTCTGACTTGAAGGTTAAGCCAATATTAGCAAGAAAAATAAAACCAAGCCCCATGGCCCAGAGCAAGACACGCACGGTCGATGCCAGCCGCGTCTCCCTGCAAAACGAGCAACGGCTTAATTGTGTAAATGCCGCTAATGACGCGTGCAGGGCCCCCTCCCCGCACACGGCCTTCTCCCCCGTAACTAATAAGAAATCAATTAGCTAATGAAGTGGCCATTACGGCCGGCCGGGGTGCTGCTGATGTCCCTCTCTGCTCGCCTTTATGACGCTGTGTAATTGCTCCGCCGTGAGGAGCGCGAGGGCTGCCGCTCCGCTAATGAAACATCATTATCCGCAGCCTGGCATCCTCGCGCCGGGGCAAAGCCTGCTTCCCAATTATTTTTAATTGCCACACTTTCTCGAAACTGGGTCTTCCACCGGCGCCTCACGCGCCCGCACTGTCAGGATCCCCGTGCCCGGGGTCTGCAGGCGCTGGCCACCGTGCCCCGCACGGGCTTTGCAAAACCAGCCGGAGCCCGGGACACGGGCACCCTACTCCGCAGAGACCCGGAGCCCGGGGAATCCACCCTCCATCTCGCAGGGCGTCCCGGGGCCCGGACTCGAACCGGCGGCCTTGGGGACCACATGGCCTTGGTGGCCGGTGTCTAGGGTCTCCCCTGGGCAGCCCCCACACCTGGGATCCGAGCGACCAGGAACACCCAACCGGAGTGCCCCCGCGCCCGGAGCCCCCGGCTCCTGCGGTGATGAAGTGCCTGAGAGCGGCAGGTCTGCAGGTGACAAGCTGTCACTGGTACAAATTGCGCATCTGACCCTGGTGACGGTCCCTGTCCCCCGACCTGGCAGAGCATGAGAGAGAGAGAGAGACAGCTCAGCTCTGCGGAGTTTGATGCGCTCTCAGGGCGAGTGTGTGTCCTGCTGGGGAATTCCCTCATCATCCCATGCAGTGCGTTTTATGTGTCCCCTTCCTGAGCGCAGGGCCGCACACACAGCTGAGGCCTCCGGGGCCGGGGCCGGGAGAACCCTACCTTGCGGGCCGGTCCCTGTGGTTCCACAATTTTCATGGGCAAATCTGCTTACACACACACACACAAACACACACACACAGCACAGCCTGGCATGGCCACCACACCTGCCATCCCAGCAGTCTGGGAGGC
>NW_004955499.1:670433-675674 GCF_000276665.1 Chinchilla lanigera | reverse complement strand
TGGATGGATGGATGGATGCATGGATGGATGGACGGACGGATGGATGGATGGATGGATGGATGGGTGCATGGATGGATGGATGGGTGGATGGGTGGATGGGTGGATGGGTGGATGGATGGATGGATGGATGGATGGGTGGGTGGATGGATGGATGGGTGGATGGATGGATGGATGGATGGATGGATGGATGGATGGATAGATAGGTGGATGGATGGATGGATGCATAGATGGATGGATGAATGGATGGTTGGGTGGGTGGATGGATGGATGGATGGATGCATGGATGGATGGACGGATGGATGGATGGATGGGTGGGTGGATGGATGGATGGGTGGATGGATGGATGGATGCATGGATGGATGGATGGATAGGTGGATGGATGGATGGATGCATGGATGGATGGATGAATGGATGGTTGGGTGGGTGGATGGATGGATGGATGGATGGGTGGGTGAGTGGGAGAGTGGTTGAACACTAACTTATGGATGGACTGGTGTATGCATAGGTGGGTGGATGGGTGGATGGACAATGGGTAGACGCAGGCATGGGCAGATGGACAGACAATGGACAGGTGGGTTAATGGGTGCGTGGCTGGTGGATCCACACAGAACGCATGGTGCCTGTGTGCTGTGCGTGTGTTTGCTGTCACACCTCTCGGTGTTTGGAAGGCGAGGCCCCTCCACACTCTTCAGCCCCATGTGAGAGCCCCGTGGACCTCTGCTTACAGGGATCTGTAAAATGGTGTTCAAATCCCCCACAGTTTGACGCTGTGTCCATCACTAGGGAAAGACCCCCCTGGCCTTATTTACCATAGTAAGTAGGACAGGTGTTTTCCTCCTCAGAACCCTGCATTTCTTTGGCCTGAGGAAATAAATGGGCCGGCAGAAATTTGTTCGGAAGCTAATGAGCCTATGCAGCCACAGAACCCCTGCGTAAGCAGAAAACAAAGGGGAACGCGGGAACGAACAGCGTCATTAACTCACTGCGCGCGGCTCCGGCTCCGGCGGGGGAGCCCTACTTCTCCCTGGGCTTTAAACTCTCCGCCTGCACATTTCAGAGGCATGCGCGGAGGTCACAAACAGCTGAGGAGTGCAGTTCACACGCAGACCCCTCGGGGCTCCCGGCCTCTAAACGGTGGTGAGAAATTGAGAGGAAAAACCCACACTCAGGAGCGTGAAGCGTGCAGCACCGTGGGCCGCAGACGCCTGTCTTCCAGGGGATCAAAGGGTAAGCGCCGCGGGCCTGGGGCCCACCTCCTCTTCCTGCTTTGTCCTAAGGGTCAGCCGGCAATCACTTTTGCCGGGGAGAAAAATATGCATTCAACAAACTGGTGTCCTCCTGTCGTCCACAGGCTTCGCCCCTGGCTCTGAAAATCCGTATGATGAAAACAATGATGTCTGTGGTAGAACTAGGTGTGATCAAAATACATGGCAAATGTTTACGCTTTAAAAAGTGATTACAAGTGGGTAATCCCAGCACTCAGGAGGCTGAGGCAGGAGGATCACAGTGAGTGTGAGACCAGTCTGAGCTAAATAGTGACACCCTGTCTGAAAAGCTAAAAACAAACCCTGATCTGGTGGTGCAAGCTTGTCATCCCAGCACTTGGGAGGCTGAGGCAGGAGGATTGCTGCAAGTTCCAGGCCAGCAGGGCTACAAAGTGAGTTCAAGGCCACCCTGAACTATGTAGCAAGAGCCTGTCTTAAAAATATAACAACAAAAGCTCGGCGTGGTGCTGCTCACCCACTCAGTGAGAGGAATCAGGCCGCAGAGACACCTAGAGGTCTTCAGGAGGTGAAATGCAGGGACAAAAATGAAACAGGGAGGGGTGACGTGAAGACCGCGATATCTCCCCGAGCGCCCCTGTGTCTATCAAAGATGAATGGGCCGGCCTGCTCTGGGCTCCCCGGAGAACACAGTACTAGTCAGCCATCAAAAGGAAGAACGTTCCAGTCCCTGCATGACTCTCAACTTGACTGGCTTGAACAAAGCCTGTGTGAGGAAAGCATATTGAGGGGTGCTGGGGTCTCACGACAACTTGACTTTGGGGTGTCTCTGCTCCTTGTGCCTGCCTCTCCAGCTCCTCCCTTCTCTTGCTGCTTCCCGGCCACCATGATGTGAGGAACTTTCCTCCCCACACTCATCCGCTGTGATGCTCCTGCCTTGGAGCAGCCGACCATGGACTGCACCCTCTGCAGCCGTGAGCCAGTGCCTGAGCTTTATGTCTCCACGACACAGTTGTACGGATTGACCGACTGACCAATGGATCACATGGGTGAGGATTGATTGACTGACTAATCACATGGTGGACCTCAGGCCCAGGACCGTGGATCCTTACCCCACGACCCCAAATCTCCACCCCAAACTACCCCGTGTGGCTGGTTCCTGCCTTAAGATTCTCTGGGGTGGCTTTGCCTGACCCCAAATCTGATTGGTAGAAGATTCAGTAGGACCCCATTCCTTCCCGCCTTCCAGTGACCAAAAGTGCTCTGTGAGTGTGGGTGTGGGCGTGGGTGTGTGTGGGTGTGGGTGTGGGTGTGTGTTCATGTGTGTGTTTTCCTGCCGATTCACCCCAGGGCTGCACACTGAGCCGCTCAGCTCCATCCCCTGCTCTTTTCATTTCTTACCTGAGAGAAGATCTCGCTAATTGGTTGAGTGGCCCCAGGCTGGGCTCACCCTTCGGACCCTCCCGCCTCAGCCTCCTGCTGGAGTGCTGGGATGCCAGGCAGACAGCACCACACCCAGCCATCAGCAGGGATAGCAGGAAGGCCAGAAGAAAGATTACTTCCAAGGAGCCCGGGACAAGGACTCGGCAGCCAGGCTGAGGACAAGGTTATCCTGTCTCTGCCTCTGGCTCTCTCTCTCTCTCACACCCACTGGAATCCACGTTCACATGGGCCACAAACCTGGGCCACCCGCCCCTCCCAAGCCGGTTCCCCAGAGCCGGCAGAGAGCACAGGACGCTCCGGTGACAGCCGCTGTGATTAGGGCCCGGGCTCCTCCCTGGGGACGCCCGCCCCCCTCCTCTCCGCCCCTCATGGGGGACAGAGCCGCAGCCGCCTGCAGGAGGCCGAGGCAGCACCCCACCCGCCTGCAGGGCTCACCCTGGCCCGGGGACTGCAGCTGGCCTGCGCTTCCTGACCCACAAGCCAATCCCAGCCCTCCCCAGGGGCCGCACCCAGCCAGTGCGCCTTCCCGGTACCCGGCCCCCTCCCAGGGCCAGCCCTGCGCCCCCGGAGCTGACAGGCGGGCAGAGGCGCCCCTCCCAGCAAGAACCCCGCCCTGCCCCTGCACACCCCGCTGAGGACCAGGTCAGCGCCTCCCGCTGGGCGAGATTTGTCTCTCCCCTGTGCTTTAAGGTTCATCGTCAACCTCCTGTGCTCGGCACTCCAGGCCTCATCTCTGCACTGAAACTCACCTTGTTCCGGGACCCGGGCACGCCCATGTCTGCAGCAGCAGAGCCCACAGAGGCTGCGTGTTGGAAGTGGCCTCTATGCGCATCAGCAGATGGAAGGAGAAAGAAAATGCAAGGGACACACAGTGGAGTACTGCTCTGTCATGACAAAGGATAGGCCCCAGTCATGGGTAGGAAAATGGCTGCCCTTCAAGGCCATGATGTTAAGTGAACTAAATCAGACATGCAAGCTTCAGTGTCATGCGGTTCCCCTTGTGTCAGAAAACCAAAGTATAAATGAAGAGCAAAATAAAGGGTAGATAATAGGATCTAGGGAAACCGATCTTTCTCGGGTGGGGAGGGGACATAAAAGTCGCTGAGATTCGCAGTGTCTGTCACCACACGACCTCCCCTCAGCAACTGGAATCATTATGTAGCACAGACAGAGTCCAAGAAAAATGTATTTTAAGCCAGGCCTGGTGCTGCACCCCAGCAATGCCGGCACTCGGAAAGCTGAGGCAGGAGGGTCTCTAAGACTTCAAGGCCAGCCTGTGTTACACAGCAAGACCCTGTCTTTAAAAAGAAAAAATCAAGATACTGTTCCACCAGCTGTGCTTGGCTGTGACACAAAGATACCCATCTCTGCTCTCCTACGATCTAGTGGACAAAGACTGAAAATTCAATAAAGATTTAAAAAAATACAGCAAGGTCCAACCACACTGCCTTCAGCCACTCCAGCTCCAAGGGAGACCCTCCTGCCTCTGCCTCTGCCTCTGCCTCCTCCAGGGTTCCAGGTGGCTCTGGGCTGTGGCCTGGGCAACTTAAAGAACTCGCAAGATCCTGCTTCCAAATCGAAAACAGAAAAAGAAAGATTTGGGTAGATTTGCCTCTAAGGACCAGCCCGCTAATGTAGTGCAACACCAGAAGTGAAAATTAAAGTTGAAGCTTCATTTTTTTATTTCTTGCTTCGAACAAAACAATTGCTCATTTTATAAACATCTTTTTTTTTTTTTTTTTGGTACTGGGAATTGAACTCAAGACTGCATTTGCGAGGCAGGTGCTTGTGCCCCTGAGCTATATCTCCCAGCCAAACATCTAATATTTGATAATTTTATGCAGTTCTCGTCCACACTCAAATTTGATTTTGTGTTTAGTTTTTTTCATATACAAGAGACTCCCAGAGAATCCGATAGCATTTTAGAAAAACAGGGATGAGGAGGGAGTGAATCACCATCTGATCAGAAATTGCTTCTCACTCATAGCTATGGGCGAGGCATCGGGCACCCCAAACACAAATCCCACAAACGGAAACAGAAATCAGTCAGCCAGGAGCCTGCCTCCATTGCCCGAGGGAGCTGGGTTTATTCCCGGGGGTCAAGGACTCCGCAAATAAAACTTACCCAAGTGGGGTCTGTGTTTTTCTTCTCAGCTTCTGACTGTTACAGTCACTCTCAAGAGACAGAGACCCAGAGAGAGAAAAATACACACATTTCCATCCGCTGGTGTTCACAATTTACGATAAATTCACAGTTTATTATAGCATACGAGGTGTGGTCAAATGTCTAAAATTTTTAAAATTTATTACAGTGAAAGCCACACTGCTATAAATCCTCTCAAAATCCTCCTGGCTTTGCACACACTCATCCCGCCGTCCTGGCCGCTTTCTGCAGCAGCTCTGGAGTCCTCCTTCCTGAGGGTCTTTAGCTGCGCTGTCCTGGCCGCCTCAATGTCCTGAATGCACCTGACATGTTGACCTTTCTTGGTCATGTTGACCTTGGGGAGGAGCCGGAAGTTGCATGGTGCTGGATGCAGTGACCACGGTGGATGAGGACACAGCCCTGTCTGTTTAT
>NW_004955499.1:663512-665465 GCF_000276665.1 Chinchilla lanigera | reverse complement strand
GGCGCCTCCGTCCCTCCCGCCCTGACGAATGTCCCCGTTGCCTGTGTGATTTAATTTAATTTTCACTCCGCCCGGGGCGCGCAGCAGCTGGACGGTGATTAAATTCCCCTTCAGCTGCTGCCCTGGGCTGGGCGGCGTGGCCGTCATGGAGCCCCAGAGACGGCGGCCAGCGTCCCTGGGCCCCGGCAGGCGGCGATCCCAAGTACAGCGAGTGCTGCGTTTTTTCTGGTTTGTTTTCTTGGGACAGCGTCTCACTCTGGAGCCCAGGCTGGCCTCGAACTCATGGGGACCTTCCTGCCTCAGCCTCCCAAGTGCCGGGGTCATGCCCAGCTAAAGGGTTCCCCCAAAACCCTCCACACACAGAAGCATCTACACCCCATCTCCAAAGCACCAGGGGATGCCCCAGGCAGCGTGGGACACAGTTACAAAGCCATCAGCTCAGGTCAGGGAGACGGGGCCGAGCTCCACCCATGGCCTGACCTGGAACTTGAGAGGATCCAGAACCAGTGTTTTTCTCAGCTCTGCATGAAGGCTCTGGAGTCCAGCAGGTGGTCAGCCCAAGGGGACCAGAGGGCCGAGCCAAGGCAGCAGGTCTGCCTCCAGCCATGATCTGCATGTCAAGTCCATCCCTGCTGTAGCAGTTTTGTCAGAACCTACTCCTTTTTCATGGCTGTGCAGTATTCCACTGTGTGAGCAGGCCACTTTCTCTCTGTCCATTCACCCCGGGTGACATTTGGGCTGTTCCACCTTCTGGTGATTGTGAGTGACACCTCAGTAAACAGACACCCGCAGCTTCTGTCTGCACCCGTTTCCAATTCAGCCCCAGCCACGTGCAGAGAAGTGAAAATTTCCAGGCAGCACCGCCCTGCAGCTTTGGAATTTTCTCTACATACGGACTGGTTTCTTCATGGACTAATTTTGACTCCAAGGGAAGCCTTCTTTCGGGAAAATTCGGGCAGGGCCTTCCCTGGGGGCTGAATCATGTCCCCGGGAAAGATACGCCCCTGTTCAGCCCCCGGGCCCTCATGGGAGGTCCCTTCTGGGGGTGGACCACAGCTGGAAACAGGCGCCCTGCAGGGGGAATTCATGGAGCATCTGGAGAGGACATCCCCCTGCCTCAGCCTCCTGAATCCAACCACAGCATCCTCATGAGGGACAGAAGAGAGGCCGCAGACACAGAGGAGAAGCTGCTCAAGGACTTGGGAGGCTGAGGCAGGAGGATTGCAAGGTACAGCACAGCCGGGCAACTTAGCAAGGCCCTGTCTCAAAATCTAAGAAGTCAGACATCCACGCTTACAGATCATATCGTTTCTCTTCCACGAGAAACCGGACGTGCAAGTAAATCAGTTCTCTCCTGTCCCAAGAGACTGACCCTCGCCCCAACGTCCCACAGGGGGCTTCCTGCATTATTGATTATTTTTCCCTAAATAGAACCTCGGCAGGCGTCTCTAGAAATCCCCCTTGAGCTCCGTTCCTCCCGGGTGCACGCACTGCATGACAGATCTCGGGAATGCACGATCCCCAGATTTTATCCCAAGGCGGGCAGCCGAGCGATCCGGGGCCCCCTCGATGTTCTGTCTGCTTTTCTAGCCCTGTTTTTCAGCAGCCCACACCCAGGACCTCTTTGGGGTCTCAGACTGGGGTGCAGCTGGGTTCCTCTGTCTATCAGGACATTTCTCTTCTGTCATCCCAGCACTTTCAGAGGCTGAGGCAGGAGGACTGCGAGATGCAGCCCAGCCAAGAGGACCTGGCGATGAAGCCTCTTTCCTGAGGGTCTTTAGCTACACTGTCCTGGCCGCCTCTATGTCCTGAATGGACTCGACACATTGACCTTTCCTGGTCCTTTTGACCTTGGGGAGGATCAGAAATGAGGAATTGGGCCATGGTAAGGTTGCACATGCTGCTATGCTGGGTCTGCTACAGGACCGAACCACTCATCCATCCATCCATCCA
>NW_004955499.1:662124-663412 GCF_000276665.1 Chinchilla lanigera | reverse complement strand
CAGAGAGAGAAGGGAGGAGCCGGGGACAAGAACTCACCTTCCAGGTCACACCCAGTGACCACCTCCACCAGGTCCCGCCTCCTACAGCACATTCAGCCAGGAGCTCGTGCATGATGGATCCACCGAGGAGCACAGTGCCCTGAAATCCACCCTTGCATGGTCTTGAGGTTTTGGGGCAAGGTCTAGACCTCAACCACGATGCCCATGGAGGGTCCCAGGACCTAAGATCTCCAACAAGGAGTCTGTACAGCAAGACCGGCACCTCCACACCCTGCGGGACCTTGGTGGCCAGCGCTGGGCTCCGTCCAGGGTCTCCTGACCACACTTCCTTGTGCCGCAACCCAGGGGTGCAGCGCCATCCCCCACAAGCGCCCACAGCCAGCTGTATGTACCAGCTGCTGACCCTGCTCACCCTGTCCAGCTCCCGCCGCCCGGATGAGCCCGGCTTCTGCAGGCTCTGCCCAGAATCGGCCCCACGCTCTTCCGGGCAGGGGACAGACAAGCCACAGTTCTGCTGTCCACAGTGTCTCCCTTGAGGGGTTTCCTGCCAGAGGCCCTCCTGGGTGATGTGATGAGTGCTTTTGCATGATATACTGAGTCCTCCTAGGTGATATGCTGAGTCCTCCTGGGTGATATACTGAGTCCTCCTGGGTGATATGCTGAGTCCTCCTGGGTGATGCAGCTAAGTGCCCCCAGGTGATAAGGCTGAGTCATCCTTGGTACTGGCGCTGAGTCCTCCTGGGTGATGGGCTGAGTCCCCCTCCACTTTCCCTGTGGGTTCCCTGCAGACACTGTCTTCACTGCCAGCTGCCCAGATAGTGGTGTTTTTACCTTCCTTCCTTGGACCAACCTGGCCTGGGCCCTCAGCCCCTTGAGAGCAGCGCCCCACCAACCAGCGCCATCTGCAACACCCGCAAGGCCCACTCAGATCACACACAACAGTCCAGGTCCCCCCGGGCACCAGGGCACTGAGCAACACTGCAGACCCAGCAGCTCTGCTCCTGAGCACCCTCACCACCCAGGGAGGAGGCCCTGGCCCTGGCCACTGTCCCACACCCTCCCCAGCCCCGGAGCAGGAGCCATTCACTGCTCACTCGGGGATGCATGCACAAAACCGGGCCACGCACCCCAGACACCCACCTTGATGCTGAGGAGCCCTGCGGGGGACAGGGGATTTCTGTCATCTATGCAGCCCTCTGCCAGTCTGTGTATCCATCCATCAGCCATCTGTCCATCTGTCCATCCACTCATCTGCCCATCCATCCACCCACCCACCCAAGTGTCCACC
>NW_004955499.1:653666-656184 GCF_000276665.1 Chinchilla lanigera | reverse complement strand
ATCCACCCATCCATCCATCCATCCATCCATCCATCCATCCATCCATCCACCCATCCATCCACCCATCCATCCACCCATCCACCCATCCACCCACCCATCCATCCATCCACCCATCCACCCATCCATCCATCCATCCATCCATCCATCCATCCATCCACCCATCCATCCATCCATCCATCCACCCATCCACCCATCCATCCATCCATCCATCCATCCACCCATCCACCCATCCACCCACCCATCCATCCACTCATCCATCCACCTATCCTCCATCCACCCGCCCACCCTTGCACTCATGCTTAGGACGAGGCTGTGGAGTCATCGCTGCTCCACTTCCTGCATGCACCTTCTGAAGCCACCACACCCAAAGGTGGGCGCGTGGCCCATGCACGATGGTGTGCGGAGTGGGCTGCACACACCTCCTTGTGTCGGCTTGGGGACGATGTGCAAACAGGCACGTGTCCTTAGGGTTGGGAGCTGTCACCCCACATGCCCTGGTGGCCAACATCGGAACCAGCGTCCCCGGGGTCGTCCAATCACCCTCTTCCTGGGACCCGAGCTTGGGCTTCCATCAGCAAAATTAAAACTCCACATTTCCGTGGAGACGGGGGCAGCGCACCCCTGCCCACGGGGGGGCCTTGTGGAGTCTGCTGGCTGAATATTAAAATCCTAAACAGCTGACGGCTGGCTTCTCACAGCACGGTGTAACTTTGTTAGTGCACTCCACGGAGCTTGGGGCCGGCCCATCGATCGCCCCGGGCCGTGCATAATTCATGCCGCGCCCTCCCCAGGCACCGGGACGCCCTGATACTCTGTGACCCAGCGGTGAGCACCCAGAACTCCAGCACTGGCATGAAAAGCGATTTCCACACACAGGAGACGGCACGCGGGCGTCACTCAACGATCGTCTCGCGGAACTCAGCACAACCTCGCGGCCCCAAGGGGCTGCTGATGAACAGGTGGGCGTGAGCCGTCCCCTCCGGACTCCACAGCCGGCTGGGATGTCTGGGGACGTTCCCAGCCTGGGCAGCTGAGAAATCGTGGGGCCAGCTCGGCTCCTGAGCCCCTCCTGCGGTGGCAGAGACCAAGGGCCAGAGCTTGGGGACAGAAACCTGTTTCCCTGCGGAAATCTGACAGGAGTCGGGTCTGGGTGTCGGACACTTGTAGGAACATAGTCCCGCCACACGGGGACGGGGCGGGGACATCTCGGGGACACTGTTCTGTCTGCACACGGGGACAGGATGTGGACGAGTCGGGGACATTGTTCTGTCTCTACACAGCTGTCCCAGCCAGCAGCCCGCAGCCCTACAAGTAACACCCAGGCCCCACACTGGGTGTTCAGCTCCACCAACCTGGCAGCACCGGGTATAGGGCACAGGGCACCAAGTCGCTGCCTGCAGTGAAGGGGATGGAAGAATGCACCCACCGTCCCTGTCCTGAAACCCTCACCACCGTCTCCCCAGGCCTGCAGCTTCCCCTGGGCGGCCAGGCAGAGCTGCCTCTGCAGCCCCCAGCAGCTGCCAATGGGTAGCGATCACGCCTGTCATCCCCACATACTGCAGCAGCCGGGAATGTGTGTCTCTGTGCCGAGTGTTGCGTGTCCTGCTGCTGCATGTTGTGTGTGCATGTGCTCCGTGTCTTGTGCGTGCGGCTTTCTCCGGCTGTACTCTGTGTACTGTTTGTCCCGGGCAGCTGCTCTGCCATTGGTGACCAAGTGCTTCACAGAGTCACCCGGAGTCAGGTGGGCCAGACCCGTCACCCCCACCCCAGTGAGGCTGAGGCAGGAGGATCCTAAGTTCAAACTCAGGGTGGAACACACAGTACCGTGGGGAGGGCCAGCGGGCCGGCCTGCCACTCCAGCCCAGAGGCGCAGACGGCGGGGGACCGGGACGGGGCAGGACGAGGTCCCGAATCTCAGCGCTGCCATCACCCGCCCCTGGGAGGGGATTTGCGCCTGGCCGTGGGCTCTGGCCGGGATTAGGGGGATTAAGGGAGCCGGCGCCTCCTGCCCGGCTGGAGCTGTCGGTGCCCACAAAGGGCGTTAGCATCACAAAGAGCCGGCCTGGGAGCAAAGGGCCTCCATGCCCGGCTTCTTACGTCCCACCAGCGCCAAGGTGTCGCTGTCATTATTCAAATCTGCGCATCCCGCCCCCGCCCCAGGCCAGGAGGGCCAAGCCCGCGCCTCTGTGAGCACCCTGCAGCTAATTGCGGGGCTTTCACGGCCGGGTGGGAGGGACCGAGTGGGACGCTGGGCGGGATGGGACAGACGGATGGATGGACGGACGGACAGACGCGCGCCCGGCCCTTCCTCACCCCGTCCAGTGCGGAGGGAGCCGGCCCGGCGGGCTTGATGTCCCTCATTAGGCACCGGCTCTGCCTCCCGGGGACATGAAACGCAGGCAGCCCGACCCCGGGAGGCCGGGCCTCGGTGGCGACGGTTCCGCCCGGGTCACCTCCCGGCCGTCGCCGCTGTGCTCGTTAAAATCCCTCATTTACATCTCCCGGGCAGGCGGGAAGC
>NW_004955499.1:650392-652982 GCF_000276665.1 Chinchilla lanigera | reverse complement strand
CCCGGACAGGGAGGCAGAGATGTCGTCAGTCCCTTGGCCCAGAGGGTCAAAGAGCTGGACTCTAAATCAGAGCAAAACGACCCCAGCCTTGGGTGCGGGGACATTTTTGTTTAGCACGCATCTCTCAGAGCGGATTTTCCACCTGAGCAGTAACTGCGGTCCACACTGTCAGGTATGAGACCCCCGGGTCCAGCCCAGGGCAAAGGAGGCCTCCCGAGCCGGCGGTCCAGGGAGGCACATCCGGGAGGGGGATGCGGGAAACACCCGTCATGCACCCGACACCGCACACGAGCTCCCACGGCCAGGGTCCCGCGGCCGCAGCAGGCCGGCCGGAAGCTCAGCTCCGCTCCAAAAAGCCCGTCGCATGTCCTGTGACAGGAGGAACCGCGCTCCACGGACCCTCTGGGTGGTGTCATCATCCCTGACATCTAACATGAGGCCAGTAGCTGTTATAATCATGGGACCACCGTGTTAGTGTGTATTAGTCAATACGGAGCCCCCGTGTTAATTGTGGTATCCAATATGGAATACCATGTTAGTGTGTACTATCCAATGTGGAGCCATCATGTTAATGTGTGGGATCCAATGTCGAGCCATCATGTTAATGTGTGATATCCAATGTGGACCCATCATGTTAATGTGTGATATCCAATGTGGAACCACCACGTTAATGTGTGATATCCAATGTGGAACCACCATGTTAATGTGTGATATCCAATGTGGAACCACCATGTTAATGTGTGATATCCAATGTGGAACCACCACGTTAATGTGTAATAGTTAATATGGAATCACCATGTTAATGTGTGGTATCCAATGTGGACCCATCATGTTAATGTGTAATAGTTAATATGGAATGACCGTGTTAATGTGTGCTATCCAGTATGGAACCACCATGTTAATATGTAATGTCCAATTATATTGACATGTAACATGGGACCACCATGTTAATATGCAATATCCAACACGCTACCGCCAGGTGAGCATGCAATGTCTAGCGCTGGAGCACCGTGTTAACACACAATATCCCAGCACCATCCTATGGGCCTTCTCACAACCTGAAACTCTCTCCTGCACATGTGACGGTCACTGGACCTTCCATGACGCTGGCCCTGGGCACAGGTTACAGGTGAGCAGTTGGGCCGGCCCTGTACCCCGACCATTTGTAACGGTTCAGACCCTGGGCCCCAGTGAGCATCACAGCCATGGAGCTGGGTCCTCCCCTTTCTGCGCCTTCCAGCCCACAGGGGCTCACTCTCTCCGCGACAGCACGGAGGAGCCCTCACACACTCCCACGGCTCTGCCCACCAGGAGTACCACATCCCTGGGGGAGTAAAGTCAGTACATCGCGGATACCAGCGCAGGCAAGCTGTGGAACCAGCCAAGGTGCCAGTGGGCAGACAAATGGCTAAGGCAAATATGGTGGATGTGCCCATGGGAGTACTACACAGCCACGAAGAAGGTGAGGCCCCTCAGCTGCAGGACAACGGAAGGGTGTGGAGGTTGGGCTGCGAGCCACAGCCCTTCTGTCAGGCCCCGAGAGCAGAGCGTGAACGCCCTACGCACCTCCACATCCAGGGTGCTGGGCTGCAACATCAAACATGGTGGCCGCAGTCCGCACTCACACCATGGCAGCTGGTGAGCACAGGGACCAGCAAGCTTCTCTGCACGATGAGGCAATGGCTAAACACCCCCTGCACCCGCCCCCCATTGACATACAAGGACCTGCCCCTGGGGGGCCCAAAGCTAGGAGCCCTGGGACAAATCTTTTCACCTGTGTGTTTTGTCAATAAAGTTTTATCGGCACGAGCCCTTTGACACTGCTGGCGGGAAGGTGAATTGGTGTGGCTGCCGCAGAAAGCGCTATGGAGGGGCCTCGAACAAGCTAGAGCTCGAGCTGCCCCTCCATCCAGGAACACCACTCCTTGGTATATACCTGAGGGATTCAAGTCAGCGTCACATGGAGAGAGACACCTCTGTACCCGCGGCTGTGCGGGGCCCATCACAGTAGCCGAGATAGGGAACCAGCCTAGAGGTCTGGCCCCGGATGAATGGCCAAAGCAAAGGTGGTATCTATAGACGCAGTGGAGCACTATGCAGCCAGGAAGAAAGAAATCCTGTCATGTGCTGCAAATTACGACATGGCGATCATCGAGGTAACTGGAACAAGACACACTCAGGAAGACAGCGGTCTCCTGCTTAACCCCATCCGTGGAATCTGGGGCAGAGGGGACAGAAAAGTAGCAAAGAGAGAGTTGCAGATGAGGAAGAGGGCGGGAGGAAAGGAACGGAAGGTGGTGGAGGTAATGAGTGCGTGAGTGCGACCGAAGAGTTCCACGCACACGGGGGGAGGCGGGGACAAGCTCACTCAGTATTCCCACAGCCAAAGCCACGCTCTCCTTAGGGATTCTCTCACAGTGACAAAAAACTGACTAACAGATGGAGCCTCATGGATGGGATCCACATCCTCATCACAGAGACCCCAGAGAGCTCCTGCCCCCTCCCACCATGTGAGGACGCAGCAAGAAGGCGCCGTCTGTGACCCGGGAAGCAGCCTCAGCAGACACGGGCTCTGCCACGCCTGGACCTC
>NW_004955499.1:647643-649090 GCF_000276665.1 Chinchilla lanigera | reverse complement strand
CAGTGGACCTCAGCCTCCAGGACTGGGCCACCGAGCTCTGCTGTGTGTCAGCGCCCGGGCTGTGGGATTGTATATGGCGGCCCCTGTGGACTAAGATAGGGAGGGACCAGCGCAGTGGACTTCAGCCTCCAGGACTGGGCCACCGAGCTCTGCTGTGTGTCAGCGCCCGGGCTGTAGGATTGCATATGGCAGCCCCTGTGGACTAAGATAGGGAGAGACCAGCGCAGTGGACTTCAGCCTCCAGGACTGGCCACTGAGGTCCACTCTGTCACCCTAACCCTGTGTGCTGCCTGGGCCGCCATGTGCAAAGGCACAGCTGTAGCTCCACCACCTGGGAGGCCGCAGCAAGACGCATGAGGGTGACGGTGCCTGGACCAGCCTGTCACCGCCTGTGGATATAAAAGCTGTCTGGGAGACTGAGGCAGGAAGAAACCCCACTCCAGCCCAGCTTGGCAATTTAGAGACTTAGCGATACCCTCTCTCAAAATAACATTGGAGCAGGACGCGGCAGGTGGCTGCAGGGTCCCCGGCTGGGCTGCAAGCTGACTGGAGTCAGATGGGACTTAGCTGGGCCAGGCTGCGGCCGGGAAGGGATGATAAACACGGCCCTCGGGGCGCCGGGACACACCTGACCTTCCCCCGAGAGTTTACATCCCGGCCGGGGTCAGCGCCCAGTGTGGCCAGGAGGGCGCAGCGGCTCCTCTTGCTCAGTCTGCAGCCTGGGCATCTGAGCAGTGCAGCCAAGGCGGTGTGCCCAGAGCCCCTCTGGGAGGGACCGAGTGTCCAGCACCCGCGGAGCCCGCAGTGCTGTTTGTTATCTCCGGAGGGCCGTGCCGCGTCCGGGACAGGGATCGTCAGGCCTTTGTCCTTTGCAGCCGGCCCGTCGGGCAGGCCGCCTGCTCCTTTGGCGGGGGTGCAGCTCAGGATCCTGGCCGTCGTGGTGGGCAGCTGCGTGGACAGGGCACACAGCTCTTGTTTTCTGTTGTTTTTGGTTTTTGTGTTGTTTTATCTTTGCAGACCGAGTCTCACTCTGTAGCCAGAGCCAGCCTCAAACTCATGACAATCCTCCTGCCTCAGCCTCCCCGATGCTGGCCAGAGCAGCATGAGCGTGGACACAGCCCTCCTGCTCGACCCGGCGACCTCCGTGTCAGCTCCTGGATCTGCGGATGGAACTGGTGCTACGAGCGGTGTCCAAGCTCCAGGGAACGGGCTTGTTTTTAAAAGACCCTGAGCTGGGCAAGGAGGCTGAGGCAGGAAGATCTCAGTGAGTGTGAGGCCCACCTTGGCTATACAGGGAGACCCTGTCGCCAACAGCAACAAAATAAAACACAAGGGACGCAAAAAAAACAGCAGATCCTGAGAAACTATCTTGACGATACCAATAGGTAAAATAACAACCACTGATAATGTCCTACCACTTTGTCTGTAATTCGGTGAATCCCCCTAT
>NW_004955499.1:642719-646901 GCF_000276665.1 Chinchilla lanigera | reverse complement strand
TGGGGGCGCACGCCTGTCATCCCAGCACTCGGGAGGCTGAGGCAGGAGGATCATGGCAAGTTCGGGACCAGTCTGGGCTACAAAGTGAGCTCAAGGCCGGCCTGAACTGCACAGCGAGACGCTGTCTCAAAAGGACCAAAAAAAAAAAAAAAAAAAACTATTAAAAATGCTGGTCATTCTGGTGCTCACATCTTCTCCTTGTTATTTTTGTTGCTGCTGGTGCTTTTGAGGAAAGCAGGCAAGATCTCACTGTGAGGTCCGGGCTGGCCTCGAACTCAGGGATCCTCCTGCCTCAGCTTCCAGAGTGTCGGGTTACAGGTGTGTGCACCGCGCCGGCTTCACATCCCCTCATTTCCGACAGGTGATCGCAGCATTTGGCCATTTACGATGGCGCCTGCGGTGGCGTTTATTTAGTCTCCTTGACTGTGGGATCTGCTTAGGAGCGCTGAGGAATTCCCCGCTGAATTTCACCAAAGCTTATTTCTTCCCCTTCGTTTGCGGCTGTAATTAATCGTGCGAGGAGATTTACCGATTGCAGGGACCTCATCGCCCTCCGGAGATAAATAATACTTCCTCCCTTTAATCCTCCGCGGAGTGCTGTCTGCGGGGAGACGGGGCTGCCGGTCCCCGCGCCGGAAACTTCTCATGAAGGTTTTTTTAAATTACGCGCACACCCTGGAGCGAGCTGCTGAGACCCGCCCCGTCTGAGTCGCCTGTCCTGAAAATGCACTTCCGGTCCTGAAAATGCACTTCCGATCCTGTGGGGCCGGGGCCACCCTGCGGCCGTCTCCACACAGGCTCATCCTGAGGTCCTGGGGGTCAGAGAGTCACTCGACAAACATCCGGGGACGCGGCTCCTTCTGCAGCGGCACCTGCGAGTTGCTGTGTCCGCGCCCTGCGGCTGGCGCTTTGCTGTCTGCGTCTGAGCCACCGTGGCTGCCCGGTTTATGGTTGATTTTCCCCACATCATTTCTCAGAATTCTACTTAGAAACATCATGGGAGTATTATGTGGTGTTTTTTTCCTTTTTGCTTTATTTTTGTGCTGAGCCTCGGACTCCGGGTCTTTGCACTTTGATCTATATCCCTCGCCGCTTTTTTAAAAAAAAATTCCTTTTAAATTTTGAGAGAAGGTCTCACTTAGTCTCTAAATTACAGAGAGTAGGCTCAAACTTGAGATCCTCCTGCCTCAGCCTCCCAGGGGACTGGGTTGAGTGCAGTCTGATGCTAGGACCGTGGCACCATGCCTGAAACTTTGCAGCTTCTATTTTTTTGTTTGTTTGTTTGTTTTTGTCTTTTTGAGACAGGGTCTCTCTATGCAGTTCAGGCTGGCCTTGAGCTCACTTTGTGGCCCAGGCTGGTCTCGAACTTGCAATGATCCTCCTGCCTCAGCCTCCCAGGGGACTGGGTTGAGTGCAGTCTGATGCTAGGACCGTGGCACCATGCCTGAAACTTTGCAGCTTCTATTTTTTTGTTTGTTTGTTTGTTTTTGTCTTTTTGAGACAGGGTCTCTCTATGCAGTTCAGGCTGGCCTTGAGCTCACTTTGTGGCCCAGGCTGGTCTCGAACTTGCAATGATCCTCCTGCCTCAGCCTCCTGAGTGCTGGGATTACATGCAAGGGCCCAGAACTTCGCGGCTTTTAGGAAAACCTTTTTTATGAGCATGTAAGACTCCTCCTGCTGACCCAAGCAGTGGGCCTGCACTGGCCCTTGCTATGACCCAGGGCCCCGTCTGCTTCCACAGATAGGACCTCAGCAAACCCACCCCGGGGTCTGCCTCCCCCTTCGGCAGCCTAACAAGACCAGTTCGTAGCAGGCGCCTCCTGTTAGATTTATTCCTGGCATCGTTAAACGGCTTCCTGAGCGGCCCAGCGCCGGCAGTCAGGTGGGAAACACGGGAATCCGGAGGAAGAGGCGAGCAGATTACTTCCAGATGGTGAAGACGACGACCGAGCAAACGCCCGGGAGAGTCCAGGTTTAAAAAAAAAAGTTCAGAACCATGAAGAGCATGTGGCCAGGTGCTCTGACGGAAAGCAAATTGCTCAGAAGTGCACGGCTGCGCCGGGGCCGCCTGCACTGCTTTGGAAAATGTAAAAGGAAATGCCTCCGCTCACCGAACTAATGTAAAGTGCTCGGGACATGTGCGCGCTCCGCGGGAAGGAAAAACAAATTGCTCGGCGCGATGAAAGGCAGACGACGCGGGTCTGCGGGGAGCGCCGCCGCCTCCGCCTGCCCTGCCCACGTCCACCCCGCGGTAGTTCACCTCCAAACTCAATGTGTTTTCAATTGACTCCGAGCAGACTCCTTTTAACTTTGGCATAATCAGTCTAAATCTCATCTGGAAAGTAAATCTATAAAAATAACTAAGAAATCTTCGTCTGTGTGTGTGTGTGTGTGTGTGTGTGTGTGTGTGTAATAGACAACCAAGCATGAAAGTGAAAGGTTACATATTCAAAAACAAGACATGTTTTATTTTAAAAACGACGATGATTAAGCCAATGTGGAACTTGAGTAAGATTCTCCATATGGGAAAGAAACAGCCAGCCCTAAAATGCACCTGAGTGTCTAAGAATACTTAATGTACCGGAAATAAATGATTGGAAATCAGCAGACAGCTGGGTGTGGTGGTGCAAGCCTGTAACCCCAGCACTCGGGAGGCTGAGGCAGGAGGATTGTTGTAAGTTCAAGGCCAGCCTGGGTTACAAAGTGAGATCAAGGCCAGCCTGAACTGCATAGCTAGACCCTGTCTCAAAAAAAAAAAAAAAAGAAAGAGAGAGAGGAAAAAAAAGAAGAAAGAATTAAAGGAATTAAGAGGCTAGTGAAAATCATAAAAATGATTTTTAACCTTTGATGACAAGGTTGTATTGAGTGTCTCAGTTATACTTGTGCACCTAGATCTAACTGCAGCAAAGATACACTATTAAGATGCTATACGTTGGGCATAGATCATAATTGAGAAATTGTAATGTCTTCACCCCTTGAAATGAAAATCATATCAAAAGTATGTCGTTCCAGGAGACTTTGTATGTAGAATATTCATGTAAAACTTGTGAGCAAGCTTTCATTTTGATCAAACTGATATCTTCCTTTTTGTAACAAAACTGAAGATTCATCCAAAAACAAGAGGCTAGTGATAAATAGACATACATACATGATATATATATATACGATAGCTAAGGTAATTGTACTACTAATTTCCAGTGATCTGTTGAAAGGAGCAGTTCATGTTTAATTGTTTGATCACTCCTGCCCGCGTACACCTGGCAATCTGAGCAACTGCTTTGAAGATAACCATAGGTAATGCAACAACCATTGTTAATTCATCACTCTTTTTGAATTCTGTATCATCTCTATTGTTTTTGCGATGTTTTGTCTTTGTCTTTGTTAATTTGCTTTTGTTCTTTTCCCTTTAAAATAAAACTTCAAACCAGGAAATGCTGGTAGCAAAAAAAAAAGAAAAGAGGCTAGTGATTAAGAACTAAACGTTGCGGTGTTGGACGTTTACGAGGTCACATACTGGACCCAACCAGCCCGTCCACATGGGCTTCTGTATGTGCAGTGCGTGGATCTACGTGGGTGCCTATGCATGTATGCACGCATGACACACGCACACGTGTATACACATGTACTGTGCACGTGGGCACATACGTGTCACTGGTCTCTCCCTGCAGGGACAGCGCACTGTGCGTTATTTTATTTCCCTCTGACCCAAGCATAGAATTTATGCTAACCCTAACCCCGCTTCGCGTGCAGCACATGACCTGAGGCCGAGGAAAACGACCCCAGGACCCTCCTGAGACGCAGCCCACAAAGGCGGAGACGTCCCCAGAACCGCACGGCTCCACACCGCCGTTGGGAAAGTCTGGTGCCTGAAGGTGCAAAAAGAAAAGACAGAGCCTGCAACCTGGGGTTGGCTGCTCGCCGCACCCCGAATCTGCTCTCTACCCCGATTTGCCATCTGAAGACAGCGCCCCAAAGAAAGCAGTGAGCTTCACCTCCACGCCGGACAGTGGTGTGCAGCACGGGTATCCGCGTGATGAAGCCGGCCTCGCCCAGGGACAGGATTGGAACCCAATTTACACGTCCGGGAAGACATGCACTCGCCAGGACACAAAATTGGAGGCCAGGGCGGCCCTTTCAGTCAGGCCCTGTGTCTAATCCCCTAACCCTGACCCTGACCCTAAC
>NW_004955499.1:639286-641454 GCF_000276665.1 Chinchilla lanigera | reverse complement strand
ATAAATAATAATGCGTGTATGCATGCTCTTTACTGAGATGATGTTCGGCTCGATAATAATAATTACCAACAATGCCTGCCCCGAGTTTATAAATAGGAGTTCTGTGATCATAACGCTGAGTTCATACTGAGGGCATTGATATTGTTTATCTACACGACAGACTATGTTATCATAATTATTATTACTACGCAGTGGGTACGTCCCGTTGTTTATTTAAATGAGTAAATATTCCCTGTAATTATAATTATGACTAAATAATGTGTGAGCACACGTGGCTTATTTAAATGCGTATTCCGCGATCGTTATTATTATTTATAAATAATGCATGCATGCGCATGGCTTATGCAAATGAAAACTCTGTGATCGTAATTATTATTATTTGTACATAATTTGGGTATCCTTGTCCCTTATTTAAATGAACAATCTGTGATCGTAATTATTATTATTTAGAAGCAGTGAGTGCACCCGTGTCGCTTAAAGTGGCTATTCTACGCGATCGGGGTGCTGATCGTGAAGAGTAATGCAGCTGTTACAGCTGTTAATTTTTATTTTCATTGTGGGGAAGGGGCAAAAGAATCTCAATTCTCTCCGTTCCTTCCCCCACTGTTATTTATCCAAACCAATAAAACACTGGGGTAATAACAGTAATTTATAAACAACACACACCGTGCTGTTTATTTACATGAAAGCTCCGTGTCGCAATAATTATCATCAATCAATAATTCTTACCAATAAATAATGTTCTCATGCACATTGTTCCCCCACCCCAGTAAACGTTCCGTGATGATTATCTTCAGTAATCAATGCACGTGTCGATATTGTTCAAGCATTGGAATTTCATGCCTGGCAATGAGAAATAACACATGATGTGAGCATTGACACTGTTTATTTAAATGAGTGTTTGTTGATTGGCTCCCTGATGCCTAAGACCTCGGGCTGCGGCTGTGTGTGGGGAAGGGGTCTTAGAGAACTGGAGAAGGCAAACTGACTGTTTTTAGTCTAGAAATGTAAATTCACACTCAAAACACCACAACATGGCCGGGCATGGGGGCACACACCTGTCATCCCAGCACTCGGGGGGCTGAGGCAGGAGGAGCGCTGTGATTTCGAGGCCAGCCTGGACTCCATAGTGACAGCCTGCCTCAGAAAACAACAAAACACAAAAGTTAAAGGCCTCTATGGGGTAAAGAGAAGAAAGGCTAGAGAAGAAAAACTAGGGACATGATGCAGACCCTAGCGGAAACCAGGGTGGGGCCGCTAGGCGGTCGGGACACAAAACAGGTGCTGGTGCAAAGGCCCTGTGCTTGCCAGGCAGGTGCTGTGCCGCTGAGCTAAAGCCCCGGCCCCAGGCAACACCACTGGTCAGAGAAGAGATGGTGGTGACGGTCGGGAACGGCAGTCAGTGCGGCTGAGTGTTTTCACGGTAAAAACCTGTGGTTTGCAGCTACTGCTGTGCTCGGAGGCTATTTCATGCTCTTAAATTTATACCTGCGGGGGAGAAAGGAAAGGGGAAAATGCATGCTGAAAGGACTCATCTCAACATGCACAAAAAAATTTAAAAAAGGAAAAAAGAATGGAAAACTTAAAAAGGGAAAAAGAACGGAAAATTTTAAAAGGAAAAAAGAACCATGAATACAGGAGAAAAAAAAAAGAATTGTCAAGAAGAACGCAAGACAGAGAAAATTCTATTCCTTCAGTAGCTATTTGTGTGTGTGTATGTGTGTGTGTGTTTGAGACAGGGTCTTGCAATGTAACTCAGGTTGGCTTAGAACTATGGCAGTCCTCCTGCCTTAGCCTTCCCAGAGCTGGGATGATGGCATGGGCCTCTCTCCCTGGCGTAAACTTTTGTCATAATGAACCTGACCTGTGGATCTGGCAGAAAGGGTCACGCCCATTTATACCTAGTCATGGGTGCGGGACAGGAAGTCGCCCCCTGGTGGCCCACACCTGAGTGGCTCCAAAATCACCCTACTGTACTGGAAGGTCCACTGCGTTGATCTCTCCCGATCTTAGTCCATCGGGGCCGCCATATGCAATCCCACAGCCCGGGTGCTGACACACAGCAGAGCTCGCTGGCCCAGTCCTGGAGGCTGAGGTCCACTGTGCTGGTCTCTCCCTATCTTAGTCCATGGGGCCGCCATATGCAATCCCACAGCCCGGGCGCTGAC
>NW_004955499.1:633931-638906 GCF_000276665.1 Chinchilla lanigera | reverse complement strand
GCTGACACACAGCAGAGCTCGGTGGCCCAGTCCTGGAGGCTGAAGCCCGAGGTTCAGGCGTGGCAGAGCCCGTGTCTGCTGAGGCTGCTTCCTGGGTCACAGACGGCTCCTTCTCGCTGCGTGCTCACGTGGTGGAGGGGGCGGGAGCTCTCTGGGGTCCCTGTGATGAGGACGTGGATCCCATCCATAAGGGTCCACGCTCAGCACCTCCCAGAGCCCAGTGCCGACACCAGCATCCTGGGGTGAGGCCTCAGTGTAGGAATCTGGGGTACACATTCCTTCCAGTGCACTGGGCTCTGGAGGGCAGATAGGACCCCATAAGGAGAATGAACGCAGGAGGAAGTGCTGGCTGGGAAGGGGGTGGCCAGGGGCTCTGGGACACCATGCATGCGCTCAGGGTCTCCCCGGCCTGTCTCTGAGGGATGGTGGAATGCCCTGGCCCCTGCCTGGGTTCCTCAGCGTGTCCCATCCCTCGGAGCCCCTCCATGTGCAAACCCGACAGAGAGCATGGGACACTTCAGAGGTAGCACACCACATTCTGGCCCTTCTGGTCCCACCTACGGAACATCCGTCAGTGAGCGTTCCATGAATGTGTCAAATAGCTGAGAAAACCAAGTTAGGAGTGGTGGGGCTCACGGCTGCAGAGGGTGCAGTCCATGGTCGGCCGCTCCAAGGCAGGAGCGTCATGGCGGCCGGGCGTGGGGGAGGAAGGACGCTCACATCACAGTGGCCGGGGACAGAGAGAGCACAGGGACAAGACGGAGGCCCCAGGTCACGCTCACGACCCAATTCCTCTGCACCAGCGGGGACGGAGCTTCCAGCCCGGGTTCGAGCGGCTGTCCACGGGCCCCAGGCTGGGGAGGAAGCAGCACACCCCGGCGGGGTCCCAGCCCTGCGGCTCATGGGTCGTCACCGTCCTCAAAGCTGACGCACACCCCGGAAGCTGCTGGTGGTGCCAGCAGGAACCCTCTGAGCCGTGCCGTCTTTCCTCTCCTGGGAGGACTGTGCTGGTCCGGAGACGCAGGATTTCGTCCCAGCTCTGCGACTGGGTCTCACCAGTCCCGCAAGGTAAAGCTGGAGAGCGCAGGCCCTAACCAGGGTCCCCCCCACTTCCTTCCTCGCTGTGGCCCAGCTTTCCCTGGTGCAGAGCGTCTCCTCCGCTGTCGGTGCATACAGGACTCGCGGTCCTGCCGGCCCCCCAGAGGGAGACACTCAGGCGTAGCCCGCAGGGCCACGGTTGGGAAGCCGCTCACAGGTGCGCAAAGCATCACACGCTGGAGGCCCGGGCCCCCGTGGCCGTGGTGGGGACACGGTGGGACCTGCTGGGGCGAGGCCCCAGGGGAGGGAGCCAGGGGTGCACCCGCCCCAGCGGCCCCATGCCCATGTGCAGGAGTGGGCTGGGTTTTGCAGACGTGAGCTCATTCCTGCAGGAGCGGGTTGGTCAAAAGCCAGTGAGCCCGGCACGTCCCCAGCCTCTACCTTCTCCCCTTGCCATATGATTGGTCTGTCTCAACGTGCCGCCATCCACCATGACACCACCCACCGTGCCGCCATCCGCCGTGACACCATCCGCCGTGACACCAACCACCACAACGCCATCCAGCATGACGCCACCCATGATGACGTGCTCGCCGGCGCTGAGCTGCCGCCGGGATTTGCAGAGCGCCGAGCCGAGCAGCTGCGCTCCCAGCACACCAGCGAGCTCAGCGCTTCCCCGTGCCAGCGGGTGTGCCACGCAGGCGCCCTCTGAGGTCAGGACGCCCAGAGGCCAGCAGCACCGCCCGCCCCGACCTCGGAAGCTCCCCATGCAGCTGCACAAGTGCGTGCATTTCTGAGTCTGGCAGCCGGCTGTTTTCTGTCTGACGGCCACTCCCGTCCTCAGGAGGAGCGCGGCCTGCGGGGCGGGGACGGCTGGGAGGCGGCCGACATGCCACTGCACGA
This sequence comes from Chinchilla lanigera, assembly GCF_000276665.1. Classification (NCBI taxonomy): domain Eukaryota; kingdom Metazoa; phylum Chordata; class Mammalia; order Rodentia; family Chinchillidae; genus Chinchilla; species Chinchilla lanigera. The sequence goes on along the minus strand of NW_004955499.1, from coordinate 636,965 downwards.
AGCCTGCGGATGAGACGGCCGTGCAGGCTCCGTGGGCCGCAGCAGCGCTGGGTCACCGCCCCAAAACCAGTCTCCGCGCGGTACCCTCGGGTGTGCGGGAGGCACGGGGACCCCACCGCCCGCAGGTGACAGCACCCCACACGGTCTCGGCGACAGCACCACGCCGCGTGCCTGGCCCGGGCCGCACGCCTCTGCCTCCCGGGAGACAGAGTTAGACAATCGGGCCCAAAAATAAACACCTCCCACCCGAGAGCCAGAGCGTCCACGTTTGACAGCAAATCCCCAAAGCGGGAGCAGGCGGGAGGGGGAAGAGACGCCGGCGGAGCCGCCCCGCGGGCCACTGACTCCTGCAGCGGCACAGCGGTGTGAGCTGCACACACGGACGCACACACTCACGCACGGCATGTGCACACAGAGACACAGAACCGGGGGCACACGCATGCATGCGCACACAGGACCAGCATGTTCACACACGTGTGTGTTCACAGATGCACACAGATCTGGCGTGTGTAGAGATAGACGCATGCATGCACACACCCATGCGCACAGACACACACGGGGACAAGTGCGTTCGCACAAACACACCCTTGCACATGTAGAGACACAGAGCCATGTACATGCACACACAGAAAGAAACACGCATGACACACAGAGTCACACACAGACAAGTGCACGCTCAGACACACCCGGGCACGCTCAGACTCACGCAGAGTGGCACGCATGTGCAGATCCGTGCACACACACAGGCACACACGCGTGTGCACGCCGCCACAATCAGAGCGCCCGCACCCTGCCGACCCGGGATCTGCGGAGCCGCACACACAGGGGGGAAGTGCCAGGGTGCGGGCCTGGTGACCCCACGGGGCGGCGTGGACGGACGGACAGATGACCCTGGCCGCGTCTCCCCCGGGACGGCGCGTGCCGGCGGTGGGTGCAGGGTGGCCGGGGACAGGCGCCGCGCAGCGCACCCCCGTGCGTGGCAGGAGGAGCAGGCAGCAGGCTCATTTGGCGGCGCTGACAGCCGGCTGAGCGGGCATTAAATCATAGCCCCGAGGGACGCGCGCGCGGCGGCGGCTGGCAGGGCGGCTGTCATCTGCCCGCTCCCAGCAGCGATCACTCTTGACATGATTGGATCAAAATTAGTCACTACATTTAGATGTAAATTAGAGACATCCAAGAATACTAATGAGCACAAAAATACAGCCCCGTGTAATTGACACTGTGACAGCTTCCTCGACGGCCGCCCTGGCCCGGGACTTATTAGCACCCTGATAACGAAAGCAGCGTATCAAAAAAGTCAGGAAACTTTTTTGAGGGGCATATTTAACTCAGCCTTAAATCCCAAAGAAGTCTGTAACGTGAGCCCGCCCTGAAGTCGGAACCACCAAACGGCTGCGAGACACAGACATCCCGGCCGCGGCCCAGGCGCCCATCCCAGCCCGGCCCGGGCGGGCGGGAGGGCGGCGTCAACTCTGGGGCAGCAGCCGCACCCTCCGCCCGCTGCCCCCTTGAGCTCCCTGACCCCCAGGACTCCCCGGCGGCCGGACCCCAGCACCCACGGAGCTGCAGGACACACACATGGCGTACGTGGCCGCCAGCTTTTGCTCCCGCCCCCAGCACCTGACGGTGTGTCCAGGGCCGACCCGAATTTCCAGCACGCCCTTCCCTGGCTCTCACCAAAATTCTAGGGGTTAGAGATCTCCCCGCCGCAGCACCGCACCCTTCCCGCTCCGGAAGGCGTCAGTCGCGGCTCTGAAGTTGTTTAACAGTGTTAAACTGAAATTTTTTTTTTGAGACAGAGTCTTGCTATGCAGTTCAAGCTGGACTTGAGCTCACTTTGTAGCCCAGGCTGGTCTCGAACTCACAAGGATCCTTCTGCCTCAGCCTCCCGAGTGCTGGGTTGACAGGCATGCACCACCACGCCCAGCTAAAGTGTGAATTACTGACCTGTGAGGCGGGTCTACCCCATGCTGGGCTGCAGCTTGTGTTCATGCTTTTCTTCCGTGCTTGTGTTCGTGGGATAGGGCATTGGTTTTCAGGGGCCAAGCTCGCCCTGGGGAGCAGCAGACGGCTGCCAGGCAGGGCTGGGGACGGGGGACGGCCCCTGCCGGGGTCCTCGACCCCGGGAAACCTCACCCGCGGGCATCAGAGCCGGGGGGGGGAAACTCGAGGGAGAGAAGCAGCTTCCAGGGCAGAAAAAGCAAGAAATAACCAGAGAGTCCCCTCCGGCTATCCGTGTGACCCCAAAGCCACACCGTGATGCATGGACATCACTCCCGTCACCAGGCTTAGGCAGCAAAATGAAGCCTTCACAACAAAGTCCAGGTCGGAAAACCAAGCCCCTGCTCCCCGCCGCGGGCGGGCTCACCTGGATGTGCAGGGCTGGGGGGCACACCGGGCTCCACGCCCCCCTACTTTTTCATTCTTCATTTTGGAACAGCATCTTGTTAAGTCATGACATTGCCCAGTCTGAGCTTGAACTTGCCACGGTCCTGCCTCAGCCTCCTGGACGCTGTGAAGATGACAGGCAGGCAAACTGCTTTCCGCTGTGTCTCTGTATTTCCCTGCGTCTCGGTGGGTGCCCCAAACACTCCCCGTGGGAACGGGAATTCCCGGGCCGGCTTCACGCTGCCGAAACCTCGGGCACTGAGGCCGACGTCCTCTTCCTCCCAGCCACCGGCCCCTCAGGTGTCACCGGGGCGGGCAGGGTCCCCAAACGGCATGGGGGGCAGGACCACGGGAGGGACGCAGACAGGAGACGGGGCCTTCAACAGAGGCCTCGTGACGGAGAAACAAAACCGGCTCCACACATTGCTGAGTGTGCCCCAGGGGACGAAGTGACGGCCAGGACAGGCACTGTAACTGTCACGGGGGAGAGGGAGAGACGGAGGAGGTGGGGACATGGCACCATGGGAGAGGAGACCTTGAGTGGACAGAGACGGATGCGGGGAGGGATGAAAAATAAATAGGTGGTTAGATACATAGATACATAGATGCTGCATGGGTGCATGGATGGATGGATGGATGGATGGAC
>NW_004955499.1:619152-632301 GCF_000276665.1 Chinchilla lanigera | reverse complement strand
TGGATGGAGGGGTGGGTGGGTGGATGGATCAGGCTGGATAGACAGATGGACAGATGCCCACACGGACACCAAGTGGCAGGAGCACAGTGTCCCCTGCAGGTCCCCGGCCCATGCGTGCCTGGACACAGCTGCTGCCCTGAGCCGGGCCCTGTAGGGTGCCGAGCAGCCTCTGTGGGCTCCCCTGCAGATGCCATTCCCCCTGTCCTGGCCACCTGCCATGTCTGGAGACCCTGCCTGGTGTCCCCTGATACGGCTGAGCATCGCATCCCCCCAGGAAACACCCACGCGCCACCGCGTCCCCGTCCCGGGCCACAAGGGTCGTGCCTTCCTCACCCGCTGCCCACGAGCCGTGGCATTGTACGGTGCCCCGCGCGTCCTCTGGATCTGTGTTTGCGGCCACAGAGCCTGTGCTTGGTCCACATGGTCAAGACGTGGGATGGGGTTGGCCCCACCGTGGCACCAAGAGTGGCCCCCTCCTTGGGGCGCTGGGGCACAGCGGGGCCTGCAGGGAAGACCTCCGGCCAGAGGCACACATCCTCGAAGCAGACGCTGGGACCCCCGCACTGCCTCTGTCTCTCTCTGGCTGCCCAGACATGATGGCCATGGACTGACCTCTGGGAAACCATGAACCACGATGGGCGCAGCCCTGGCGGCCATGGACCGAGCTCTCCAGAGCTGTCAGGCAGACTCGCCCCTCTCCTTAGAAGTGGGATGTCGTAGGTGTCAATCACACGGATGCAGGTCTGAGGCACACGGGGCCCAGGGACCGACACACGCTTCCATCCTGGCAGGACCAACTCGCCCTGGCCGGACACAACTGAGTGATACACTGCCTTCCTTGGGTGGTTTGTACTCACACCCAGGACCTTTGCACAACCGCATTTTATTTTGACACAGGCTCTCGGCTGAGCTCAAACTTGCCATCCTCCTGCCTCAGCCTCCCGGACTGCTGGGATGACAAGCGTGCATCTCCAATCCCAGGTACAACTCAATGTTTAAAAATATTTCTTTAAAAAACCAACCTGCATTGTGACCTGCAGGGTGAGGTAAAGCCTGCAGGGCAGGTGGGACTCCATTTCCAGCCTGCCTCAGTCTCCCCAGGAGTCTGCTGTCTGGGAGAACCTGGAGTGGTGTCAGGCCACAGGGCCTGGGTTCCCCGACACTTGGATGAACCTGGGTGAGGTCTGAGAGCCAGGGAAAGACCCACTCCCCCAGTCCCGGGGAAATCGAAAACTGCTTTGGGGTCAGGTTCAGGGCCACCAGTCGGCAAAACAAACACTTCCAGGAAGAAGTGTTTGTGTGGCAATTTTTCTTAATAAAGTGCATTCGAAGGACCCATTCGAAGACGCCGGCCTCAGCCATGCGTTAATATTTCAGCAGGGCCCACCGCCCTGGGCCACAAATCTAAGCCACCACCATTCTCCGAAAACAACTTTTAAAACTCTCAGCCCAGCGTGCGGCCACACACCTGCCATCCCAGCACTCAGGAGGCTGAGGCGGGAAGATTGTCCCGAGTTCCAGGCCAGGCCTGTGGGAAAGCCTGACTGAAATCTGAAACAAACAAGCAAACCAACAGCCCGCACCTTCCGCTCAGCCCCCATGGCCTGTCTTCCTGCCGACAGAAGCCGGACCAGTGAGTCTGACCAGCAAACGCTCCACTGGCTGGAAAATTCAGGCCCATCGGGGACGCCTGGGCTTGAGGCAAATTGGAGCGGCCAGGCCCGACATCCAGGCTCTGAAAAATTCATACGTTGCCAAGCGCCCTGCAAAGCCGCAAGCTCCTCAGCTCCGGTTGGAAACGGGCGGCCTCCTCCACTGCCTGTCCAGGAAAGCTGCTTCTGTGGTTTGCATTTTCAAGAAAGAAATTCAATGATCACTGCTCTCAGAGCCAGCAGGAAGATGTGGGGGTCACCAGCGGTAGCAGGTAAGGACAGGGCGGCCGCAGGTCTGAATGTCCGTGTCCCCCGAGGCCCGAGGCCCAGTCCTCACCCCGAGCTCTGCTGTGTGTCAGCGCCCGGGCTGTGGGATTGCACATGGCGGCCCCCATGGACTAAGATAGGGAGAGACCAGCACAGTGGACCTCAGCCTCCAGGACTGGGCCACCGAGCTCCGCTGTGTGCCAGCACCCGGGCTGTGGGATTGCACATGGCGGCCCCTGTGGACTAAGATAGGGAGAGACCAGCGCAGTGGACCTCAGTGGAGGCTGCAGATTCTGCCATTCCTCCTCGATCTCCTTTCCCACCGAATCCTCTCCAGCTTGGGTTCTCGGGACCTGGACCTCACGTGTCCCTGTGCTCTGTCCCCGTGGGCCGCCCCATCTCGGCCGGGTCCTCTTCCCCGAGCCCGTGCAGCTGTTCAAGCAAATCCTCCGTTCCCCGTGTGGGCAGAGCCTGGGGCACTTTCTTGTCTGCTGTCTGTCCATCCGTCTATCTGTCCGCAGCCCTCTGTGTTTCCCCGGAACGGCAGCACCGCCGACCTGTGCCTTGGAACAAAGCGAGTTCTAAGCCTGAACCTGGGCGGCAGGGGAGCGGCGACTTCCACTTTGTGCAGACCTTGTTTGCAACGGGAAACATGGCCTCCCTCATGCAGCGCTGGGCGGAGCACAGGGCACGGCGCCCTCCTTTCCCCCCTCCCCTCCCCCCCTTGGCCTCCGGGTCCCTTCCCGTCTGAGGAAGTTCTCTCACCCTCTCTCTTCCACTTTGCTCTCTGTGTATTCTCTGGGCTCCTCACAGAAGAAAATCCATGCAGCATCAAAGCACGCGTGTCTGATTTATTTCACTTCACACCACGGTCTCAAGGGGCATCCGTTATCCTACACCTGACCCAAGTTTATCCTTCTTCAGGGCTGCGTAGTGCTCCTCTGCATGTGAAGGGCACATTTGCTTCCTCCATTCATCTGCTGATGGACGTAGAAGCTGATTCCAAGGTGCAGCCGCTGTGAGCTGGGCCGCCGCGTACACGGCTGTGCGGGGTCACGGGGATACGACGTCTTCAACTCTAGGAAATGCCTGCAGAAGTCACACTAAACCCACGACAGCTGAGAACAGCCTTCGGCCTCACAGCGGGACACAATGTGGATTTGTGAATGTAAAGGGCGCTGGAGTCTGGCGCTGCCCTGTGGCCCCACTACCTGGGAGGCTGAGGCAGGAGGGTTGCTTGAGCCCCGGGGTTTGGGGGTCACTGAATGACACAGTTGAGACCCCATCTCACAACTTAACAATTAATTCGTTAGAGCGGCCGTGTGCAAATAGCAGCCCGTTAGGACCCAGTGCGCTAGAGAAGGTGACATTGAAAGCCGCTGAGGAAGGTTCACATACGCAGCCAGACTGGAAAACAAAGCACGCAGGGCCTCAACTCCTTCCTAAGCCCTCACCCAGCACAGGGGCTCTTGCTTTTCTTTTCTTTTCTTTTCTTTTCTTTTCTTTTCTTTTCTTTTTTTGAGCCAGGGCCTCGCTGTGGAGCCCAGGCTGGCCTCGAACTCATGGCGATCCTCCTGCCTCAGCCTCCTGAGTGCCAGGATGAGAGGCTCGCCCAGCTCACAGGGACCTGCGGGCCAGGAGAGAGACGGTGACCGTGCTGGCCTGCCCCGGGCTGGCTCCGCGTGGCCTCCTGGCAGCAGGGCACACGGGCACCCAGGCTGTGGCTCCCCCTCGCGGCAGCTCTGGGGGTGCGGGCAAGGTGCCGGGCCGGGGCTGCAGGGGGCGGTGCCGCGGGGTGAAGACTTCACAGAGCTGGGGCGGGGATGGCGAGAGATGACAGATGGATAGACAGACAGACGGACGATAGATGAATGTGTAGAGAGACAGACGGGTAGGTGGGGGGATAGACAGACAGATGAAGAGACAGATACACACATACGTAAATGGATAGAGGGATGGATGGACAGACAGATGAATGGATAGATAGATAGATAGATAGATAGATAGATAGATAGATAGATAGATAGATAATTGATACATAGAGGATTGATGGATGGACAGATAGATAATTGGTGCATGGATGGATAGGTACATGATTGATACGTAGATGGATAGAGGATTAATGGATGAATGGATAGATACAGACAGACAGACAGATGATTAGATAGATGATTGAGAGATTGATGGATAGATAGACAGATAAACAGATGAACAGATAGATACATAGATGCATAGACAGATAGGGTGGATGGATGGGTAGATAGATGATTGATACGTAGATGGATAGAGGACTGATGGATGGATGGATAGATACACAGACATACAGATAAACAGATGAATAGATAGATAGATGATTGACAGATGGATGGATAGATAGATGAATAGATGCATAGATACGTAGATGCATAGACAGATAGGGTGGATGCCTTGGTAGATAGATGATTGCCACGTAGATGGATAGAGGATGGATGGATGGATAGACAGACAGACAGATAAAGAGATGAACAGATACACAGATAGGTAGATGACTGACAGGCGGATGGGTAGCTCCACCTCGGGCTCACACAGCTGAAGGCGACGGATAATCCGCGGCAGGCAGATGCATGACGGACAGACAGACAGACAGACAGCCTGATCAGGTTCGTGGACTGAAAAGCCGGGGCCCTGCTGAGCACAAAGGCCCTGGCTCCCGTCCCTGCCACCGCAGCAACCCGAACCCCAGGGCCGGCCTGGCCGACGCCGGACTCCCCCCGAGGTCCGAGGTCCCCACGGCCTGGACCCCGGCCTGGCCCGGCCACACCCGCCCTCCCGCCGGGCCCAGCCGCCCGCCTGAAGGCAGGGCACAGCCGGTGTCCGGGCGGCCCGCAGGAGCCGCTGTCCCTCCCGCGGGACCCCGCTCAGCCCTCGAGGGGCCGGGGCTCCGAAGGATCGCGGCCCCACGGACCAGACCGCATCGGCTGCTGCTTTCTCTTTCTTCCACTTCCCTTCTAAACAGAAAAGAGACAGCGCGGGCAGTCTGGCGCCACTCAGTCCTGGACGTGTCCCTCACGAAGTAAAGCACAGCGCAGAAACCCAGAATGAACTCCCGCGCTGACGGCGTCGAGGGGCCGGGGGCGCCCCGAAACCCCCGGATTTCCGCATCTTCTGCTCTGACGCAGACGGCGTTTGCAAACTCACATCCATGCCCATGCAGTCCTCGGGTGGACACTGTTTCACGTGGGAGAGTAAAAATGTTCCACGGCCCCGCGCTCAGGAGGCTGAGGCGGGAGGATCTCTGCCAATGCGAGGCCGGCCTGTGCTCCATGGGGAGCTCAAGGGCGGCCTGGGCTCCAGAGTGAGACCCGGTCTCAACGCACCAATGCCCAGGACCCTGGTTCCCGATGAGGCCGCGGCTTCAGAGCAGGACTTGGAGGTGCAGGTGCTGCGGAACTAACGCATAAACACCACAGGCCACCTGCCTCGCACTCGCAGAGATCCTCCCGCCTCAGCCTCCACGCGCTGGAGTCCAGGCTCCTGGAGATTTTCAAGGATGGCGCGTTGTTCCCGGCCGGCAGGGTGTCGCTCAGGAGAGCGCAGGAGCTCCTCCTCCCCGCTGCACACTGCACCCCGCGGCCAAAATCTCTCCACCACCCCCTCCCCACCCTGGGAACCGGCATCTCCTCTGTCCTCCTGAGAGCGCAGCGATTCTTTACATCCCAACCCTGGGCGAGAAGACACAGCCCCCTTCCAGGTCACAGGAGCGCTCCGGTTCTACTGACCCTCTCGAAGCTGGTGGGATGCCTGCTTTTTCAGGGCCGCATAGTATTCCACATGGGCACTTGGGGCTGATCCCAATGGTGAGTCTGTGTCCCACATGGGCCGAGACCACGGGGCCTGCATGCCCACAGCTGAATGCACAGAGGGCCATGTTGTGTCCAGGGCGGGGACCACGTTCTCCTGTGCTAGGGTTCCCCTGGGGCTGGGACTCCACGCAGGCAGCCTGGCCCCAGGACCTCAGGCAGAGCTGGAGAAGGTAAACCGCGTCCCAGGGTGGACCCCGACCCCCCAATTTAGAGGAGAGAGGTCAGTGGGGCTCACGGCTGCAGAGGGCGCAGTCCGTGGTCGGCTGCCCCAAGGCAGGAGCATCACGAGACGGACAGATTCGCTTTTCGATCGATCCAGCGATCCACCGATCGATCGACTATGTGAAATCAGTGTTGACGCGCTGAGTGTGGGCCGGAGAGAGCTCACCATCTCTGAGGCCCAGACAACGTGGACACCAGTGCCGCCGTCACAGACAACCGGGAGAGGCACCGAAGCCAGGCCCTGCGCGCGGAACTCAAATCCTCAGGAATTTACGCTCTTGGTGCCAGAGGCTGGGCCAGAGGCATCCCGGGCCTTGCTGCCTCCGCAGGCTCCTGGGGAGACCTTCCCGCCTCTGCCTCCTCTGGGCCTGCAGGTGGCCCCGAGCTGCGGCCCCGTCACTCCAGTCTCCGCCTCCATCTCTGCTCGGCCTCTTCTCTGTGTCTGCGGCTCTTCTGTCTCTCAAGAGGACACTGCCGTCAGACTCGGGAGGCTGAGGCAGGAGGGTCTCCTCCACGCTTCTTCCCTCACAGGTTCTGGGGGGCAGGAACTGGGGTGCTGCTCTAAGGAGAACGTGGGGCAGCTGGGGGCCTCACCTCACCTTTCCACGTCCTCTGTCAGCGGGTGCTGCGGGCAGCAGGGCTCCCTCATCGCAGGACTCTGACGCTGAACTCTGGCCTGACAGACAGACAGACAGACAGACAACAAACCTCATCACCAGGACCAGCGCCGCTGAGGGGGAGCACAGCCCGCGCCTGACCTCACCGCGCCAGGCAGATGCAGCTCCTCCACAAAACAGGGCAGAGAGGAGGCTGAGGCAGGAGGAGCTGAACAGGCAGTGAGCCCAGCATCGGAAGTGCAGCTTCGGGGCCGGGGATGTCGCTCAGTGGTGCAAGCTCCTGCCCGTCAAAGCGCAAGGTCCTGAGTTCGATTCCCGGTACCCACATTTTTTTTAAAGGTGCAGTTTCCCAGGCGACGCAGCCCGTGTTTGGGGAGCCAGCGCACAGCCCGGGTCTACGCTGCTCAGTTGCTAAGATGCCCGGGTGCGGCTGAACTTGAGATCCTCCTGCCTCAGCCTCCCAGGGCGCTGCGATCCCAGGCCCAGGGTGAAGCTATGCCTGCATCTGGATGGCGGAGCCCAGAGACGCCACTCAAGGCCTCTGGAGCGCACAGCACACGGCCGCCCGCACCCGCGGCCCAGCCCCTCCCCACCCCCTCCCTGCCCCATCTCCCTTCTCCTTTGTGAAAGGTCCGTCTCCCTCCTTCCTACCGCCTGTGTTTGATTTTGCTCTGTATTTGTACCCTGCGCTTCCCACACAGGACCCAAGTTCGTCCTGCTTCGGGGCTGCGTAGTACTCCACAGTGTGTGATGTGCACGTTTTTCTCACCCCTTCATCTGCACATGGACACAGAGGCTGCTGCCACGATTCTGCTATTGCTCTATGGACGACGCCACGACTCGGCTCCGGAACTCCTGGCCTCCCCAGACTGAACCTCAGTCCCGGCCTGGCGCCTGCCGCCCAACACCCTCCTTCCTGTCTGCATGGACACGATGGCTGAGGGGGTCAGCAGGTGCTGTGGGTCAGCAGGGCCCCCACGTTCTGCATCCCTCTGTCCCCAAGCACCAGGCCCTCGCGGTTCACCCACGCCGGAGCTGGTGTCAGAGCCCCGGCCCTTTTTCGGGGCTGTGTGATATTCCATGCATGGATGGACCCATTCCCCCTTCCCGTTCACCTATCTACAGCTGAACGTGTTGTTTCCAGCGCCGCATTTATAAAAAGCGATGCAGCCAGCTGCGGTGCTGCTTGTCCATCACGCCACCCGTCTGGGAGGCTGAGGCAGGAAAATTTCCAGCTCAAACCTAGCCCGTGCAGCTTCCAACTCGGCGAAAGCCTGCTCCAAGGGGCCTGGACATCGCTGTCCTGTGCCTTCGCGCTAACTCCACAGGGCGCCTCCAGCGTGCGCTCCGTCCCCTCCGCCCTGATTCACTCGGGGCAGCTGCCAGCTGCTGCGTCAAACCATCCTGAGACCCTGCACGCAGAGACCCAGTGGTCACCGAGTGACTAACCGACCTGTGCCTTCCAGTGCCCCTGGGGCAAGCGGCAGAGGTGGCTTTGGGGTGCAGGGAGCGTGTCTGAACGCGTGCGCCTGTCCTCGCAGCCGCGGCTCAGGAGGCTGAGGCAGGAGGGTGTCGAGTTCCAGCCCCGCCAGGAGTAACTCCGGGAGACCCTTAGTGCTGGGGCTGCGCTGCGCCCCGGGACGGCCCGCGTCGGGGAGACGGAGCCCGGAATCCGGGTTCGCCAGAGCCCGCGGCCCCCACGCTCCGGGCCCCAGACTCCCTGCGCGGCGGGGCGGGGCCGGATTAGGCGGCGGGGCGGAGACAAAGGCGCAGACTCGCCGAGCCGCGAAGCCGTTTCCGAGCGTACACCGCCACCGTGTGGCCGCCGGGGCGGTGACAGGGACGAAGCACGGCGCTCGCGTGGCCCAGTCATCCTGTTGTTTGAGGCCGGGTCTCGCTGTGCCGCCCAGGCCGGCCTTGAGGTCGCGGGGCCCCTCCCGCCTCAGCCTCCCGCGCGCTGGGCTGGCGGGTGTGCGCCCCGCGGCCGGCTGCGTGGGCCTTGTGACAGTTATGGCTGGAACGGTGTGCCCTGAAGATGCGTCCACCTCCTGACCCAGACCTGGCACGGAGCCTGACTGCAAGCAGGGTCCCTGCAGAGGGCATTAGTGGAGGATGTGGAGAGGAGACCCTCCCGCCTCAGCCTCCTGAGTCCAACGGCAGCGTCCTCGTGAGACACACGGGGGGACGCAGGCACAGGGGAGCAGCCGCGTTCCAGGCCAGCCTGGGCTACACAGCGAGACTTCTCTCAAAAAACTAAAAAATAAATACAATGAAACACAGCCGGAAGCCGGATCTGCACCACAGCTACTCGGGAGGCTGAGGCAGGAGGGTCGCTGCAGCCCTAAGTCTGAGCTCAGCCTGGGCATCGTAGCAAACCCTGCCTCAAAGCCAGCCTGTCCGGGTGACAGGGCCGCCTGGCAGCTGTCCCCACGGTCACGCCCGGGCCGCCTGCTCCTATTTATACCCCCTCTCCCGGCAACAGAGGCACAAACAGCACGGCCGGCGACAGCTGCAGGAACCCCAAGCCCCCGTCCCCAGGCAGCCAGGTGCCCGCAGCCCCGGCCGAGGGAAGACCAGCAGCTGGCGTCTTCAAGCCAGTCCCCTCCGCTTCCGAGGTGACACATTCCCGGAGCGTAGGTCCCAGGCGCACGGGGCCGAAGGGAACGGGGGTGAGGCCCTGCTCAGCACCCACGCTGGCACCCGAGCACCGTCGCACGGGCAGGGGATGCGTGTCAGGGCGGGGTGCCAGCGCTCCGGCAGCCCTGCTGCGCACACGGTCCCATCCACCCCGCAGACTCGGACGGCGCCCCAGGGGCCCCGGAGCCGGGACTGGCACAGCCCTATTCATAGCCACCACCTCCAGCGCCGCGGAATTTGTGCTGGAGCCCGGCCAGGCCCGGGATAGAGCGGAATCCACAGCTGTGCCCGCCCGCGCCAGCTGTCCCCCCTCCGGGGTCCCTCTGGAAGCCGACCGGACAGCGGCTGATCCTGAGTCGGAACGGGGCCGCGTGCGACCCTTGCTGACCACAGCCAGTTCCTTCCTGCATGGAAAAGGCCAACGCTGACCCTGACCCGGACCCTGACCCTGACCCTGACCCTGGCCCTGACCGTCGCCCCTCCCCAAGCTGTGGGACCCTTGGGAAACCTCCTACGCACCCAGCAGGGGCCCAGCCACCATGGCCCCGGCAGCTGTGCAGCCAGGAACATGGCTCAACCTGGGGACGGAAGAGAGCTGGGAGCCGGGCTCTGACAGGATCCGGATCCAAACCCCCAACCAGCAGCCGAGGAGGGGAATGGCCCAGGTCCATCCAGGCACTAGGGTGGCAATAGAACATGGTCTGTGCATGCTGTGGAATACTACACAGCCAGGAAAAAGAATGGAGCTGTGAGAGTGCATGTCTGTGATTCCTAGCACTTGGGAGGCTGAGGCAGGAGGAGCTTAAGTTTAAGCTCAGCGTGTGCAACTGAGTGACATAGTGAGAGCCCCATCTCAATATACATTAAAAAAAAACAGAACTGGAGATGTAGGTCAGTGTGAAGGCCCTGTGTTCAATTCTTAATAGAGATAAATAAGTAAATGCATGCCAGGTGTGGGGTGCTTGCTGATAATCCCAGCACTCTGGGAGGCTGAGGCAGGAGGATCTCAAGTTCCAGCTCAGCCTCAGCGATTTAGCAAGACCTCATCTCAAAATAAAAAATAGAAAGGGCTGGGGCCGAGGCTCAGGCGAGCAGGCCCTAGGTTCCATCTTGAGGGCTGCAATTTTTTTTTTTAAGGACTAAAGTTTGGGGGAGCGGGATTTGCCTTCTGCTATGCAGGACGGGACAGGTTCTGGGGCCCGGCGTGCAGGAGAAAGTGGAGTTTCTCACACCTCTGAGCCAGATGACAGGACAGCGGCAAACGCAAGGCCCACGCCCTGTGAGTGTTACTATGACCACAGAAATAGAATTCTTAAAATATAAAAGCACTTTTAAAATAGAAAACTGTTTTGTAAAACTAGGAAAGCTGTTCCGTTGTTATTTCCAGGCAGGGTCTCATTACGCAGCCCAGGTTGGTCTCAAACTTTCAGAGACCGTCCTGCCTCAGCCTCCCCGAGTGCCCAGCTGACAGGTATGCGCCACCACGCCTGGCTAGAAAAGTATTTTGTATAAACTAGAAAAACAGTGCTTAAGAGCAGCGGTGACAAGCCGGGCGTGGTGGCGCGCACCTGTAATCACAGCACTGGGGAGGCTGAGGCAGGAGGATCATTGCGAGTTCGAGGCCAGCCTGTGCTACAAAGTGAGCTCAAGGCCAGCCTGAGCTGCACAGCGAGACCCTGTCTCAAAAAGACCAAAAAAAACGCAGCGGAGGGACAGGTCCGGGTCGGTGGCCTCCAGGGGTCGGGGGAACAGGGAGACAGGCTTAGGGCGACACCGAGGAACAGGAGTCCCCTCCCCTCTGGGGGAGGAACACACTCTGAATCGACCGGGTGGTGCGGGCTCAGCTCTGAGCATAAATAAAAAAACCGCTGGAGCTGCATTTCGCGCTGGAGAACGCTGCGCTGCTGAATTACACCGCAATAAAGCGCTTCCTCCCAAGATCCATCAGCGCTGCCGACTGCATTAACCAAGTAAAAGACAAAGCGGCACCATCATCTCCAAAGAGGAAGAAAAAGCATCGAAAAACCAAAATTTAAAAAAAAAAAAAAAAAACAGCAGGGCATGGTGGCACACGCCTGTCCTCCCAGCACTCGGGAGGCTGAGGCAGGAGGATCGTTGCGAGTTCGAGGCCCGCCTGGGCTACAAAGTGAGCTCAAGGCCAGCCTGACCTGCAGAGTGAGACCCTGTCTCAAAAAAAGACAGAAAAAAAAAAACAAAAATAAGCCCGGTGTGGTGGCGCATGCCTGTTAGCCCAGCACTCAGGAGGCTGAGGCGGGAGGATTACCGGGAGTTCAAGGGCAGCCTGGGCTCCATACTGACCACGGCTTGGGGACTCACGCAGCGGGGTCCCCAAAGTGAGCAGCACCAAGACCCTGCCCAGCTGCCCACACGTCAGGGTTGCCATTTCTTTTCTTTTGTTTTTTCTTGCAAAACTGAGGATGGAACGTGTGACCTTCACACCGCAGGCCCCTTCTAGTTCCTATTTTGAGATAGGGTCTTGCTAAGTCACTCAGTTCCCCAGGATGGTCTCGAACTTCAGATCCTCCTGCCTCAGCCTCCCCAGTGCTCGGGTGACAGGCATGCCTGGCCACGCCCCTGGAGGTTGCCTAGGAAAAGGAACTCTGTAACTGAGTAAAATTAAAACGTGTAGGAAGGAAATGAACTGCATTTTATTTGAAATATTGTAACAGAGGCTTTCTCTAGCTAATTTAGAAACACTTTACACAAAGCTTTAGAAACACACATCTTCTCAAAAGACGCATCTTCTCAAACGCTTCAAAAGCAATGGGTGCAGTGACACACACCCATCACCCCAGCTCTTGGGAGGCTGAGGCAGGAACACTGCGATGAGTTCAATGCCAGCCTGGGCTCCGTAGCGAGACCCTGGCTCAAAATACTTAATTAATTTTAAAAATGTAAAGGAAACATGAGGAACATGTTCCACAAACCCCACTGAGAGATGCTGGATCACACAGGGACATAAAAGTCTGTGAAGAGGGTTTCTTCTCTTTCTTTTTTGTTTTTCTGATACAACTTTCTTCCCACCGAAGCAGATGCCAGCCGAGAATTATGACCGTGATTAAACAAAAAGCACATTTTTGTCTCAGGGCAAAAAAAAGAAAAAGACAAAAACCTGCACAATTACAGTCTTCCATCTGCAGCATGCTGTGATATAAGGTCATAAAACAAGGGCCACTTTCCTGGGTGTCCACCCCCAAAGGCCAGGCGATCGATGACCACGTCCACGCCATCCCAGCCTGGAGAAACAGCATGTGGGAGGCTGAGGCAGGAGGATGTCCAAAAGTTCGAGGCCAGCCAGGGCGACACAGTGAGACCCCGTCTCAGAGCTGTAAACAAAACAGAAAGGAACAACCTGAGCGACACATGAACCAGATGGGACGGACGCTGGACCACACCTCCTACAGGCTCCACGTCACGACCCGCGTCGTGCGACACGCACCGTGCCGTGTGCCGAGCCACACAGGGCCTGCATGTGAGCAGATCCCTGGGACCTGACCAGGCCGTGCAAGCCCCCAACATGCAGGCGTGTGCGTCTAATGCCCGGATCTCCCACTCGCCCTCCCGACGGGGCTGTCCAGGACAGGCGCTGTCCCAGTGGAGCTTGGGCCACAACCATGAGCCCCACTGGGGCATCTCAGGAGACCAGCCCTGGGCACCACAGCAGCTGCCAGCTCTGCCCATCATCCTGCAGGACCACGATGCCATGGCCACCCGTCCCTCTGTGCACGCAACTGTCCCCGTCACTGGATGCACCCTGAAGACTTTTTGTTGGGGAGCTCCTCTGGGGTACAGCCTTACCCACTGACATGCCCACCTGAGGTCCGTGTGCATCCAGCAACCTGTCCATCCTCAGCGCTCCGTCCACCTGCCAAGCCACCCACTTACGTTCTA
>NW_004955499.1:611338-618078 GCF_000276665.1 Chinchilla lanigera | reverse complement strand
CCATCCATCCACCCACCCATCCATCCATCCATCCATCCATCCACCCATCCATCCACCCACCCATCCATCCATCCATCCATCCACCCATCCACCCATCAACCCACCCATCCACCCACCCATCCATCCACCTGTCCGTCTACCCAGTCACCCTCCCCCCTCCCGTGCACCCATCCATCAACACCCCCTCCCCCACCGCCTGCAGGCCCTCGGATCCCCGAGGGTGACAGCCGAGTCCCAGGGCACCGGCCGCCTGCCTGCGTCTGTGTGTGCGGCTGGAGCTGAAATTGCTTGCAGCCGCGCAGCCGGCATGGGTCTAAGTGGGTCAGAAAGGGCTCCGCAGCGCATCACCCACCCTGTCACTCAGTTTCGACTCCACAGCCGTTCCCATCATAGGAAATGTCAGCTCAGTTCCACAGAGAACTGCACAGACTTTGGCTCGAGCTGTGTCATGGGTCATTTCCTTCAGCGGCACCTCCAGATTAGGGCCACAGGGCACAAGTTCCTTCACTCCCACGGCCAGCATGCGTGAACCAGGTGCCAGACGCAGAACTGGCTCTTTGAAAGTTTGCTACCTCCCCCCGACGCGCTGTGTCTAAACTTAGGGGGGCAGTGCGCACGTGTCATCCCAGCATCCGGGGAGGCTGAGGCAGGAGAATTGCAAGTTTGAGCCCAGCCTGAACAACTTAGCAATACCCTGGCTGAAAATTCAAAGCGTTGCAAGGGCTGGGGTACAGCCCCCCAGGCGGCCCCCGAATCACCCCCACATTGGCTGATTGGGGAAACGCGCACCTGTTAGCGGTCAGGCGGGCGGCACGGCACGGCCAGTCAGCCGGATGCCTCGCATGCCTGAGACTTCCTGGTCCCGAGCTCGGGGCCTAAAATAAGCCAAGTTATGTGCGGCCAGCCCAGCTGCACATCAGCTGTTCCCAGGGCAGCGCTGGGTCCCGCAGGGATGGGGCAGGGAAAACTCCCTCCACGGGCTGCAGGGGAGACCCTCCTGCCTCTGCCTCCATGTCCGAGCAGCTTTTCCTCTGTGTCTGCATCCTCTCTTCTGTCTCTCAGGATGCTGCTGTTGTTGGGATCAGGAGGCCGAGGCAGGAGGGTCTCCTCTCCAGATCCACCACTAATTCCGTCTACAGGGACTCTGTTTCTAACCAGACCCCATCCGAGGTCTGGGGTCAGGACAGGGACACTTCACTGGGGTCACCGTTCAAATACCCAAGAAAAGCAACACAGAACAGGAGAGGTACACGGGGCTCACAGCTGCAGAGGGTTCGGTCCGTGGCCAGCTGCTCCCAGGCAGGGACATCGCGGTGGACCTGGGTCACCACCTGCTTCGCCGTCCCTCCTCCTGCCCTCGAGAGACGGGGTTGGCGGTCTGCAGCCACGCCTGGTGACCCTGAACCCTGGTCACAAAGGTCAGCTGAAGTGGCATCTGTGTTGGGGGAGGGGAGGACAAGGACCATCGCCCTGGGCGCTGTGAAACTGTGTCTGACTGCGCGTGGCGGTGCACGCCTGTCATCCCAGTACACAGGAGGCTGAGGCAGGAGGGTCTCAAATTCCAGCCAGCCTGTGTGTAACTTAGTGAGGCCCCGTTGCAAAATAAAAAATAACAGAAGAGCTAGGGACGGGGCGCCATGCCAAGGCCCTGGTTCAATCCCAACAACAACAGAAATTGTTTCGGCATCTCCACTGAATGTGTACAGAATTATTTCTTTATTTGATTTGCTAAACAACACACTATAACAGCTATTCGCACATCACATAAGTGATTTTAACGTAACATAACAGCATTCACATCACATAAGTGATTTTATTTTTTTTATTTATTTTTCATCTTTTTGAGGCAGGGTCTTGCTATGCAGTTCAGGCTGGCCTTGAGGTCACTTTGTAGCTCAGGTTGGCCTCGAACTTGCAACAATCCTCCTGCCTCAGCCTCCCGAGTGCTGGGGTTACAAGCATGTGCCACCACACCTGGCTCCACATAAATGACTTTAAATGATCTAATCCTGTCATCCTAGCACTCAGGAGGCTGAGGTAGGAGGATCCCAGGGAGTTAGAGGTCAGCCTTGGCTACATAGCAAGTCTATAGCAAGACCCTATCTAAAAAAAAAATATATATATATATATATATGTAATATTTTGCTAGTTTCAGTTCTTTATACTTTGTCAGGTTCCTGCAATCACTAGTGAATACTTTTATAGTCTGAAAACTTTCCCCATAGTGGCAATGTGGATCAATACCTCCAGTTGGGTTGGCGTCCCACCCGCCCGGGCTGGGTCAGACACGGGTCAGGAGCTGAGGCTAGAAGCCTCCTATTTGTTGAAGAAAACCCTGCAGACTCTTTTCTACAGCCCCGTGCTCCTGGGGACAGCGAGATGCCCGCTCTAAACGTACTCCAGTGTGCCACTGACTGCTTTTGTATTCCTATGGGGGTGGTGGTTTCACACTGGGAAGCTCACCTGGGCGTGGTGACACGCGCCTGTCATTGGTAGGCTGAAGCAGGAGGATCGCTCACATTCAGGAGTTCAAGGCCAAGCCTGGGCAACACATGGAAGACCTTGTGTCAGCTGGGCGTGGTGGCGCAGCACTGTGGAGGCTGAGGCAGGAGGATCGTTGTGAGTTCGAGGCCAGCCTGGGCTACAAAGTGAGCTCAAGGTCGGCCTGAACTGCACAGTGAGACCCTGTGTCAAAAAGACCAAAAAAAAAACAGCAGCACGCAGGCGCTGGTGGACCCATCCGGGCTCCTGCAGACAGATGGATGGGCAGAGGCAGAGGCAGAAAGTCCCCAACCAGCTGGGAAGACCTGAAATGCAGGAGGCCTGGTTTGAGCTCACACTTGAGATCCTCCTGCCTCATCCTCCCGAGTAGCTGTTCCTAGACTGCATCCCTGACCCCCAGGACCTCAGGCTGCAGCTGTGTGTGGAGATGGGGTCTAACGAGCTGGAAAAGCCAAACTGAGTCCCCAGGGTGGCCCCGACCCCACAGGACCCGGTCCTGCTGAGAAGAGGACAGGATGGGTGCCGTGGTACCAGCCTCAAGTACAGAAGGAACAGGCAGTTTGGATCCCCAAGACTTTGCCAGGTAGGGCTGGGCAGGGGCTTGAAGCCCAGCATGACGCCATTGGGCATGAGGGCCCTTTAAAAGGCGGGGCCTGTGGGAGGAAGTGAGGTCATGGGGGCGTGGCTGGGAAGGGTATATTAGGCGCACCGGGTCTCCTTCTCTCCCTCTCCCCCTCCCCCTCCCCCTCCCCCTCTCCCTCCCCCTCCCTCTCCCCCTCTCCCTCCCCCTCCCTCCCTCCCTTTTTCTTTTTCTTCTCTTTCTTTCCTTCCTTCTTTCTTTGCTTTGTGGCCACCATGGACAGAGCACCTATGAGATTGTCTCATGGCAACCAGCCACAGAGAGAAACTTCAGAAACCGTGTCAAAACAAACCTTTCCTCTGCACAGCGACCATCTCAGGCAACGGCAACGGAGGACCTGAGGTGGACTTCCTCCCACAGGGAGGAAGACAAAGGCAGCCCAGATGTGCCCCCGTGTTGACGCTCAAGCAAAACTTCAATAGCATGACATGCCCGTCACGCTAGCTATTCGGGAGGCTGAGGCAGGAAGATCACAAGTTCAAGCCCAGCCTGGGCATCTTGGTGAGATTCTGTCTCGAAATAAAATAAAAAGGGCCAGGGATGGAGCTCAGGGTACAGCCGGTTGCACCCGGCGCAGCGCTCGCAGGACTGAGCTGGTTGGTGAAAGCTGGGGTTGCACCCCGGAAGCAGTGAAGGAAGCCAATCCGTCCCAGGCAGGAGAGTCCCAGGCTACCAAAGCTACGCGGAGCCATTGGGATTTTAGAGCCGTGTTCGTTTGGAAGGATAAGCAAGCGAATAAACTCCTGCCTCCAAACGACACAAACGTCTGCTGCTGCTGCTGAGGAATCCAGGAACCCAAAATCAGCCTCAGGGTCAGACAGCACTGGACCTGTCCGAGCCAGTTCAATTCCAGCACGGTAAGTAATTGAGACGCAGAGCAGGGTGAAGGAGTGAAAACCCACCCAGCCTGCACCCAGGGTGTGGCCCTCAAAGGTACCTCAGGGAAGGACGGGCAGAGTGAGGGTTAAGTTTCCCCTGAGATTAGGCCTGAGAGATGGAATAAAAAAACCAAGTGTATCTGAAAAGGTCGATCAATCCGATCAAAACCGACAAACAAACAAAACAAATGCACAGGTGCATGCCATCCAAGCAGCGGAGGCTGAGGCAGGAGGATCTCTGGTTGGAGCCCAGTGTGGGAAACTTAGGAAGAGCCTGTCTCAAAACTCAAAAAAGGCGGAGATGGAGCCCAGTCCCACACAAACAAAACAAAGCGAAATCTAGGCTCGCACATGACTTGTATAAAGCGTTTTTTTTTTCAGTCACTGAAGGAAACGTCAAATCTAAAGACTCCAGAAATCCTTGTGGGGGGCGTGGCTACTTGGGCTTTTGCAGCGCTAACAAAATAAAATCTTTTTTTTCTTTTTAAGTGGCTGGGAGCTTAGAACGGATGAGGCAGATTAGGAGGAATCTTGCGCCCCTGGGACCTGGGAGGCGGCACCAGAAACCCGAGAGAAAAAATACCTTCCCAAGGCCGCCGGGTCCTGGTCCTTTTTTGTCCCCCGAAGGCCCGGGTGCCTCCCTGCCCGACCCCAGAGGGAAGCGCGGACTGCAAAGGAAGCTTCACGGCTACCACGGAACCCAAAGCTGGAAGGAAATCCCTCAGCACAAACAGGGAAGCGAGTAGAGCGAGGGGCCGCGGCTGGGGAGAAGCAGGGCCCTCGGGGAGACAAGGGTTAAACCGGGAGAGGAAATCCTCGGAGGCCGGAGGAGGCCGGCTGAAACCGGATGCCCCTTTGATCACTGCTGCGTTCCTTGGGGGCAGGGTCAGGCCTGGGCCGCGGAGCCCCAGCTCAGGGCCGTTGCGACCTGCTCCCCCTCCACAACCATCCATGTCTCCCACTGGCCCTAAGGAACCAGTGCCTGGGCCCCACATGGTCCCCCGAGGCCTCCAGAGCCCCCCTGTGCCCCAGCCCTGCCCAGGCCCCTGGAGGAGGCCGGAGCTTCGAGGCCCGAAGTCTCACCCCGAAGTCTCACCGCGCCCCACAGCCCGGCTCTGTCCTCCGGCCCTGCTGAAGCCGAGCTCTGTCGCCGGCCTGAGGCTATTTCTGTCCAGCGGCCCCGCGCTGCGCTGGCCCGGCCCGGCGGCCGCACAAAGCCGGCTTGTACCCGGGCTCCACGCTGGCCCTGCCCCACGCCGGGCAGGCACCCTGAGAGGGAACCCAGCTGCCCTGAAGGCGCCTGTGTTCCGGGCAGCGCAGGAATGCAGCGGGGCCCTGGGCCAGCCGCCTCCTGCAAACACTTGCCCCGAGGCGCCCCAAAATAGCCCCGCGCTTTTCCTGCCACACACCGGTCCGTTTTTAGCTGCTAACCCAAAGGGGCTTTGAAGCCCGCGCACAGCGCAACCCGCGGACGCATCCGCGAGGCTGAACGCGGCTCTGTGGGCTGCGGGCAGGCCAGGAACAACGTTTGCACAGCTGACTGAGGCTGGCGCGCCTGGCAGCCCGGTACTGCGGGAGGCTGAGGCAGGAGGCTCTCGGGTTCCGCCCTGGACAACTTCAACACACAAAACGATGTTCTCTTTTTTTTTTTTTTTTTTTTTTGCGGTCGCTGCTAGGGGTTGATCCCAAGCTTTTTACATGCAAGAAGAGAGTTCTACCACTGAGCCACATCCCCAGCGCACAAAATGAGGTTAAGAAAAAAAATCGGCCTGGGGGTGCAGCTCGGAGGTAAAGCGGCGCACTGAACACGCCCCCCCCCCATAAAAACTGTTTTAAACCTCACGATGAGAGCGCGAAGCCGGGCGTGGTGGCGCACGCCTGTAATCCCAGCACTCGGGAGGCTGAGGCAGGAGGATTGTCGAGAGTTTGAGACCAGCCTGAGCTGCATAGCGAGACCCTGTCTTAAAAAGACAAAAAAAGAAAGAAAAAGAAAAAGCGAGACATACAAGGGAGCGTGCATGGCTCGGGGAGTTTAGTGCACCGCCTGCCGCGCGGGTGATTTTTGCAGGTATTTGTTCGCTTTTTTGCAATTATCAGAGCGGTTTATTTTCAGCGTCAGAGGCCAGCGACGGAAGGCACTGCCCTGCTCCGATCTATCCTTGCTGCCTGGTAACTGTAACAAGCGTACACACGACAGCTAGTGTGCAAAGCGGCCGCCTTCACCGAAAAAGCCCGCGGTCGGCCGGCGCGCGCTCCCGGTGCTCGGCGGCCCGCACTGCGCATGCTCGCCCCGGTTCCCCTTCCTCCCATGGTACTCCGCCGGGCCGCTCGGGCTTGCATTGCGCATGCTCCACAGCCCCGGCTCTCGCACGCCTCTCTCATAGGGTACGCTCTGCGCATGTTCGCTCTCCACCCCGCCCCCATGCACACACGGCAGCGTGCCCGGGCGGCAGACATGCATTGCGCATGCTCTAACTTGGGCTCTAGGGCCGGGCCTTCAGCGGTTCGCTCTGCGCATGCTCCTTCAGAGACGCCTTCCGCGTAGTGCGCATGCTCTCACGTCTCCACGGCACCCAGCGCTTCTCTCCGGCGTTCCCAAAACACCCAAAGGCAGAATGAGCTCGGACAGGCCGACTCGCACGCCGCGGCCCTCCTCCTCACCCAGCCCCTCGGCCGCCGCAACGCTGCAAAGCCGCCTCCGCCCCGCCCGGGCTCGGAGG
>NW_004955499.1:606679-611151 GCF_000276665.1 Chinchilla lanigera | reverse complement strand
CTGGCAGGGGCGAGGGCCGGGGTGGGCTCCTCCTTGCCGCGGTCACGGGGTGCGGGTGCCCTCTCTCCCGAGAGCCCGCCTGGTACCACCGTGTGCCCCGGCTCGCACCCCCGGCCCTTTCACCTGATTCGCCGGTTCTTTGTCTGTTTCTTTGCAGTAGCTGGCTTGAACCGGGGCTCTTTCATTCTGAGGCGGGGTCTCGCGAGTCCCGCAGGGGTGCGGCCGGGCTGACCGCGGGCTCCTCCTGCCTCGGCCTCCCCGGAGCGGGCGTGCTGCGCGCCAGCTCGCCGGCTCTTCTCCTTGACGGCTGCGGGTCCCAGCGCGCCGCAGTCGTCTCTGGCCGGGGTTGGAGTTTGGAGGCGCTTCGGGCGGGCCTGGAGCTCCCGGGTCCGCGGCCGTCGCAGCACCCTCCTGCCTCAGCCTCCCTGGAGCGGGCATGCTAGGCCCCCCAGCTCGCCGGTTCTCGTCCTTGACGGATGCGGGTCCCAGCGCGCCGCAGTCTGGGGACTTTGCGCGCAGCGGTGCGGGCGGGCTGCGCTCCTCGGCGCTTGAGCTGCGCCCCGAAGCTGGATTCCTAATTCGGCCCGGGGTACTGGGAGTGACCGCGGCCTGATGGGAGTGCTGCTGCTGCTGCTGCTCTTGATTTGTGATACTGAGGATGGACCCCAGGGCCTTTGCACTGTTACATCGCCAGCCCCGCCCCCTGGTTCTTTATTCATTTTGAGACAAGGGTCTCGCTGAGTGGCCCAAGCTTGGACTTGGCATCCTCCTGCCTCAGCCTCCCAGGGTGCTCGGATAAGAGGCGTGTGCCACCTGTGTGCCACAGCTCCGTGTTTAAAACAAAAAGAGGTGTAGCCCTGGGAGGCCCTGGGCCCTGCCTGAGCCCTTCCCGAGGGCCGCAGTGAGGCGGACGGGTCCCCCTGCAGGAACGGGGCCTGCGGCACGCTGGCCCGCAGAGGCGGCGGGGCTGACGGGCACACGGCGGCATCGCTCTCCTGGGCGTGTGCCCGGGCCGGGCCGGGCGCCTGCAGGGCGTGGCTGGCATCGGTCGCAGGCCCGGGGAGGCTGCTCCCGACGCGGGTCTTCGGGTCCAAAGTGTCCCGCGCCCCGGGGCGGCCAGCTCCTCTCTTCTCTCGGGTCCGCGCGTACCCGACACCTGCTCACCCTGCCCTCACGCCTCTCCCAGCGGACAGGTCCCTCCCGGCCGCCTCCCTGGGCAGCAGAGGGTCCAGGCGCCTGCCCTGACTCCGGGCGCCAGAGGGCCCAAGCCTGGCCCACACCCAGCCGCGTGTGCCGCACCCCAAGCCCAGAGACCCGCGCGGGGTCAGCCGCGTAGGCACCGCAGGACACTCTGGCAGGGGCGAGGGCCGGGGTGGGCTCCTCCTTGCCGCGGTCACGGGGTGCGGGTGCCCTCTCTCCCGAGAGCCCGCCTGGTACCACCGTGTGCCCCGGCTCGCACCCCCGGCCCTTTCACCTGATTCGCCGGTTCTTTGTCTGTTTCTTTGCAGTAGCTGGCTTGAACCGGGGCTCTTTCATTCTGAGGCGGGGTCTCGCGAGTCCCGCAGGGGTGCGGCCGGGCTGACCGCGGGCTCCTCCTGCCCCGGCCTGCCAGAGTGCTGGCTCCCTAGTGCACTCAGCGCTAACAGGGGCGTGGGGAGGCGCCCGGCCCTGGCCGCCGTCTGCACACCTGGGCCCAGGGACCTGCGCTGCGCCTCGGGGAGGCAGGCCGGCGGCCCCTCGTCTCCCGGCCCGGCCGTCCTCGCGTCTGTCGGGCAGGCTCTGCCCTGACCTGGGAGCTGGCTTCCCACTCCACGCCACGGGAGCCTGTGCGTGCTCGCCCCCGGGACAGCCCTCTGCGAGCGACGTCGAGGGCCCTGGGAGCTCGGGAGCTCGGGAGCTCAGCACGGGCACGCTGCGATGCCGCCTGCTGCCCTGCCGGTGCCAGCATCCGTCTCGGGCCGGGCCCGGGATGGGCTCCGCGGGAGCGCTCTGGGGGAGCCGGCCCTGCACAGGGCCCAGGACACCTGCGGACTCAGGCTGTCCGGCCAGGCTGAGTGTGGGAGCCAGCGTGTGCGCGCAGGGCCGTGTGTGCCGGGCCCGCGTGCTTCTGTTCCGTCCAGCTCCCTCCCCGCTCTGCCCGCCTCCTCCCCGCTCCCCTCGCCCCCTGTGCCCTCCGACCCCGTTTCTCTCGCTCTGTCTCGTCTCTGCCTGCACAAAGGCCAGGAAACCCGACGAGGGACTTTCTCAGTCTGGCTTCTTTGGTGTCTCGGGGTGGCAGCCCTGCAGCGACATCACTCGGTTCTTCTTTAGGGCTGCGTAATACTCCACTGTGTGCACACATGCTGCATTTTCTCTATCTGTCCGTCCTTGATGGGCACCTGGGCCGATTCGTGTCTGGCTCCTGTGGGCTGCACCCCAGTGAACGTGGCTGTGGAGGTGTCTGGCGTGCTGACCTCAGCCCATGGGGGTGGACACTGCCCCTCAGCGTGGACAGCGGGTGAAGGAGAATTTCTCTGTGTGGGGTGTGGACGCCTCCACCCTGCCTGGCACTGCGGGTCTCCGCGCAGCTCCGCTCCCCGGCTACCTGCGCCATGGGTGCTGCACGCATGCCCACGCCTGCCGTGGCGTCTCCTCCTCCTCCTCCTCCTCCTCCTCCTGGAAGAAGCGTGTCCGGTTCGCTTGCTTGTGTGCTGGTGGGGCCGTGTTTGGGGTGCCTGGAGAGTTGAGTTCCCGGCGCTTTCAGGGTGCGGGTCCCACTGGGGAGCCACTGGCAGAGGGCTCCCCGCACCCACAGGCTGCGTCTCTGCCCGGCTCCTGGCCGGGCACGGTGGGGCCGCTCCGAGGCTGCAGCAGGACGCCGCGCTGTGCCGTGACCCTTACATGGCTGCGGGGCGCTCGTGTCGGGCACAGCGCCCTCAGGAGGCCGCGAGGCTCCCAGCGTCCGCGCCGCTGGCCGGAGCTCAGGAGTCTTCAGTCTGGACAACCCCCGACGGCACCGCTTTTACGTCCCCGGAGACAGAAGTGTAATGTCAGCACAGTGTCTTCTAGGACTTTCCCAGCTCGGGCTCGGACACCGAGCGGCTGTGATCCGTCGATCGATCGAACCCGAGCTGAGATACCCTGTGGGGCAGAGCGCAGGGCCCGGCTCTGCCCACGGTGGCCCCGAGCTGCCACGCCCCGGGTCCCGTACACACGGCCGGCCGTCTCGGCCGCACCAGGCCCCCACACGGGGACACTCCTGCCCCTGTGACCTGCGCCTCCCCGGAGGCGCTCTGTCCCCGGGTGACGGGCGACCTGCAGTCGGCTGCGGAGCTGCGTGTGAGGGCGTGTACGCCTGGCCTGTGCTTCCTGGCGCTGGCTTGCGCGTGGGCCCGGAGTCCCCCAGCCCGTCTCGTCTGGGGCTCAGTCCAGCATTTCCCGTGCCCGCTGGGTGCCCCGAGCCGGCAGGCCGGGCAGCTGCAGGGTGCACTCCCCGCTCCCTGGTGCTTCGTGGGGTGCTTACAGAACCAACACTGGGAGCCTGTGACGCGGCGCTCTGGGAGGCTGAGACAGGAGGATCCTGAGTTGGAGCCCAGCCTGGGCAGCGTAGCAACGTAGAGAGACCCTGCCTGAAAATCAGATGGGGTAGGGCGAACCTCGAGTGTGCAGAGAACAGAAATAGGGGGGAGAGGTAGGGGAGGGCGGCTTGGGGGGTCGGAGAGGATGGAGCCACGTGGCAGGCTCAGGGCGCGTGGCCCCACCCACAGAGGGGGAACCACGGAGCAGGGTGCTTTCGTGGCGCCTTGGAGTAGAGCCTGGGCCTCCTGTGCCCTCACCCCGCACTCTGCTGCCGACCTGCACCCCATCCTTTTATTTTGTACTGTGAGGCTGGTCTCAAAGTTGCCTGGGCTGGGGTCGGTGGGCGTGGAACCCTCCTGCCTCAGCCTCCTGCATAGGCAAGACCCCAGTGCAGCTGTGAAGGGCAGCCCGGGATTTGTCAGGCAGTGGACACCTTGCATGGGAGCGCGCCCCTGCGGTCAGGATGTTGCGGGCGGAGCGCACGCGTGGTGGTGTGGGGAGGGAACCGGGTGTGTGTGCCCAGCTGTGTGAGCAGGGCCAGGTGCAGGCGAGGGGCCCGTGTCCCCAGCGGCCGTAAGACGCACTGGCCCTAAGCAGACCTCGGGGTGGCCGCCGCCGTTCTGATCAGTGCCGTCCCGGCAGGTGGAGCGCCTGACCCCACGGGTGGCCGGAGAGGTCTGTTCCGCTCACAGCCCGGTCCCCGGGGCCGCCAGGGTCCCGCCGGGCAGGATGTCCAGTCGGAGTGCCAGTGTGGAGGGCAGAGCAGGGGCCTGTCCAGCAGCGCGTGGATCAGCTGGAGAGCGCCCCGGCGGCGGCTCCAGGAGGGCAGAGCGCGGGGACCGGCGTCCCGGGCCCTGGGGACAGACACGCCGCCGCCCGGGTGGGCGTGAGCCCTGGCGGTGCGGGGCGCTGCG
>NW_004955499.1:604343-606079 GCF_000276665.1 Chinchilla lanigera | reverse complement strand
GCCATGCGGCTGCGGGAGTGCTCCCTGCGCCAGGACCCCGACCTGCGGCAGGAGCTGGCCTCGCTGGCCCGCGGCTGCGACTTCGTGCTGCCCTCCCGCTTCAAGAAGCGGCTCAAGGCCTTCCAGCAGGTGGGTGGCCGGGCAGCAGGTGGTGGCCGGGCCGCTGGCGCAGGAGGGCCATCGGGCGGCCCCGGGGCAGCGCCGTGCCCGTGCGTGTGTGTGTGTGTGTGTGTGTGTGTGTGTGTGTGTGTGTGTCTCGCTCTGTGCGGCCGCCACCGCGTCCCCCTGGCCAGAAGCGAGGCGGCCCCACTTGTCCCGGGACGCGTGTGCGGCCGTGCCGACCCGGTGTGGCCTCCGGCTCTGGGACACATGTGTCCCCACTGTCCCGTGCACCCCGCGGCCCTGCAGGGAACCCTGGTTGGGGCGTGAGCTTGGGGTTCGCATCCGCACCCCGGCACTTGCTTCCGCTGCTCCACTCCATGTGAAGTCCTGACGCCGTGACTGACCGCAGGCGGCGTCTGCGGACTTCAGGGCCCCTGGGCTGGCCGGCGGAGGCCGTCTGATGGATGGCTTGCGTCAGGTTTTCTGAGCCGGGGTCTGGCCGTGGAGTCCAGGCTGGTCTGTGACTTGGGCCAGAATCCTCCTGCCTCAGCCTCCTGAGTGCTGGGACGTCGGGCGTGTGCCACCGCGCTGGGCTGTGCTTGTTTTAAAGGAGAGTGACCTTTCTCTGCGTCTTCGAGTGAGGGCGCTTGGTCTCCAGGTGCCTTGCTGGGTGACAGGACCGGTGTCGGTACTCACAGGTCCCCAGGTGATGCTGGTAGTGAGGGGTCCCTGCTGCGCGCTGTTGAGTGTTCAGGGCCCGCTGCGGTGTTGGTAGTGAGGAGTCCCCGCAGGCCACGGTTGGTAGCTGGGACTCCACGTCCCAGTGTGGGTGTCCGGGGTCCCCCAGGGACACTGCGTGCTTGGAGACCCCTCCCCGGCCGGGCCGGGCTCAGCTGTGGAGGCTGCGGTGAGCACCGCGCCTGCGCCCCGGGTGGAGGCCCTGCGTGTCGGGCTCGGGGTGGCCGGCGGTTTCCTTCACAGAAGGCGCTTTTGGGGGAAGCTCTGGTCCGTCTCAGGGGGTTGGGCTCCCTGCCTGCCGTGCATTCCCGTGTTTTGGATTGAGGGGATGTGCGGTGTTCAGGCACCTGGAGCCTTGGGAGAGGAATGCGGCCGGCGTCCAGCTGGGGGCCTCTGCGGGCCCGGGGTGGGGCCGTCCAAGGGAACCAAGGGGTTCCGTGGGGGGCGGGAGCGTGTCTGGCAAGCCAGGGTTCTGGCTGAGGGCTCAGCATCCCATGTGCAGGGTCGGGGTCCCGTGTGGGGGTCGGGGTCTCTGGTACGGCTCAGGGTCCCAGGTGTGGGGTTGGGGTTCCCCGTGCGAGCTCAGGGTCCCATGTGGGGGCTCAGCGTCCGGAATGGGAAAAGGCGGTCCCGCTGTGCAGCCCAGCCTGACCTCAGCCGTGTGTCTCCTGCCTCAGCCTCCCGAGGCAGGCTGCCCGGTGTGCGCCCCTGAGCCCCTGGCTTCTGAGCCGCCCTACCCGGGCTCTCGGCCTCCGCCCCGTCCCCCGGCCGCCCGAGCCCTCAGCCCCGTCCGGCTGCTGCCCGCCCGCTCACTCAGCGACAGCGGGTCCCTGGCCACCGTGTCACCGGGCCTCGGAGGTGACGGCCCTGCCTCTGCGCCCGCGCCTGGGTGCTGC
>NW_004955499.1:601284-604213 GCF_000276665.1 Chinchilla lanigera | reverse complement strand
GGGACCGCGCGACGTCCAGGCGCAGCTGCCCACGCCGCGCACCGGACCCTCCTTCCCGGCGGCCGCGCCCGCCCGCGTGTGGGGTAGGAATGCTCGGCAGCCGCGAGCTCTATTTCTGTCCCGAGATTAAGCCTGAAAATCCCAGCCGCCTGGGGCAGCAGTGCAGGGCCTCGGGCGCCCTCTGCTGGGCCCTGGGGCCGCGTGCAGGCGGGCTGGCGGCCGGCTGTGGGTCCCTGGGAGCCTCGCACCCCTTCCGGCCCGGACTGTGCCCCTGGACCCCGCCCGGTCCCAGCCTGGCTCTCACGGCGCCCTGTCCTGCTGTCTCCCTCCCCTGTCCCGCGTCTGCCCTCCTGGCCAATGACTGCCTGGCCAGAAACGGTGACCTCGGTGGCACGCCCCGTCATAGGCACGCTGGAGGCTGAGGCAGGAGGGCCCCAAGTCCCAGCCCGGCTCCCCTGCGCCGCCTCCTGGGGGTCCTCCCTGCCTTGTGGAGTCCTGGTGACCCCAGATGTCTGGGGCCGCAGTCCCCTCCTCCCCCTCGGCCCTGACGCTGCGTCCCTGTTGCTGCAGGTGCAGGTGCAGAGGGAGGAGCCGCGGCCGCCGCCGAGCAGCCAGACCATCCCCGCCTTCTACTTCCCCCGCGGCCGCCCCGAGCACGCCGCCCACGTGGACGCCGTCATCGCCAGGATCGAGGGCGTCTTCGCGCAGTTCCCGAACGAGCGAGCCACGGCCGGCGACATGGGCCAGGTGGCCAAGGTGGGTGTGCGGGCGCCGCTCGGGCTGGGGCCGGGCACTCAGTGGCCAACGCAGGTGGAGCTGGGGAGCAGCACGCCGGGCTGCACCCCGCACTGTCTAGAATTCTGCGAGGCGGGCTCACTGTGGGTGCGGGCCGCCTGCACCTGCAGCCCTCCTGCCTCAGCCTCGCCCCGCCCTGGCAGCTGGGGTCCCTCGGGTCCCTTGTCCGTTCGTGTCTCTCGACGGCTTTGCCTTGGGGAGCCCTCGGAATTGCGCGTGACTTGAGGGTCCGCCCGGGGCAGGCGCGGTGCTTGCAGCTCTGACACAGCGGGGTCCACACGCCGCGTCCTCCGGAGGCCTGTCGTTCGTTCAGCCTCGGCCACGGTGTTCTGCCCCCGAGGGCGTCTTCCCACCGGATCACGTCCAGCTGTTGCTCCCAAAACCGCCTTACGTTTTCCGTGTAGAAGCTTTCATTTCATTTAGTTACCTAGTTTTCGTTTTTGGAGACAGTCTCAGTACTGGCCCAGGCTGGCCTCGAACTCACAGCGATCCTCCCGCCTCAGCCTCCCGCGTGCTGGGCTGAGGCGGGCGCCACGGTGTGGGTATCCGTCCTGCAGACCGCCGGGCTTGGGGCTCCTAAGGGGCCAGCACGGACCCTGCCGGAGGGACCAGTTGCCTTCAACATTGAAAGAGCGCATGTCCCTGTGGGAGGCTGAGGCAGGAGGATGCCCAGTGGCCTCCCGGCCCCTCCCGCCCTTCGTCTTCACCCTGGCCTCTGTGGGCTCCATGCCTGCCCGGCTCCAGTGTGTGTTCCGTGCGCACCCGGCGAGGGTGTGTACTCGGCCAGCCTCCACCGTCCGCGCAGAGCACAGAGGCCCCGGGTGCCGCCCTCTCTTCCGCCGAGCTCTGGAGCCAGCCCTGTTTCCATTCTTCTTGGCATAAAAAAATGTTTTCAGAAGCGTTTCTTCATCTATTTTGGCCCTGGGGTTGAGCCCAAGCTGTTCCTTACCCTGCCCTGCACACAGCTCTGCGTTCAGTGTGTATTTCTTGTTTGTTTGCTTTTTGGTCTTTTTTGAGGCAGGGCCTCGCTATGCAGTTCGGGCTGGCCTTGAGCTCACTTTGTAGCCCAGGCTGGCCTCAAACTTGCAACGATCCTCCTGCCTCAGCCTCCCAAGTGCTGGGATGACAGGTGTGCGCCACCACACCTGGCTTCAGTGTGTATTTGAAGCCAGCGTCTCCTCATCCATGAGGTTCGGTCTGGGGATCCTCCTGCCTCAGCCTCCTGCGTGCTGGGATCACAGCCTTGTCTGCTTATGGGTATGTGTGTGTGTGTGTATATATGTATGCGTGCAGATGCGTGTAACACAAATCTCTAAGACCCTGTGTGGTATAGAATCAATAAGTTGCCCAGGTGGGGGCTTGAAGTTGTGACCCCCCTGCCTCAGCCTCCCAGCGTTGTAGGAGGGCGATGTGGCTGCCTGGGCCGGCTCGTCCTCGCCTTGTTTCCGGTCTCTTGCGCGTCATCTCTTTGGCTGGGCTGACCGCGGGTGCGCCGTGTCGTCTTGGAGTCCGGGGCAGTGCTCGCTTGGGGATGGTTCCGCCGGGCGTGGCACCCCTGCTGGCAGAGGCCTGGTTGGTGTCCCAGAGTGTGCGGTCACCCTTGCGGCCGCAGACCCCGCACGGCTCGGGGAGGACTGCACGAGGAGCCGTCTGCAGCAAGATTCTTCCGATGCCTGTCTCCCCACCAGGCATCGGGGCCAGCCCACGGCACCCTGGGGAGTCACCATCACGACCCCCCTGGCCCCATGTGCGGGCCAAGGCTGTCCTCGTGCCAGCTGTCATGGAGGCCGGGACGCTCCCCTGCCCGACCCCTGAGAACGCGGAGCCCGCAGCAGCCAGGCCCTGCCCCGCGTGGGGTGAGTGTGGTGTGCAGTGTGGAGGAGGAGCTTCTGCACACGGCTTCCCCAGCTCCCCGGCTCCTGCCCACGCCTCCCGGGCTGTGGGCATCGCCACGGCTCCCCCCTTCTCTCCACTTCTACAGTCCTTGCCGCTGGCTCCTCACAGCTGCCCAGGGGCCTGCGCCACAGGGTGCTGGCGGTCCTCCTCCCCAAAGCACGGGGCGGCCCTTCTCTGCTTCCCGTAAGGCCAGTACAGCGGTGCGGTCTCCCACACGCCCAAGTCCTGGGCCATAGTG
>NW_004955499.1:599298-600599 GCF_000276665.1 Chinchilla lanigera | reverse complement strand
GCTGACACACAGCAGAGCTCGGTGGCCCAGTCCTGGAGGCTGAAGCCCAAGGTCCAGGCGTGGCAGAGCCGTGTCTGCGGAGGGTGTTCCCCGGGTCATAGACCACGCCGTCCGCAGACCTCGCACGGCTCACGTGGTGGAGGTGGCGGGAGCTCTCTGGGGTGTCTGCTGTGGCCGCTGTTGGAAAGCGTCTCTCTGTGTTGTCCTGTCCTCCCCTGCTGTCCTGGACGGGGTCGGCGCTCAGGACGGCAGTGGCCTGTGAGCAGGGAAGTGGCCCTGTGTGCCCGGGGAGTTACTGTCCTCCTTGGGTTCGTGGGCGGAGTCACCCTTGCAGTGCGCAGGTGCCCATGACTGTCCTCGGGTCAGGAGCGCCCCGTGGGTACCGCGCTCCTCGAGGCGTGCCCCTGCCGTCCCGCGGCGCTGATCCCAGTCCTCGTGCTTGTCCTCGTGCAGGGTCAGCTGCGCTGCAAACCTGTGTGCTCGCCGGCTCGTGGCATCTCTTCTTTTCCTCTCTGCTCTCTGTTGCATTTTCCTCCTTCTTTTAACCTGGGTTGGACGGACCCAGGCGCCCACACTGTAGGCCAGCGCCCTGCCCACAGCCACCACCCCAGGACTTAAGTTTGTTTTGACTCAAGTTCTCCTTAAGCTGCCCAGGCTGGCGTGGAGCTGGAGATCCTCCTGCCTCAGCCTCAGGGTAGCCAGCGTCCCAGGTGTGCGCCACTGTGCCCAGCTCTTTCTCCTTCTCTGCTACTTTTCTGCGTGTCCTTGTCCTGGGACTCTGCCGTCCTTTCCGTGTGTGTGTGTGTGTGTGTGTGTGTGTGTGCGCGCGCACGCGCGTGTGTGTGTGCGATAGTGTTAGAGTGACCTTTCCCGTGGGTGCCGTGGGGCGCTAGTTCTCGGTCAGGGTGAGCGCTGTCCTCTGCGTGCAGCAGTGCAGGCTGCTGCTGGGCCTCACGCCCCGTCCTGGGCCGCCCGTGTGCTAGGGATTACCGGGCACCAGCACGCACTCCCTCCGCGGGTTCCGTCTGCACCACCCCACCGGCGTGTGGGGCGAGGGCCCGGCTCCGGGCCGGCCAGACCTCCCGGGGCTGCGTGCGCAGGTAGCGTCTCGGCAGCCCCGTGGTCCGTGCGTAGCCCGGGGGCACTGACCGCCCGCCGTCCCCAGGCCTGCGGCTGCCCGCTCTACTGGAAGGGCCCGCTGTTCTACGGCGCCGGCGGGGAGCGCACCGGCTCGGTGTCCGTGCACAAGTTCGTGGCCATGTGGAGGAAGTGAGTCGTGGGCGGGCGGGCGGGGATCCCGG
>NW_004955499.1:598159-599092 GCF_000276665.1 Chinchilla lanigera | reverse complement strand
GGCCTGTCCTTCCTGAAGGAGGCGTCCGAGTTCCACTCCCGCTACATCACCACGGTGAGTGCCGCCCGCCCACCGCCCGCTCGGCCTGCTGGGGACCCCGAGCCGAGCGGGCTCCCCAGGAAACGAAGCCGTGCTGCGGAGGAGTGCTCAGGGGCCGAGGGCCCAGCCTCTGCAGCACACCCCTGCCGCACGCCCACGACGTGCTCTCTTATACCAGAGCTTCGTCAGGAGGCTGAGACAGGAGGGTGCTGGGGTGGAGCCCAGCCTGTGCAACACCATGAGACCCTGCCTCTGCACACAAGCCCCAAGGGGCTGGGCGAAGCTGGGTGGGACCTCGCTGGCCTGGCACACCGGCCCTGGCTGCCTTCCCGCACCCCCCAACAGCGAACCGCTCGCAGGGGTGCTGGGACTGCGCTGGCTGTGCAGAGCGTGCTGCCTGTGCTCGGGTCCGATGCGGGCGCCCCGAGCTGGCCCTCAGGCCTCTGCACGCTGCCCCGGGCGGCCCCTGGCGGTGCTGGTCGGGATGCCGCAGCCCCCGCACTGCCCCGTGCACCCGCAGGTCATCCAGAGGATCTTCTACACCGTGAACAGGTCCTGGTCCGGCAGGATCACCTGTGCGGAGCTGCGGCGGAGCAGCTTCCTGCAGGTGGGGAGCAGGAGGGGGCGCGCAGCGGGGCCGGTGGCGGGGCCGGGCGCGGTGGCCTCAGTACCCGCCCTGCGGCCGC
Source organism: Chinchilla lanigera (assembly GCF_000276665.1). Lineage (NCBI taxonomy): Eukaryota > Metazoa > Chordata > Mammalia > Rodentia > Chinchillidae > Chinchilla > Chinchilla lanigera. Next base: position 598,367 of record NW_004955499.1, on the reverse strand, counting down.
CCGCAGAACGTGGCGCTGCTGGAGGAGGAGGCGGACATCAACCAGCTGCCCGAGTTCTTCTCCTACGAGCACTTCTACGTCATCTACTGCAAGTTCTGGGAGCTCGACACCGACCACGACCTCTTCATCGACGCGCAGGACCTGGCCCGGCACAACGACCACGGTGGGCGCGTGGCGGGGTGTGCCGGCCGGGCGGGGACCGGGCGAG
>NW_004955499.1:596145-597864 GCF_000276665.1 Chinchilla lanigera | reverse complement strand
GGGCTCCGTGCGCGCAGCTGGTCCTGCCGTGTGCCTGTCCCGGCCCCGCTCGGGCCGGCCCTGCGCCCGTGTGCCCGCCGCTCACGCCCTGCTGTCCGCAGCCATCTCCTCGCGGATGATCGAGCGCATCTTCTCCGGAGCCGTGACCCGGTGCGTGCCCGCGTCCCTCACCCGTCACCGCGGCCACCGCCTCCCTCCTGTGCCAGGTCCCCGGCGCGCAGGTCGGGGAGGGACGCACCACCCGGATGGTGTCTACACGGGCAGGCGTGCTCGGGCGGAGCCGTGCGTCTGGGGAGGATCCCGTGTCTGGCCCGGGCGGGACCCGCAGACAGCACATGCGCGGGGCGCAGCGCTGCCCTCCCTCGCGGGGCTGCCGGTCCTGCCCAGGCCCCCGGCGGGGCTGCGGTGGTGACACCCGGGAGGGCAGGGCCGGGGCGGCTCCCGTGACGGTCTCCGTCCCGCAGAGGGCGCAGGGTGCACAAGGAGGGCCGGCTCAGCTACGCCGACTTCGTGTGGTTCCTCATCTCCGAGGAGGACAAGAAGACGCCGACCAGGTGGGCGCCGGGCGGGAGGGGCGTCGGGGCCGCGCCCGGGTGCCCGGGTCCTGACGCGCGCCGGCCCCGCAGCATCGAGTACTGGTTCCGCTGCATGGACCTGGACGGGGACGGCGCGCTCTCCATGTTCGAGCTCGAGTTCTTCTACGAGGAGCAGCGCCGGCGGCTGGACAGCCTGGGCATCGAGCCGCTGCCCTTCCGGGACTGCGTGTGCCAGATGCTGGACCTGGTGAAGCCGCGGAGCCCAGGTGCGGCCGGGCGGGCGGGCGTGGGCAGCAGGACCCCCGGCTCCCCGGTGCCCCGCGTCACCCCCGTGTCCCGCAGGCAGGGTCACTCTGCAGGACCTGAAGCGCTGCAAGATGGCGCACGTCTTCTTCGACACCTTCTTCAACGTGGAGAAGTACCTGGACCACGAGCAGCGGGAGCAGGCGGCCCTGCTCAGGGTGAGCCCCGAGACCGCGCCCCGCGCCCGCCAGGCTATGCCCCACCCCGCCAGCCCTGACTCTCCCGCCCCACAGGACAGCGACAGCGAGGGCCCGGAGCTCTCCGACTGGGACAGGTTCGCCGCTGAGGAGTACGACGTCCTGGTGGCCGAGGAGGCCGCGGGCGAGGCCTGGGACGACGGGTGAGTGTGGGCACGCACGCGGACTGGCGGGCGGGCGGGCGCTGTACCACGCCAGCTGCCGGGGCCTGGGGGACAGGGTGGTCTGCATCGGCCCCGGCGGCTTGGGCAGGCCCCGGCACAGGCTGGGAGGCTGAGTCAGGCTGCTGTCCGTTACTCTACGTGTGTGGCTGAGTGCAGGCGGGAGCCGAGTCCCGAGTCGGCCACCAGCTCGCTCCCTGGGGCCTGGGGAACGCAGCTGGGTGCGCACTCCGCCACCTGGGCCGCGGGCTGCCCGGCCAGGCGTCGGTCCCCGTCCTGCGGGAGGTCCACATGGGGCAGAGCTGCGGGCTGGTGCGCACTCTGGGGCCCTGGTGCGCACTCTGGGGTCCCCACACCCCACTCCACCCCGCCGCGCAGGCTGGAGGCGGCGCTGAGCCCGGTGGAGCAGAAGCTGCGGTCCCCGCGGACGCAGAGGCCCTGCTGCGGGGCGCCGGCCGCCGGGGACGTGGACCTGTACGAGTTCGCGTGCGGGGACGAGGACCTGGAGCCGCTGTGACGCCC
>NW_004955499.1:591338-593556 GCF_000276665.1 Chinchilla lanigera | reverse complement strand
CGCAGTGCGCCTGTACTCCATTAGTCGGGGCTGGGGAAGGCCGGCGCCGCGTGAGGGCGGGACGCGGAAGAGCGCGCCAGGGGCCGCACGCTATTGGTCGGGGCGTAGCTCGGGTGGACCGAGGACGGCCGATCGCAAGGAGCGGAAGGAGACACGGGGGGCGGGGCCTGGGGGGTGGGGCTTAGATCAATGGGCGGGCACCCCGTTGGTCAGGGCCGAGGAGGGGCGGGGTAAAGGTAAATGACGGAGACTTGGGCGGGGATTCGGGAGGGGCGGGGACTCGAGGAAAGCGCTCATAGGGCTGAGGTGTTAGGGGCGGGGCCCGGCGTTGGATTCCCCTAGGGAGGGGCGAGGCCTGGGACGGTGGGTTTCAGAGCAATGGACGGGCATCCTATTGGTCAGTGCCGAGGAGGGGCGGGGTAAAGGTAAATAACGGAGATTAGGGCGGGGATTTGGGAGGGGCGGGGCCCCCAGCGAGGGGCTGGCTGAAGGGGGCGGGGCCCGGGGGTTGGCTCCCCTAGGGAGGGGCGGGGCCTAGGGCCCAGCGGGGGTGGGGCGTAACTGAGAAGGGGCGGGGCCTAAGGGCTGCCTGTGGTGAAGCGCTGAGCCGCTGTGCGGTTGCCCAGGTTGTGCACTGCTGCACTCAGCAAGGAGCCGCTGGCGTGGAGTTTGGGGTCTGTGGAAGGAAGGGGCTCAGGCGGGAGGCAGGAAGCGCACAGAAGACGGGGACAGTGTAGGCGCGGAGCCCAGGGCGGGTCCCCAGGCCTGTCCCAGCGGCCCTGCGGGGGGGCAGGCTGTTGAGGCCGGGAGATGCCATGCACCCTCCTCCCGGATCTGCCCACCCTCCACCCCCGAGCACCCTCAGAACGGTCCCGGTCCCAGCCGCGACAGCCACCACCACTTCCTGTCTGTGGATTTGCGTGTTCTGCTTCCTGCCCCCGGATTGGCCCGCTCTGCACTTCTCACAGCTGTGCAGCGTCACACTCTGTGTCTGGCGTCTCTTGCTGAGCACGTGCCCTCTGGGTCCGCCCAGGTTGTGGCAGCTGTTAGGGCCTGCTTCCTTTTGGGGGCTGTGTAATATCCCACCCTGCGTTGGAACTATCTGTTATTCATCCATCGCTGCTTCCGGCTTATCCCTCTTGCCTCCTGCAGATGATGCAGCAGCTAATGCCACGGTCACGTTTCCTGTTCCCCAGAGAGGGCTCAGAGGGGCCACCACAATCATTGCCATTGTCTCCAGGCTCCCGGGGAGACCCTCCTGCCTCTGCTTCTGCCTCCTCCTCACTAAGGCGTCCAATGTCCAGCCATCCCACTGCACGCAGATCTCCCAGGAGTCAGGGCCCCCCCGCATCCCCACTTGACTCCCCGTCGGTTCTGTACTGAGACCTGCCCGAGGCGGCCTGGGATAAAAAGGCTCCGGCGGCCTTCGGGAGCGTTGGGTTCCAGCCCAGGAGGAGGCCCTGGGGTGCACGGTGGGGTGCGCGTGCCGTGGGCAGTGTGCATAGGGTCCCATACTGCCCCCCAAGGGCAGCATCCCTGAATCAGCCTCACCTGTGCCCGCAGCCGAGTGGCAGGTGGCGGAGGCAACCGCACTGGTGCACACACTGGACGGCTGGGCCGTGGTGCAGACGGTGCTCCTGCCCACCAAGACGCCCGACAGCAAGCTCATCTTCGGCAGAGGGAACTTGGAACAGCTCACGGGTGAGTCTGTTGGGACCTGTCCCTTGCCCTCCCCCTTCCAGTTTTTCTTTTTGTAAAGAAGGAAACAGCCAGGCGTGGTGGCCCACACCTTTCACCCCAGCACTCGGGAGGCTGAGGCAGGAAGCACCCTCTCACTTCAAGGCCAGCCAGGGCCACATAGTGAATTCAAGGCCACCTGGACTGCGTAGCAAGACCCTGTATCAAAAAAACAAAGAAGAGAAGGTTTATGCTGGCTCCTGGTCCCAGCAGCTTTAGTCTGGGGTTAGCTGGGTCCATTGCTTTTAGGCCTGTGGTAGGAGGAACATCATGGCACATGGGTATGGTTGGAGGAAAAGCCCCTCACATCATGGGGTCGGGAATCCAAGAGAAGGGAACTGCCTGGGGTCCTAATATACCTGCTTAGGCCACACCCCAGTGACCTCACTTCCTCCCACTAAGCCCCACCCCCAGTGACTTCACTTTCTTGCACTAGGTCCTAGCCCCTCCCAATGACCTCACTTCCTTCCACTAGGTCCTA
>NW_004955499.1:586512-590360 GCF_000276665.1 Chinchilla lanigera | reverse complement strand
TCACTTCCTCCCACTAGGCCACTTTGTGGATTCTACTGCCTCCCCGCAGGGACTAAGCTTTCAGTGAGATCCCGTAACCCCACCAGGTCGGGGGAGACACCTGGGGTCCAACCACGGTAGTGTGTATGTGCACAAGCGTGTCAGACCCACACCCCTCAAGGCAGGCCCCGCCGCACCCGTTTCCCTGAGCAGTGTCAGGGAGCCCAAGAGCGCCCACCTCGCATCTCACGGGCCTGGGGAGCCGTGAGCTCTGACGGACCCTGTGTTCCCCCAGAGCGGATCAGGGCGTCTCCAGAAATCACGTCCGTGTTCCTGAACGTGGAGCGTATGTCCATCCCCACCAAGGTACTGCAGCGTCGGCCCGCGCAGCCCCTCGTCCTCCGTGGGCGGCGGCCGTGGCCGGGCTCCCCTTGAGGACTCCGGGCTCACCGTCTCCCTTCCAGAAAGAGCTGGAGGCGGCCTGGGGCGTGGAGGTGCTCGACCGCTTCACCCTCGTGCTGCACATTTTTCGCTGCAACGCCCGCACCAAGGAGGCGCGGCTGCAGGTGGCGCTGGCTGAGATCCCCGTGCTCAGGTAGGCCGCTGGCCGGGCCCTGCGTGTCACACGGCCATGGGGCCCACGCTGCCCGCACGCGTGGTCACTGCTGGGCGTGAGGACGAGGGCGGTGCCTGGCAGCCCACCCTCCCGTCAGGGACCCACCCCTGCGCGTGGTCCCTCCTCCCTGGACCCCCAGCGCAGCGTCCCTTCACCCCAGTGCTGGGGTCCCTGGGCTTCGCCATCCCTTCCTGGGAGGGATCCCTGTGTGCGGCCGCTGATGGGGTCCCCTCTGTGTCGATGCCAGGGCCAGCCTGAAACACAGCACCGCTCGCCTGGACCGGCAGGGCGGAGGCTCCCGGTGCATCATGGGCTCAGGTAAGGTGTGCCCGCACACGTGGCCCGAGGCGGCTGACCCGGGTGTCCGGAGGGCCACGGTCAGCTCAGGTGGGAGGGCTGAGCAGATCCCTGGGTGACCCCCGGGGGCTCAGCCTCGTGTCCACGCGGAAGCAGGTGGAGGCGTGCTTGTCCTGGTGTGTCCCGCTGTCGTGACGCACGCCGCCCGGGGGGCAGTCGGTTAAGGATGGAGGTTTGCACTTGTACCTCTGGAGGCTGCAAGCTCAGGAGCCTGGGTGAAAGCAGGAGCGTCTGAGTACACTGGCTGCCTAGTCCACGAAGCATTAACACAGGGCCAATCCGCTGATTCAAGAATGGGTTAATCCACTGCTGTGTAAATACGTTAGTAAGCAAATGAATTAAGCCACCAGCCCATGAGGAGACGGACCTGCTAACCCACGAACGGCCCAGTCCACTAACCTATGAGTGCATGACCCCCTTGACTTGTGAATTGATTGACCCACCGATGCATGAGTGAGCTAGTTTGCTAATTTATGAATGGATTAATGCAGCGGGGCGTGGGGGCACACGCCTGTCATCCCAGCACTCAGGAAGCTGAGGCAGGAGGATTGTTGCAAGTCCAAGACCAGCCTGGGCTACAGAGTGAGCTCAAGGCCAGCCTAAGCTGCACAGGAAGACTCTGTCTCAAAAAGATGGATTAATCCAATACTTTATGAGTAAATTGGTCTGTAATGTATTAATCTACTTTTCCAGGAGTAGATGAGCCTACTGATGGATAAGTGGCCTAATCCACGACTCTGGGAGTGGATGGGCCCCTTAATCTATGAATTGATTAACCCGGTACTCCAAGCGTGGGCTAATCCACTAATTCATAAATGGATTAATCCACCAGCCCATGAGTAGGTGGATCCACTAATCTATAAATGGCTTACATCACTAATCTGTAAGTGCGTGAGCGCATTAATCTGTGAATTGATTAACCCACCAGTGTGTGAGTGAGCTAGTTTGCTCATTCGTGAATGGATTAATGTAGCCGGGCGTGGTGGTGCACACCTGTCATCCCAGCACTCGGGAGGCTGAGGCAGGAGGATCGTTGCGAGTTCGAGACCATCCTGGGCTACAAAGTGAGCTCAAGGCCAGCCTGAACTGCATAGCAAGACCCTGTCTCAAAAAGATGAAAACAAAACAGAAAAAACGATTAACCCACCCATGCGTGAGTGAGCTTGTTCGCTCATTCACAAATGGATTAATCCACCAGTTTGTGAGTAGATTACTCTATGATTGATTAACCCATTAGTCTGTGAGTAGATGGATCCAGTCATCCAAGAACGGCCTCGCCCACTGATCTGTGAGTGGGTGAGCTGTTAATCATGAATTGATCAACTCGTGATCCGTGAGCGGGTTCATCTGCTAACTCATTAATGGGTTAACCCAGCAATCCGTGAACAGATTAACGTATAAATGGATTAATCCAATGTTCTGTGAGTCCCTAGCGTAAACCGTGAGCTCCTTAACCCATGAGTGAGTCGCTCCACTAATTTGTAAGTGGACGAATCCAGCAGTCTACGCAGATTAGTGTAGAAATGGATTAATCCACTGGCCCATGGATACCGGGTCCAGCCCTGGAGCTCCGGGCCTACTGACCCGAGAGTGGGTAACCCGCGCACCCGTGAGACCGACTTGCTGATCTGTGAGCGCGTGCATCGTCTGTCCACGCTCCTGACCGCGCCCCTCCGCCGGGCAGGCGAATCCTTCCTGCAGCTGCAGCAGCGACTGCTCAGGGACAGGGAGCTGAAGATCCGCCGGGCGCTGGAGCGGCTTCGGGGACAGCGCAGGCTGCTGCGGAGCCGGCGGGCGCAGCGCGAGTTCCCGGCCGTGTCCGTGGTGGGCTACACCAACTGCGGTGAGGACGCGGCCACAGTTGGCGCTGACCTACCCCGTCCCCCGTCCACCCCTGGGCCCCAGGCCTGACTTGTGCCCGTCCCACAGGGAAGACCACGCTGATCCGGGCCCTGACGGGCGACACAGCCGCGCAGCCCCGGGACCAGCTGTTCGCCACGCTGGACGTCACGGCCCACGAGGGCCAGCTGCCCTCCCGCCTGCCCGTGCTCTACGTGGACACCATCGGCTTCCTGTCCCAGCTGCCGCACGGCCTCATCCAGTCCTTCGCCGCCACGCTGGAGGACGTGGCCCATTCGGTGAGCAGGCGGGGACCCCGGGGCGGGGCTTGAACCCCGGAGCCCTCTGCAGAGCCGAGGTGTCCCCGGCCATTCCACAGCCTCCAGGGGAGAGCCTCCTGCCTCTGCCTCCTCCCAGGGCTCCAGGTGGCCGTGGGCTGTGGCCCCATCATGCTAGTCTGTGCCTCCATCTCCTCTGTATCTGCGTCCTCTCTTCTGTCTCTCACGAGGACACTGCTGTTAGACTCAGGAGGCTGAGGCACGAGAGTTTCCAAGAGATTAAGGCCAAGCTGGAATCCATAGTGAGATGAAACACATAAATAAACAAAAGAGGATGATTTTAAAAAAAAAAAAAAAGTGCATCCCAGCCAGGTGTGGTGGTGCATGCCTGTCATCCCAGCACTTGGGAGGCTGAGGCAGGAGGATGGTTGTGAGTTTGAGACCAGCCTGGGCTACAAAGTGAGCTCAAGGCCAGCCTGAACTGCATAGCGAGACCCTGTCTCAAAAAGACAAAAAAAGAAATGCCGTTGAGCTCACTTTGCAGCTCAGGCTGGTCCCCATGCTAGCCTGGACTAGAGAACGAAAGCCTGCCTCTCTCAGAGCAAGACGGTGGAACAGTTCCAAGCCAGGCGTGGCAGTGTGCCTGTAATCACAGCCAGTTAGGAGGCTGAGGCAGGAGGCTTGCAAGTTCCATCCCAGCCCGGGGAACCTCGCAAGCCCCCGTGAGGGAAGGAGCTGCCGGTGTCCCTGCCCTCGAGCCGGCCTGGCCGCTGGGGCCC
>NW_004955499.1:584396-586082 GCF_000276665.1 Chinchilla lanigera | reverse complement strand
CGCTGGCCGGGCCGCAGCTCAGGTGGGCGACGCCCGGGGCGGGTGGGGCTGGAGCGGCTGGGACCTGGGCTTCTGACCTCGCATGCCCGTCAGCCCGGCGCTGGGGAGGCTGAGGCGGGAGGATCTCTGGGAGGGAGAGGCCAGCCCGGGCTCCCTAGAAGGCCCTGTCTCAAAAACCGCAGTCAGAACACTTGGGGTGCGCCGGGCCGATCCGAGTCTGTTTCCCGTGAGGCTCACAGGGTCCCTGCGTCCGCAGTTGGCTGCACCAGGAGGCCACCGTTCAGGACGTGGCCGTGCAGCCCGAGGCCGGGGCCGCGCTCGTCACCGTCGTCATTAGCAACGCCGCCTACGGCAGGTTCCGGAAGCTCTTCCCACAATGAAGGCACCGGCCGCACCCAGGAGCTGTCCTGACTCAGCCTCAGAGCGAAGCAGGCTGGCAGAGCTGTGTTCTCCCTGGGCCCGGGGACACCCAGCACTGGGAGGCTGGAGCAGGAAGATCTCTGTGAGTTCCAGGTGGCTCAGGTGTGACCCCCGGTCCTGTCTCCCTGCCAGGCGGACAGAGGTGTCCCCAGAACAGGACATGTGGGAGCTGCTTTGAAACGGGGCCTGTGCTTCTCCTCCCTCACAAGCGGGGCCGTGACCCCCGAAGTCTGCTCGCTCCTGTGACCTCACAGCAGGAAGAAACGGGGGCAGAGCTTAGTTTTCAGTTCCTTTTCATTTATTGTAATTGTGTGATCTAAAATTTTTTTTAAAAAAGTGCTCAGTGAAAGTAACATTTCAGAAGCCGGCGTGGTGGCCTGCAGTTGTACCCCTAGCGCCGGGGAGGCTGAGGCAGGAGGATTTCCCCGAGCGAGCTCAGGGCCAGCCTGGGTTTCACAGTGCGACCCCGACTCAAAGCTGCAGCCTAAGGGCTTGTGGGGTTGGGGTGTGTTCTGGGCGGGGATCCCGCAGCCCGGTCCCTGCAGGGCACGGCCGGTCCCGCGCCCTGGGAGCTGCGGCAGCACGTGCGAACCTCGTGTGTCCCTCTGGGGCGGGGTCCCCGGCGGAGCGCTCAGCCCCGCAGCAGCTTCTGGTTGAGGCCGATGACGTCGGTGACGAAGGAGTCCGCGCCGATGAAGTCGCCCGCGATGATGTTGGTGCAGGCTGGGGCCGGGCCGGGCCGCTGCTCGCGGACCCACGCGCCCAGGGCCGGCCGCGCCCGCAGTGTCAGCGTGGCCAGGGACTGCGCCGGGTGCGACAGCACGTAGCCCAGAGACTCGGTCAGGTTGGTCCCCGCCACGAACAGGCCGCCTGCGGGACGGCAGAGGTCACCGCGGCACACAGCCCCGCAGCGCTGCCCGCCGGAGCCCACGGCTGACCGCGTGTGCGCATGGCACGGACACTCGTGGACACGGAGCGGTGTCCCCGAGACGTCCCGGTGTGCACACAGGGCGCTGTCCCGCCCCCCTGGCGTCCCCGGCGGCAGGCGCGTACCTGGGCGGCCGCAGCTCTTCATGGTGTCCAGGTAGCGGATCAGCGCCCCGGCCTTCACCTGGTCGCCCCACCAGTAGGGGATGGCGGGCCAGAGCTCAGGGTGCCGCGCCACCGCCCCCTCATCCTCGTAGGAGAGCAGGACCTGCTGGCCGCGCGCCCACAGCTGCCGCAGCGTGGGCACCTCCTGCGGGGACGGCGCACGCGCTGGGCACC
>NW_004955499.1:581314-583851 GCF_000276665.1 Chinchilla lanigera | reverse complement strand
GCCGGCCGCGCGTACCTGGGTGACCGACCACTTCAGCACCACGGGCCGCGTGACGCAGGGCAGCGCCGAGCTGAGGACGCGCAGCAGCCGGGGCTGCGCATGGGACACGGGCGACGTCCTGCTCAGGCAGTAGGTCATGGTGTCGTGGCTGCCTGCAGGGACACGAGGGACATCACGCTGGGCGCCCTCCCCTCACCCGCCTGGGCCTGCACACGGGACCACGGGACTCCAGGCCCACTGGCTCACGTCCGCCGGCCGCCTGCAATCAGGGCCGGGAGAAGAGGGGTCCCTGCTGGGGGAATTAGTGGAGAATGTGCAGGGGAGACCTTCCTGCATCAGCCTCCTGACTCCAAGGGAGACACGGGGACACAGACACAGAAGAGAAGCCGTGTGGAGATGAAGGCACAGGTGGGAGCAATGAGGCTGCAGCCCCAGGAGGAGGCTGAGGCGGGAGGGTCTCCCGGGGAGCCAGTGCGGGGAACACAGCCCAGGATGTATGTAAATGCACGTTGTCATATATGTTCAATTCATTATTATTGTTTCAGACAAGGTCTCACGTAGCCCAAGCTGGCCTCCAACTCAGGAGATCCTCCTGCCTCAGCCTCAGCGCACAGGGTCCAGACTTCTCCATCCCCGCTCAGCGAAGTCTTGGACCTACTCCCAGGCACTGGGCGTCTCACGGCTGCTGGGCTTGGATCTCTAAAATCTCATCCTCTGTGGCCGTCGGGAGGAGCAGCCCCTGTGAACCACAGACCCGACACTGCTGAGCCTTCTTAGGGGACCAGGAGCCGGGCGTGGTGGCGCACGCCTGTAATCCCAGCACTCGGGAGGCTGAGGCAGGAGGATCGCTGCGAGTTGGAGGCCAGCCTGAACTGCATGGCGAGACCCTGTCTCAAAAAGACAATAAAAGAGGGAGCAGGAGTCTGATGGAGGGGCGGGAGAGGGTCTGGTCTCCCGGAGCTGGAGCCTACACACACACACACACACACACACACACACACACACACACACACACACTCCGCGCCTCACCCGGGATGGACAGCTGGTGCAGCGGGATGTCCCACAGCCCCGGGCTCAGGCCCGACATCCAGTCCGCGTTGGCTCCAGGGCCGGATGGCGTCCCGAAGATGCCCGGGGCGCTGAGCTGTCCGGCCATGGAGACGCAGCTGCGGGGACCTGGGGGACAGAGAGGCTCCATCAACACGCTGGGCACTGCAGCCGGAGAGGACACACTGGCCGGGGACGCGGCAGAAGCAGAGGGCTCCAAGGGGAAGGATGTTGGGCAGGCGTGCGTCTCTGAGCGTTCACTGACTCAGTCTGATCCCCCGGACCTCAGACGCCTCCACTTGCAACTCCCCTGCTGTCGTCCCCACGGCTCAACACCTGGGGGTGCATGCGCATGAACCTTTCTGCCTCCTTCCTGTTCTGTCCCGACACCATCCTAGGCACGTGTTAGTTGAATGACTAACAAACCTCCCTCCCTCTGCCGAGTGCCCCACACACCCTGACTTCCCTCCCCACGGTGCTGGCTGCTCCTGGGAGGAAATCACATGCGGTGGGAAGGCCAACTGGAGGCTGGGGAAGGAGGCTGCCCCGCCCCGCCCGGCCCAGAGATCCCAGTCCTTGCCGTGTGAGGCCGTGGTCTGTGCCGCGCTCTCCGTCCCTGGCCGGGTCAGACAAGCCCTGGCGCTCGATCTACACTGATTGGGGTGGAAGAAACGTCCCCCGTGACTTGGACTCTGACACAGCGGCCTGGGTGGCTGCAGACCTCAGAACCCCAGCTCCCGACCGACCCCTGAGTCCCGGTGCTGCTTCAAATCCGGAGGCTGAGCCGGGACGGCGGCGCGCGCTTGTCATCACCCCACACAGAAGGCTGAGGCAGGAGGGTCCCCGAAAGTTCCAGGCCAGCCTGGACCACACAGCAAGACCACCGCAAATAAGCACATAAGAAAAATAAAGGGCCAAGGCTCACTCGGCCCCACGCAGACGGCTCGAGGCTGCCAGAGTGCGGGTGTCAGCGCCAGGCTGCCCGGCCCCGGACCACAGTGGGCGGTCACAACGGGCACCCCTGCGGGAACCTGGGCCCCCAGAGGCCAGCCCGGCCCACCAGACCGCCCGCCCACCCGGCTCCGCGGCCGGCCCATGGGTCTAGGTCCAGCCCCCGCCCGAGCCCAGGCCCCCAGAAAAAAGGGGTTCCTGCGAAAAAAGGGCCACCGCGTCCGTGTGCGGCCAGGAGCGGGACGGCCCGGGCCCCCGCAGCCACCTGACACTCACTGGTGCACGAGGAAGACCCCGCGTGGCAACAGCGCCCGGCCCGCCGCAGGTCCCCGCGGCCCCCTCCCCGGGACCCAGCCGCGCTGCACCCACCCCGGTGGACCGCAACCTGGGCACGGGCTGGGGTCCCGTCTGTCCAGGGCAGCGTCCCCGGACCCAGGGCTCAGACGGCCGGCAGGACACGCGTGGGCACAGAGGCGGCCGGCAGGACACGCGTGGGCACAGAGGCGGCCGGCAGGACACGCGTGGGCACAGAGGCGGCC
>NW_004955499.1:572094-581214 GCF_000276665.1 Chinchilla lanigera | reverse complement strand
GCAGGACACGCGTGGGCACAGAGGCGGCCGGCAGGGGCGCGGGGCGGCAGGCAAGGGGCCACCTGCTGGGCCCGCGGCGGCCGGGAGGGGCGTGAGGACACGGGCCAAACTTGCTCCTGCTGGCGCCTGCCGGGCCAGCCCGACACGCACAGAGCGCGGTGTGGACCTCGTCCCCGACCCACGCCTCCCCGTCCCCGTCCCCGCTCACCGGGTGTGCACGCTGCCCCAGACGACACGGGAGCCCTGGACCTGGGCGGGCGGCAGGACAGGGCAGGAGAGGACAGGAGAGGACACAACAGGCCAGGCGAGGCCAGGGGACGCCGCCGGTGTGTGCAGCGCCCAGGCGCGCGTGCTTGTCGCCCAGGGCGGGGCCAGGCCGGCGGGGGCAGGCCTCGGCCCGCAGCTCGCGGGGCGACAATCCACGCGTGCCTTCACGGCGCACCGCCGAGCGGCAGCCCGCGCCCTTTCCGGGGTGGACGCCGCATACCCGAGCGCTGAGCGCAGAGACGGGCCGGCCGCACTCACCCGCCACCTCTGTCACCCCCGCCCTCACCTCTGCAGTCACCCGGCCGGGCCTGACCCGGTGCCACGCATCCCGGGCTGGTGGGAGCTATGCCCGCCAACTCTGGGAGCAGCTGGTGACCGTCCTGCCTCAGCCTAGCGGGCCAGGCCTGGCAGGGCCAACAGGCGGTGCGGTGCTGAGGACTGGGCCCTGCGTGGCCCCCAGGAAGCCCCGTGACCGTGAGGTTCTCTTTCATTGTGGTTTCTGAGCCAGGGTCTCGCTACACGGCTCAGCCTGGCCTCCAGCTCGGGCGATCCTCCCGCCTCAGCCTCCCCAGTGCTGGCCTGACCAGCGTGCGGCCCCACGCCTGACTGTTTTCTTCGAGACGGGGTCTCACCGAGTCGCTCAGGTGCGTCCTGTGCTCTGCAGCTCATCCTGTGTGGGAGACCCCAGACTTCCCTGCCTCTGCCTGCTCCCAGCACGCGGAGGGATGCTGAGGCAGGAGGACCACTCACAGGGTTCAGCCTCGCCTCGCAGCTCCCTGGCCTGACCTGGGCTTGCGAAATAAACACAGAGGCGCCTTCCACAAGTGGCCTCTCCACCGGCTATTCTTAGTCCTGAGAGTGCTCCATCCCCTAGAGCTTCTGGATGGCAAGTGCAGAGCACGCCCGCGGGCTCCCCATGACCAATGCTTCCTCTTCCGCCCACGCGGCCCCCCAGGCCAGAGACTACCCAGCGCTTGCACTGCACACCGCAGGTGCCTGTTTCTTTCTGAGCTTCGTTGTTTCTTGTTTTTTGGGCTTTCTGAAACAGGGCCTCACTATGCAGTTCAGGCTGGCCTCGAACTCACAAAGATCCTCCTGCCTCAGCCTCCCGAGCACTGGGATGACGGCAAGTGTCACCACGGCCTGCCACCGCCCGAGTTACTCAAAGGGCGTAACTTTCAGGTCATTTATTGCTGTCTCCCAGACTTCGCCCTTCTTCCCAGGCTTGTGGTGCCGAGATTCTGTGGATTCCGGTGTCGCCCCAGAACCTTCTGGCCTCTGGGTACCTTGGGGTGAAGTCGGCCCCAACCCTGCACATGGGGACACATAGTGGCCACAGCCCAGCTTTGCTGGGCTGAGCCCGGGGCCTCTGTGAAACTCAATCGGGAGGCTGAGGCAGGAGGATCTCTGGGAGTTCGAGGCCAGCCTGGGCTCCACAGTGACTTCAAGCCCAGCCTGCACTGCACAGTGAGACCCTAACTCAAAAAAACAGAGGAGGTCCCGAGGCAGGACGGTCTCCTCTCCAGATCCTCCACTAATGCCCTCCACAGGAGACCCTTTCCAATCAGGCCCCAGAGCGACACCCTGGGTGACACCAATTTGGGGGACTCAGCGTGTAACTCACCACAGACCCCAGGCTGGCCGTGACTTCCCGGCAATCCTCCTGCCTCAGCCTCCCGAGCGCTCGGATGACAGGCATGTGCACCCCACACATCGTGAATGAGCAGATTTTTTTTTTTTTTGAGGGAGTAGATTTTAAATGCTGTCAGCACAAAGAAATGTTACGCAAGGTCAGGGGCATGTTGATTATGATGATTTAACCTCTCCATGATGCACAGGGCCTCACAGCCCATGCTGCACCCTGTTAATGCATGCGATGACGTGTTAATTACAAACTGGAAACACATTTATCCCCGCAGCTACAGACGAACATTCATGGTATAACAGCACGTAATAGTACGTACATAAAGCCTAACGCAAGGTACAATGTAAATCAACCTTCTCTGCTGGTGCTGGCGTGGTGGCGCACGCCCGCCATCCCAGCACTCAGAAGGCTGAGGCAGGAGGACACCTTGGAGTTCAAAGCCAGCCTGAGCTACACAGTGAGACCGTGTCTCAATCCGCACCCCGAAAACACCGAAAAACAAAACAAAACAAAACCAAGTCTGCAGCTACCAAGATAAAACGAACAAGTATTCAGAGTCCAGAGGGGCAGGCAGGCATGTCCACAGATGGGGTCAATAGCTATAGCCATGGAATATAGAGAGAGAGGCAGAGAGATGGTTGTAGAGATACAACACACACGTTATGTAGCTTCTTAGCTAGTTTTGTGGTTCACCATACCTTGGTGTTTTGAAGACAGATCTCACTATGGAGCCCAGGCTGGCCTCAAACTCACAGTGATCCTCCTGCCTCAGCCTCCTGAGCGCCAGGATGGCAGGTGTGCGCCAACACGCTCAGCTGCAACCAGTATTTTTAGCTTGTGGTGTTTTTTTTTTTTTTGTCTTTTTGAGACAGAGTCTCGCTCTGCAGTTCAGGCTGGGCTTGAGCTCACTTTGTAACCCAGTCTGGTCTCACACTCACCACGACCCTCCTGCCTCAGCCTCCTGAGTGCTGGGTTTACAGACGTGCGACACCACACCTGGCTGCAACCAGCATTTTGAAAGTATAGTTTGATGATGAAAAATTCTTAATTTTCAGCAGTCTTTCTGATCATTAGCACAGTTGAAAAAGTGTTCTCTGCTCGCCGTGTCTGAGGCTGCCCTTCATTTTCTGTGGATTTCAGACAACAAACGCCTCAGCCCTCACCCCCAGCTCCTCTCTTGCAAAGGCGACGTAGGCCACCGTCTCCCCGGCTGTCTCCGTTCCCATCTCTGTCTCTGTCTGTCTCTTATCTGTCTCTGTCTGTCTGTCTCTGTCTGTCTGTGGTCTCTCCTGTCTCTTCCTCCTCCTCCTCCTCCTCCTCGGGGGAGGCTGGGCGGCCACCATGGGGCTCCCAGAATAAACCCTGTTGGTCAGAAGAGGAGGACTTGTTATACAACAGTAACCCCCATTAGCTTGCTTACAGTATATATACACACACACACCCACACATTTCTTTTTTGGTTTTTTGAGACAGGGTCTTGCAGTTCAGGCTGGTCTTGAACTCATTTTGTAGCCCTGTCTGGTCTCGAATTTACTGCAACCCTCCTGCCTCAGCCTCCTGAGAGCTGGGATTACAGGCATGCGCCACCACACCCAGCTGCCCAGCAATGTGTGACAAGAAAATGTGTGACCACCTGTAGCATATCCGCTACCTGCCTTTTCTGTGTGTGTCTTTTGCAGCCAGGGTCTGGCTATGCACTTCAGAAGGGCCTAGAGCTGTTCGTAGCCCAGGCTGGTCTTGAATTCACAGCAATCCTCCTGCCTCAGCCTCAGCCTCCCGAGTGCTGGGATGACGGGCGTCCGTGCACCACCACACCCGGCGCTATGGGCCTTCTGCACTTCCTTCTGACATCTCATATAAGTGACTGTTTAACCCCAGGAGGAGGCTGGCGATGTGCAAAGAAAGCGGTCTGCCTTCCAGAATGCCTCAGTGGCAGTACGTAGGCAGCTGAGTTGGATAAAATATCCCTGGCAGTCAGACAGCGCTGGGCCCCGAGGAGCCGGGCAGAGAGGACAGGCCTTGCAGCTCTGTGGGCGGCGGGCGCCTCCGCTGGGGGCCAGACCTCCAGACCAAAGGTTAAAGCAATGCACCCACATACTGCTAAGGCTGGACAGCAGGGGTTGATGTTCTGAACACACACCAATGCCCTTAACACAGCCAGGAGGAGTCACTGACCCGGCCCCCCGAGTGTATTCACGCGCTTCCTACTCCGGCTTCCCCTTTGACCCTGATCCGATCAATTTTACCGGAACAATTATACTCGTAATCTTATCGGCTGACCATAGTGTTGTCCCACCTCATGCCCACCTTGAGGATTCCCATTTTTCCCACCTTGGACCTGCCTTGCTCCGTGGATTTGCTCTATAAAATCCCTAGAAAAGGGGCTGGGGGTTTAGCTCAGTGGCACAGAGCCTGCCTGGCAAGCGCCAGGTCATGGGTTCGATTCCCGGTACTAGAAAACCACCCCCCCCAAAAAAAATAAATATTCGCTTGCATGGCATCTTTTAGTAAAACGAATGAGGCCCCCGCACACACACTCTCTTGCTGTAAAGAGCACAGCCAACTTGGGTGCACCCTGAGTGCAGTCGGCCCTGGCTCGGTGAGGAGCTCCCAGCAGGCCAGGCCGGGCCAGCCCGGCTCAGAAACACAGTTTTAGTAAGAAAATAGATAGCTGTGTGCTCTGTACTTGGAAAACATACAGATGTACATTTTACTAACGGAGACACATACAGTGTCGCTTTACCGTGGAAGCGTGTGGGTGTGTGGGCACGCACCTTTACTAAGAAAAGCAGGCGCCGGGGCCCCCTGGTGCTCAGGACCTGTGCCGCTGGGAGACCCTGAGACAGATCTTCTGCAGAAAGGGAGGGCCTGACAGGCGGGGGAGGGGAGGAGAAGGGGATACATGAGGCGGGGCTCTGGCCAGGCACACACACTGCCCACCTTACGCACTGTACAGCGCACGGACTTGAACAAATAAAACCTGAAAAGGAACAGAAAACAACGTATCTGTCCTATTTTAATAATTAAGTGTAGCCGGGCATGGTGGCGCACGCCTGTAATCGCAGCACTCGGGAGGCTGAGGCAGGAGGATTGCTGAGTTTTAGACCAGCCTGGGCTACAAAGTGAGCTCAAGGCCAGCCTGAATTACAGAGCGAGACCCCGTCTCAAAAAGACAAAATAATAACAACAACAATAATAATAGTAATAATTTAGTGTAGCCCGGCGTGGTGGTACACACCCGTCATCCCCTCACTCAGGAGGCTGAGGCAGGAGGGTCGCTGCGCAGCTCTGGCGGGATGGAGTTTGTCTCGGGAGAGATGAACACTGCCATGCGGGGAAAGCACTGAAGCACGCTATGCGCGGGAGTTACGCAGGCCACGAATTACTGCTCGGAGAACGGGGCTTCGGAGCCCAGACCCCGATGGGGGCCTTAGCCTGGGCCGTGGCCTTCCGAGGTCTCTGCGGAAAGTGCTTCCGCCAGCGCAGAGTCACAGGGCAGCAGGCTGAAGAGCGCTCTGGGGATGTGATGCCTGGGGCCGCAGCAGCCACTCTGGGACAGGAGGCGGCAGCAGGAACAGGAAACCCTGTGCCCCGGAGGCTACAGGGGGACCCGGACACCCCGCCTCTGACAGCGCTGGAGCCCCGGCTCGGCGCGGACGAGGTCCTGGGGTCCCGGGCGCTTTAGAATCCGCAGCGCCCGGCCCTCTGCGGCCCCCCGGGGGACCCCAGTCCGGCTCCGCGGTTTTCGCAGCAGGAGGCAGCGCCCCACACTCGTCCCGCGGCCCCGCCCCTCGCCGGTGGCCCCGCCCCTCCTTTGCCCTGGCCCCGCCTTCTCCACGCTTTAGGCGACGGCCCCGCCCCCCCGCCCGTTTCGTCATCGCCGGTAGCCCCGCCCCTCTCTCTGCCCTGGCCCCGCCCCTTCCTCCTCGCCGTAGCCCCGCCCCGCCCGCCCTGGCCCCGCCCGCCCCCTCCTCCTCGCCGGCGGCCCCTCCCTCCCTCTCCCCACAGGCGGCCGGCCCCCCACTGTTCCCCGCTACGCCGCGACCCGGTCTTTCCGTCCTGCCCTCCCCGTAGTCCGCGGCCCTCTGGGTTGTCTCTCAAGCCCCTCTGCAACTCTGCGCTCCGCACCGCTACTCCTTCAGCCCGAAGCGGCTCCTTCCGTCCCTCTTTGCCTCTCTCCTCACCCTCGGCTCTTTCCGTGGCCCCTCGGCCCTCTCCGTACACACCGGAGCCTTTCGAAGCCACTCGGCTTTCGTCCGCCTGCCCTCGGCTCTTTCCGGCCCCCCCACCCCCAGTCACTCTCTGTACACATCGGCTCTCCGCTTCAGCGTTCAGCTACGCTCGGCCCTCTCCGCACACGCTCGGTCATCCCGAGGGCGCTCGGCGCTCTTCGTCAATGCCCGACCCTTCAGCCATGCTCGGCTTTTTCCGTCACCGTTCAGCCCTCTCCGCACACACTTCGGTTTCCCCTAGAGCGTTCGGTTCTCTTCCTCGAGGGCCGACCCTTTAGTTATTCTCGGCTCTTTCCGTGATCTCTCGGACGTCCCCGTAAACACTTCGGTCCTTCCGAGGGCGCTCGGCGCTCTTCGTCAATGCCACCCTCGGCTGTTTTCGTCCCCACTCGGCCCTCTCCTGATCTGCCCAGGACTCGGGGACAGCGTGGACCCCGGGCCTCGGGATCTATGGGGGTCACTCGGCGACTCCTGCTCGGGATCTGTGGGGGTCACTCGGGGACGCCGAGCTCGGCATCTGTGAAGTTATCGGGCCGCTCGGGAGAGGAGGCGCGGATCCCCCTGCCCGGGGCTCCGTCTGCTCGGCCCAGGCTCCGCGGGCGCAGCTGCTGTAGGGGACCGGGCTGGCGCGTGCGGGGACTACGGGGAAACTGCGGGCGGGGGCGGGGCCTACTGTCAGGGGCGGGGCCTGTGGGGAAATGCAGGTGGAGGGGCGGGGCCTACTGTCAGAGGGGTGGGAACTATAGGAGGACAGTCGGCGGGGGCGGGCCCTGCCTGAGGGGGGCGGGCCCTGCCTGAGAGCGGCGGCCTAGGGGCGGGGCCTGGGGCGAGAGGGGCGGGGCCTCTAGAGAAACACGAGCGAGGGGCGGGGCCGGGCCTGGGGCCTGCGGGCGCCTTCGGGCCCCAGGCCGTGAGCATGCGCACTCCTCTCCTCAGGCCGAGGTGGGGCGTCCGTTCCGGCAGCGGGCGTGGGGGCGTGGGGGCGCGGGGGGGGGGGGGGGGCTGGCTGAGGGCACCGAAGAGCCCGGGCAGACACACCCCGGGTGCCGTCCTCCCTTCCTAGGCCTGCCTCGCGCCACCGATGCACAGTGGAGAGAAGCATCCCGGCTCTGTCCCTGCACAGCCGGCAGGCGTCATGAACACCCAAATGGCCCCTTCCTGATTCCCAGAAAGTGATCGGAAAGCGTGCACACACCCCAGCGCGGCTGCGCGCTGTAAGGGGCCTGCCAGGGTACTTTGCGCAGTGCACAGCCTGAACAACCGCGCCGGGCGCTTGTCACTGCCCGCGGGCGGGAGACCCAGGACGGACCCTGACCCGGGAGGTCCCGGCCTCGCGCTCCGTCCTCCCACCCACCCGGCCGCCTGCACGCCCCAGCGTGCGACAGGAACCGCGGCCTCGCACGGGCGTGGGTCGCCTCCGACACACTCGGGGCACTCCCGCAGAAAGGAGCCTTGGGCGAAGGGTTCGTGGGATGAAATCGGAGACAACGGACACGCTACAGCGGGCTACGTGGATAAGAAGGACGAATTTTTGTTTGTTTCTTTTGAGACAGGGTCTCGCTATGCAGTCCAGGCTGGCCTTGAGCTCTCTGTGCGGCCCAGGCTGGCCTCGAACTCATGGAGATGTTCCCGCCTCAGCCTCCCGAGTGCTGGGATGACAGGCGTGCGCCAGCACCCCGGGCAAGAAGCGCTCGTTTCAGGAGAGCGCTGTTGCTGGACGGCAGAGCCTGGGGCCCGTGGTTCTACAGGAAAGGCAAGAAATTGAGCGGGGGATGCAGGGCAGAGAGTCATGTTAATGTCCAGAGGAAGATGACAGGGCGTTTTGAGTAAATGTGGACTTCTGTACAAAAGGAATGAATAAATGTGGATTGGTGTACATGAAAAATAAAACCTCCCCTGAAAATAAGCCCTTTCATTGTTATTTACAGCAAAAACTAATCTAAGGCCCAGTCTGCCCTTCGGGGACGGCGGTAGTGGGAAATGCCAGCTGTCGGCCCTCGCTGCTGAAGTCCGCGCGCTCCCCAGGGTCCCCGCTCCGCCTGGGCGTGGCCTCGGTCCCCTGAGACCAAACAGTTCCGTGGTGTTGGGAAGCTGACCCCTCGGGCTCAGGGTGGCTTTCACAGCTTCCTCCGCAAGCCAGGCTCTAGGTGAGGGTCCCTCGTTCCTCCGTTTTTCTTTTTTCTTTTTTTTAATCTTTTTTGAGACAGGGTCTCGCTATGCAGTTCAGGCTGGCCTTGAGCTCACTTTGTAGCCCAGGCTGGTCTCGAACCCGCAACGATCCTCCTGCCTCAGCATCCCGAGTGCTGGGATGACAGGCGTGCGCCACCACACCCGGCTTACAGCATTTTCAAAATTTCCCTGTAGTTCCTAAAGCACCCCTAGATGGCGCGCTAACACTTCTTTTTCTTAGAAACGACCGGCCGCAGTCAAACAGGTCAAGCGAGTCTAACACAGCAGGTGTGTGAGACCGGAGACCTCGGCGGCCGGCAGAGGTAAAATGTCTCATCAAAGAGCTTCGTGTTCCTGTGCAGGTCCTCCCCTTAACTTTACAGCAAAAGGGAAGACAGAAGCGACTGACACAGAAAATGCCACGCAGGGTGACAGTTCCGATTACCTGATATACCTCAGCAATCAAGAAATAAAAGCTAAAGGTCCGGGGCAAGCGCAAGGTCCTCAGTTCCGTTCCCGGTACCTTAAAACAATAGCAAAAAGAAATAAAAGCGCGCTGGGTGTGGTGGCGCACGCTCATCGTCCCAGCACTCGGGAGGCTGAGGCAGAAGGATCCCTGCGAGTTCGAGGCCAGCTTCGGCTACAAAGTGAGCTCAGGTCTCTCGCGCTTTGGTGGGACTCCAAGTATGTTACAGGGGTGACGTCAGCACCCCCAAATACGATATAAAGGAAATATTATAACTCCCATCCTGTTAGATGTCTGAGAACCTCAGTTCGTGTTCTCTAGAAATGGAAAAAAAAAAAAAA
>NW_004955499.1:568287-571164 GCF_000276665.1 Chinchilla lanigera | reverse complement strand
GGTCTCACTGTGCAGTTCAGGCCGGCCTTGAGGTCACTTTGTAGCCCAAACTGGTCTCAAACTCGCAACAATCCTCTTGCCTCAGCCTCCCAAGTGCTGGAATTACAGGCATGCGCCGCCATGCCTGGCTGTATACACACATTTTTTTTTCTCCCGCAGTTGCATAACCCAGCACTTCCAGGACGCCGCCTCCGGGGAGGGAGCTCAGGGAGCTGACACACAGTGAAACCAGGTCTTGTCAGAGTCCTGTATCTCTTAATAATACCTTCCACTGCACAATAGCGTTTCAGGCCCAAGATGAAGCAAGATGGCTTTATAAAGAAAGCCTCTGATGGGTCCTTCCACTAGCATGTTACTGAAATTATGAGCAAAGTTCGTCACTTATAGATGAATAGCCAAGCATCACGGCACACACCTATAATCCCAGCTCTCACGAGGCTGAGGCAAGAGGATCATTGCGAGTTTGAGACCAGCCTGGGAGCTCAAGGCCAGCCTGAACTGCATAGTGAGACCCTGTCTCAAAAAGACAAAAAACAAAGAAAGAAACAAACAACCTACTTTCATATTTCTTTTTTGTTTGTTTTTCTTCCGGTACCAGAATCGAACTCATGACCTTGCGCTTGACAGGCAGGCGCTTTGCCGCTGAGCTAAATCCCCAGCCCCGCTACTTTCATATTTCAGAGTTGCTAGTTTATGCGGACAGACCGTTGTGTTTTTTCCCTGAAGGCTCACAGGTCCCGGAAAGTGTGACTGCTGCTGGGCTTGGGGTAGCGCTGGTTGGGAGGGGTGGAAATGGGGGTGTGGGCCACATGAAGGGACAGAGCCTGGGGGGTGAACTTAGGGCACGTGCCTGGGCCCCAACCTACGCACCCTGGGTCTGGCGCCTTCCCTGGCCATGCCCATCCCCTACCGCCTCTCTGCCTTGGAGCTGCCTCCATGGACTGAACCCTCTGCCGCCATCCGCAAAAACAAAGCCCTGCTCCTGTAGGTGGGTTTTGTCAGGTGTTTGGCCCCAGTGAGGGAAAGCTGACCAACACCCAGGCCAGGCCTGATAGCGCAGGAGCTGATGGGACAGGCTTCCAGCGAAAACGCTCTGCCAGTCAGTGTCTCGGGGGTTTGCGGCAGGGGCGGAAGCTGATGAGCACAGGTGCTGGCTAGGGTCAGGAATCACTGAGGCTGGGGCTGAGAGAACACGGGGAGGCGGAGGGGGGCTGTGCCGGGACGCCTTCAGCCTGCATGGAGCCGCCCCGACGTGAGCGCCCAGGTCCTGCTGAGTCTGCGTGGATGTTCACGGCCTGGGAAGCTTTCAGGCTGACAGCGCCGTTCCCCTCCCGCCCGAGACCCGGGCTGAGCTACAGGCAGCAGCGCCCGCCCAGACGTGCAGGCCTGTGCCCCTGTCCACGCCCACTCAGCTGCTTCCCGGAGTGAAACCTCAGCACCCCGCGGCCCTTTCCCTCCAGCTCGGAAAGGGAAGCAGGCCTGATTCCAGGACAAGGAGGACAGGGCCCCGGCCAGGAGGGAGTCCTGGCTTGGACCGGCAGAGACGGCTCCCTGCAAGCCCAGCCGGTCTCCACAGGGGCTGCGCTGATTTCAGTAGGAAACAGGCATTGGCTCCCTCTCCCTGGGGCCTTTCAACGAGGACGGTGACTCACACTTCACATCCAGAGCAGAGGGCCGCGAACCTAGCATGTCCCTGGAGGAGGACGGCAGGGCTTCCCGGATTGGAACCCCAAGTGCACACGTCCATACACGTACACACAAACACACACAGGTGTGCGGTACATACTCGGACACACACCTTCGCAACCCTCCTACACCAACACCAATGCACATACCCAGGCACACCCACCCACGCATGCACGTGTAACACACATGCACACACACAGAAGACCCACACATCTGCACAGGCACACACAAATACATCTGCACCTTCATGTGAAGGACACACACACACACACAACCCTCCTAACCGAGTCCGAAACATGACATACACCTGCACGCATGCCACACATGTATGCACATCACACAAGCCTATGTGTACACACATGTGCAGCACACACTCACAAGCCTCATAAAAACAGACGGACACATGCATAGCGCACCCGTGCACTCTGGCACGCACAGCCCTCCTGCACCAACACAGACGCACACAGCCACGGCACCTCATGGGCTCTTGACGCATGACCCGCACACGCGAAGCACACACACTCACGCGTGCACACGCACGATGCTCTCTGCTTTTCACTGCTAAGGCTGCGAGGCTGGGGACAGCACACAAGAGGGGCCAGGAGGAATCAAGGGGAGCGTGTGGCAGCAGAGGAAGGGAGACGCTCGCTTCCCGGGAGAACAGGAAATCTGAGAGCCAGTTGCGTCCCAAAGCCCAGCTTCCTCCCGCTTTGAGAACTGACCCTCCAGTCACTGAGGCGGAGCGACCCCAGGCTGCGGTCTCGCAGGGCTGGATTTCCTCCGAGATCCCCGAGGCCTTCCTGGACTTCTCCGACGCCCATGACTAGGGACCCATGAGAACAGTGGCGGGGCGTCAGGTTCATATGCAGAAAGTCTTTATTAGAACAGGAGGACGAGAAAACTATCATAGACGGGATCATTGCGGGGAAGAAACACAAATGCAAACCCTTGAACATTTAAGGAACCATCTCCTGCCATTCCACCTCATCCCTCGGCGTGAACGTGGAGGACCTGTTCAACTGGTAAATTCTGGTCCCTCACTCCCGGCGGGAAGGGAGGGGTCAGTAGTCTCTTGTGAAGACCCCTCAGAGCTGGGGCGTGGGCTGCAGAGTTACGTTCGTCTCTCTGTGGCCGCTGGGTGTGGTTATACTGCGCACGACTTACTCCTCCTGCGTGCACAGGGTTTCACGC
>NW_004955499.1:555161-566756 GCF_000276665.1 Chinchilla lanigera | reverse complement strand
TCGCTGGCTTTGGTGCTGCTGAAAGAAGTAGTTCCTGCTCAGGGGGAGGCGCGGCGGGTAACGCCTGACAGCACTGCCCAGGCGGACAGCACCGCGCAAGGTGACAGCACTGCCCAGGCGGACAACACCGCGCAAGGTGACAGCACTGCACAGGCCGAAGGCACTGCACAGGCCGACAGCACTGCCCAGGCTGACAACACCACACAAGGTGACAGCACTGCACAAGGTGACAGCACCACACAAGGTGACAGCACCGCACAAGGTGACAGCACCACACAAGGTGACAGCACCGCACAAGGTGACAGCACCACACAAGGTGACAGCACTGCACAAGGTGACAGCACCACAGAAGGTGACAGCAATGCACAAGGTGACAGCACTGCACAAGGTGACAGCACCACACAAGGTGACAGCACTGCCCAGGCCGACAACACCGCGCAAGGTGACAGCACTGCCCAGGCTCACAACACCGCACAAGGTGACAGCACTGCACAAGGTGACAGCACCACAGAAGGTGACAGCACTGCACAAGGTGACAGCACCACACAAGGTGACAGCACTGCACAGGCCGAGAGCGCTACACAGGTCGACAGCACTGCACAAACTGCCCCACCAACAGCTGCCCGCATGCTTTTCCCAATCCGATTTTACTTTCCAAAAGCTGAAATCCACACAACCTGCACAGGGGCCTTTCCTACATGGCAAGCGGACTACAGGCCTCCCTGGGCAGCGCAAGGGACCCGTGGAGCTGCAGGAGCCCTGCCGCGCACACTGCAGTCATCTCCTGCGTCATTTCCTGTCTTCCCTGGCCGCCCTGTGCCACGGCCCTCACCCAGATCCAGGGCCCTTTCCGGATGCCTGCTCCGCTGTTTTTCGATCCCACTGAGAACTAACGGGGCTTGATGACTTAGGTGCAAGTGTCCTTAGTGGCTTTTCCTGGGAGGGGACAGGGATCCCGATGATAAATCACTCAGTCGCTCCAAAGCTCCCCTGCCCTTTGCAAGAGAAAAAAGCAGCTCCAGCCTAGCTCTCCTTTGCCTCCCTAAACGGGCCAGACCTTAGCGTCCGCCCAACCCGGAGATGCCCAGCTATGGGACGCTGCGTAGGGCTCCATGTATGAGGAAAGCTGACAGTGAGTCTCACATGCAAAGTGACACGTGTGAAGACTCCCCTCTGCCCGGGTCTCCATCAGGAAGCAGGAGTCAAGCAGGACAGGCCCAGTGTCCCACTCCTCTTGGGTAAAGGGCTGTGGGTCCCACAGCCACATCACGGCCAGGAATGGCTTCTCTTCTGTGCTCCCCGAATCACCAGGTGAAAATATGTCCTTCCCTGGGGCTCACGCCAAGCATTCACACACTGGGCCTAGTTCACGTCTAAGCCGTTTCCAACACAGGGAAGTCCTGATTCACCATCTGTCCCGCCTCAGGCGTCTTCCCTCTGACGCCTACCGTCACCCTGCCCGCCCCTCTCTCACTGGAGACTGAAGCAGCCTCTTACAGGTTTAGCGTGAGAATTCCTGGGAGAGGCTTCCTTTCTTTTCTTTTGAGGAACCCCAGGGCTGCCTACCTCTCCCAGCTGCCTGATGTTTCTTCCACTTGCTGCCCCATTTGAGGCCCAGCTCATGGCCGTACTCGTCCCCGTACCAGACGAACAGCTCGCTGCCCGGCCCGATGGCCTGGCAGGTGCGGTAGAAGATCTGCCTGTGGTACTGAAAGGCCACGACGTTCTGCTCCTCCTCATTCCGGGCGCAGTTCACATACCTGCGGTTGAGGCCGAAAGAGCGGGTGATTCGCTTCGTGCCCCCTGTCCCATCTGCGTCCAGCCGTTCACTGAGCGGTGGACACTGGCCTGCTCTGACACCGCCCCCGACTCCTGGGGGCACCTCCTGTCCTCACCTCGGCCTCTTCTCCACAGTCCTGTGCCCACTGAGCTCCGAGTCCTCCAATGTCTCCCACCTCAGTTCCCAGTGTTCCATGTGCAACCCCAGACTGCCCTCCTCCTCACTGGGGTAGAACCCGGGACCCCTTGCCTTTCTAAACTGTAAATCAGTGTGCGGTTCTCCCGTGGAACTTGGTGCCGGGCGTGGACTCTGCTTCTGGAGTAGCCCCTGCCATGCCACCCCGGCCCAAGTTGTCTTCAGAGAGTCCCGGATCACCTGCCCGGGATGTTGCCTCCTCCCCCAGGTGCCGGTGGAAAATTCTGTTTGCCTTACACAGTGACACAGAACGGCAGCAGTGTGTCCCTACCCTCTAGCCTCTCTGATAAAGCAAGGGCCCCTCGTGGAAATCAGCGGGACACTCAGCATAGCGACCCCAGCTCCGGCAGCCCACTTCTCCCCAGGCTTGGGGCCAGTGTTGGTGTCTTTGAGGCCCTCTCCGCCTAAAGGTCCCTTGCTGTCACTTGTCCTGGTGCCCTGTGCTTCTTGAAGAAACTTCCAAGTTACAGGTAAATATTCCTATAGTAAAACCTCTCGGGCAACTCTGCCTTGGGCCCTCCACAGCCACACGGGCCTCTGTTCCATAAGGAAGTCCACTTCCTGAGCCGGAGCACGGCAGGGCCTCAATAACCGTTGATGGTGCACGCCTGTAATCCCAGCACTCGGGAGGCTGAGGCAGGAGGACTGTTGTGAGTTCGAGGCCAGCCTGGGCTACAAAGCGAGCTCAAGGCCAGCCTGAACTGGATAGTGAGACCCTGTCTCAAAAAGACAAAAATAAATAAATAAATAACCAATGTTGAATAAAGTGTGAATCCCATGTCACCAGTGAAACCAAGCTCTCCAGATTTATCCCAGGGTCTGAATTTTGTCTAGCCTGAAGATGTTCTTTGTGATGAAAGGTAAATTATGCTATTTATGTATCTATTTCCTTTTTCTGGAATGTTCACGATGTGGAAGAGCATAGAGTACAGAAAAAACAGAAGAGGCAGGTGAGAACCGACACGGGAGGCAGGACGGGAAGGAAAGGAACCGGGCTCTGAGGGATGAATGTCCTGCGTGGGACCCGGAAACCTGCCGTCCTCACCTCATCCAATTGGCCTTGGACGTGTCCTTGCCATCCACGTACTCGTAGCAGTGTCTGCCCTTGGTGATCTGAGTTTGGGAAAAGGAGTTAAAGTTCTCCCTTGGGAGGGATGATAACCGACCGCTTTACGTGACCCTACTGTCACCCGTGCCCGTCAGCCTGCCGACCACCCCCCAGCACGTACACGCGGGCGAGGCCGAGGCAGGGCGCGTCTACTGTGCGCCTCCGCTCCCACGCAGCATCTGATCCTCAAGCTGGGGTTCTGTGGTCCTTCCAGGACCATTCCACACACAGAGCTAAGCACCTTGTCCGTGCCCACATGGCAGCAGGGACATGGGGGGGGCAGCAGTGCCAGGACACAGGGAAGGAAGGCACCTCACCATCCATGAGTATCCGCTGTGGCCTGCCTCTTCGTCCTCTGTGATCTGACCCTCGTAGGGGCCAAAGTGAAGATCCAACGGCAGATCGAAGGCCTCGTTCCAGACTCCGAGCCCAGCCCCTGGAATGCTGGATGGGCCTATCCTCAGCCCGGGGGGCAGACTGAGCACTGCGCGGTCGGAAGACCCCTCGTCCACCACGCTGTCCTTTATAAACGCCGGGGGCCCGTGAACAGGACAGCTGTCGATGAAGTAGTTCTTGCACTTCTCACAATCTGAGGGGAGAGTGGCAGGGATTAGGAACGGCACCCTATGTGAGCTTCGGGATGAGCCTAGCACCCCTATCCTCTGCCCTCAATTCTGGACTCCATGTGACGAGAATGAGGGGCAACTTGAGCCCCAAATGACCGCGTGAATACCTAGCTGCACCTCCTCCTTGGGGAGCAGGCCAAGAGCGTCACTCACACAGGTAGTCGTCGTCCTGCGGCTCGCTGACCTCTTCATACGTATGACACTTTCTCTCTCGCAGGCTGTACATCTTCGGCTTAACTGCCTTTTTCCTGGGCTCTAAGGTGAAGCACAGAACAAGATGAACATCGGCCATCCGGGGTGTTTGTCCCTGCTTCTTCAGAAAACATGACATCTCTTACCGCCCAATTCTCACCCATCCTTCCTCACACTGCATCCCTGCTCACCCCGAGGGTCACATTTCTAGCTGTCCAGGGCCACGTGCAGAGCACAGGGCAGAAAGACCTCACCGGGCAGCACTAGGGTGTGCAGAGCTACCGCCATAGACGGGTGCATGGGCACCTTGCCGGTATGTATCAGCTGTTGTAGAGTGTGCTTAATGCTGCCAGAGGACAGAGGGGCTACGCACCCTTATGCTTATTTACTGACTAGCAGTTAGAAGCTCAGAGAGTCCACGAGATGTGTCCAAGTCCCCAGCCGCCCTATGTGGCTAAAACCCAAGTGAGTGATTTAAAGTCAAATTCCTACGCACTGCTCTCACGGCCCAACTGGTGGTCCCCTGCTCAGTCCTGCCCGAGGCCAGCCCACCCAAAGCCAGCTTCACAGCTCTGGGCCATCCTCACGATCCTTTGTAGAGGGCCTAGAAGGACTGGGTGTACATGCAAAAGCGCCTTCTCTTACCGAGTTTTCGTCTAGAGTGCTGTCCGGTGTTTTTCCCTTCTCTGGGAAAGGACTCTGGTGTCTGGGGCTTTTCTGAGTCGCTCGGGTCCTGTAAATTTGCTGGTCCTGGCAACTGCTTGAAACTAGGACCGTCACTTAACAGGGCCCTGGGCATTCCCTTGAACGAGAGACGCACATGTCAGCACCATGCAGGGCTTCATTTCTTTAGGGTGTGGGGCTTGATTTCACATGCACGGCTCTACTCCAACAGCCTGCAGTCTCCTGGGTGTGTGAATGCATTTGGCAAGTGCAGGAGCCCCGGTGGGTTGTGAATCCAGGACTGGAACCCATGTGCTGGGGCTCTGTCCTGCCAGCTTCCTCTCAAATCCACACAAGCGAGACTAAGGGAGGGTGGGTACTTGGGAAGACCAGGGAGCGAGTCAACGGAGACGTGAATGAAGGGGGTGCACCTTGTGGGGAAACAGAAGGCATTTTGCATGAAGGAGGAAACATTCGATGGGAGGGGACATGATGAAAATTAGAGAGGGTGCTGGGTGTGGGGGCACATGCCTGTAATCCCAGCACTCAGGAGGCTGAAGCAGAAGGATCGTTGTGAGTTCGAGACCATCCTGCGCTACAAAGTGAGCTCAAGGCCAGCCTGAACTGCAGCATAAGATCCTGTCTCAAAAAGACCAAAAAAAAAAAAAAAACAAACAAACAAAAAAGCAGAGAGGGGAAGAGACACACCTGGAAATGAGGCGAGCTGCCAGTGAAGCCGGGAAGAGGCGGAGGAAATGCTTGGAGAAATGCACCTGCGCAACTGAGACAACGATGCTAAAAGGCTCAGCGTGCCCTGCCCTTGCAGCACTTGCTGCGGAATTACATGAACTGGTTCCTATACCAATCTTGCTTGAAATCCTCTAATTCTCCTCAGTTTCCTGATCCACAAGGTGGCGTATATCGTAATTCTTAAGTGACAGTGAATGTGAAAGGTAAGAATGCTCACCCAGGTGTGTCATAAGCTCTCGGATGTAGCATAATGTGAGGTTAGCCATCCCACTCACAGTGCTGCTGTCACGTGACCTCCTCAGCCACTCTGCAATAAAATCCTAGCTCAAAGTCTTTATCTTAGGCCCTCCTTGACCCTGTTAATTTGTGAACTGGGAACTGCTCATTTTGAACACATTGAGGGCCTTCAAGGACCCTTGGTGAAGTGTCAGGGAAGGACCAGCGTGTCAGGGATGGACCAGTGTCCCCACAAGATCACAAGTCAAGGTGACAACTGAAACAATCATTCCAGACAATGTAAGAGTTGCCTCAGGCTGGAGAAGCTCCTTCCTCCCATAGCATGAGCGTCTCCAATCCTTCTGGGAAGACACCTTTCTCCCGAATAGTGTGTGACCTTTCTGCAGTCCTATCACCTTCTTGTCATTTCTCAGGCATCAAATCTGAAACTCCCCAGGGTTGGAGCTGCTTCCTCCCACGGAATGGGCCCCTCTGGGGGCTTGGGGAGGTCTGTCTCAGCCTCCATCTGGTTGGTCTCCAGTACAGTATCTGCCTGTGTATCTGTGAGCCCCTCAGAGTGTCTCAGTTCTCTCACTGGGGCACAGCAGACGACTGAGGTTGGAATAATAGGGTGGATGGTGTGGAGGTGTCCTGAAAACAGAGCACCAACTTCACAGCATGCTAAAAGTTCAGTGAGCTTGTATGTGCTTCAGAGAGGGTGTTTTAGGTTAGACCATCGCTGACTGTGAGCTCACTCACCCAGTAGAATATTTCCCTACCTAAGTTTCTTTCTCTATATAGGATTATAGGGTATTACCTACCTGATAGTGTTGTTGTAAGGTTCAAGTGGGCTTATACATTAAAATCACTATCTGAAATATCATGAAAATCAAACAAGAGGTAGCAATTGCTTTTTCTGCTCTTATTCTTCCTAAAAATGATAACAGCTGGGTGCAGTGATGCACACCTGTAATCCCAGCAAGGACAGGCTGAGGCAGGAGGATCACCGCAAGTTCCAGGCCAGCCTCTGCTACACAGTGTGTTCAAGGCCAGGCTGAACTACCGAACGAGACCCTGTCTCGAAACAGACAAACAAACAAGCCTAAAATTAAGGACAGCAGACACTGTGTTGAAGAAGTGAACGAAGGGAAGCAGCTGTCCCTAGGGTGCTCTGCACCTTCTTGTCTTACCTCTGTTTTGGCCCAGGATGAGGAGGAAGTTTCTGGTCAGTAGGACATGGGAGACACTCACCTTCCAGTGTTTACTCTGCTTCCCTTGAGAGGCCACCCAAGGAGGTTTGACTAAAAAGTGACGAGAAATCAGGGCTTTGGTTAGTAAATGTCTCCAAATGCTGGCGATTAATTTTTTTTTTTTTTTTGGTACCAGGAATCAAACTCAGGACCTTGTGCTTAACCAGCAGGTGCTTGTGCCACTAAGCCACATCCTCAGCCCACGGAGTGTCTTATTAGTGACACAGAATTCTGAACCACATAGTGAAGACCCACAGGATGATCCATGGGTGATATGAGAAGTTTCTAAAAACCCCTATGGCCTTTTTGTCTACAAAGAGCATCATTAACTCTATTTCAACGCCTTTAAAAATCAGACACAACCCCATTTCTCACCACTTGCTCACCACTTGTGTTTATAAGATACTGGTTATATCTATTTTAAAAACTGGAATCAATTGACACTAATGACAATGATCCTACGAGTAGAAGGAAATCATCTCTACATATAGAGGTCAGGGAAACAGAAGTTATCTAAATATCCACTTGACAATGAATGATAAAGAAAATAAGTCAAGTGCGTGCAATGAGCTATTACTTCTCTTGGAATAAGAAAGAAATCTGTTACACACTGCAACAGGGATGAAACTCAAAGATGTTTTGCTAAGCAAATAAGCCAGTTAGAAAAAGACAAATACTTCACACCTATGAAGCATCTAGAAACAAAAAGTAGACATAGAAGGTACAGTTGTGCCTCCAAGGGTCTCAGAGGAAGAGAAATGGGGTGTTGTTATTCATGGGGTATAGACTTTCAATCACACAGCACAAAAAAGTTGTGGAGCTCTGCTCACAACAATGCACAAATGGTTAACAATAGCGTGCACTTACAAGTTGTTAGAAGTGAAAGTGTATGTTGTGTGATTTCTTACTGTTACATGTGAAATCAATAGATTGACTTGGCTGGACATTTTACATGAGTCCAGATAAACATGTGCAGATATGTGGTGAGCCATGGGGGATATGTTTCCCACGGAGGCTGTCTTTTCACCTCAGAACCTTCACAAGCACACACAGGGTTTTCAAACCTCTCACGTAAGTGTCAAGAGTCTAAAGCACCCAAAATCCATAGGTGAGGGGTCACAGACCTGATTCAAGTTGCTTTCATTGGTTTAGGTATATTGACTCTCTGCTCTTCTCAACTCTCCTCTTTAAGCAGTAAAGAGGAAGTGAGCATCTCCTTTCTATTTCTTTGTTTGCTTGTTTGTTTTGAGACAGGTTCTCACTACAAAGTTCAGGCTGGCCTTCAGCTCACTCTGTCTCAAACTCACAATGATCCTCCTGCCTCAGCCTCCCGAGTGCTGGGATTACAAGCATGTGCCACCATGCCCAGCCTATGTGTCTTTATATGATGTTAATCACTTGCTTTTCCAAGACATCTAATCCAATGACCAAACTATTATAATAGTGTTAGAGAGAGATTTGGAGAGAGATTTGTCCCTCAGTTGAGGTTTCTTTAATCATCTTTTGATTAACAATGTTTAGAAACAACGTTCTTTTAAAAATGATAAATTAAAAACAGAAATAGTATGCAGATGACACTGGAGACCCTGGACATCCTTCCTAATTTAATCTGATCTCAGAATTCCACCACAACTGTTTTCCCATCTTTTTATTTCTCTTTCAAAATCCCAAACAAATAGAAATAGCCTCTTATCGTATATATTGTTTTGCATATTGCTTATTCGCCATCACCTATGTTTTCTAGGAGACCTTCCTTCTAGTTTCCTTCTGAGACCTATCTGAAAGCCAGGTCTGGCCCTACTGCGGGAGGTGCCCTGCAAGTCCCTGGCCTCACCTTGCTGCCGGGGCATCCATTCTTCGTCAGAATCCTCAGAGTCATCCAGCTGGGGTTTGCTGGTTCGCCTTCCACGACACATGAAAGCTGGTCGGTGGGCTCTGAGACCTGGGAAGGATCCAAACTTTCCGCATGACAAGGGAAGGACATCGAGGGAGCAGGGACAGAGGCAGCGGCAGTGCAAAGACACAAAGGCCAGGTGGGCTGGGGCTAGCGCCGCGCTCAGCTCTGCCCCGAGCCATACAACAAAGCTTCCCTCGAGCCTGGACTCTTAAGGAGAGAGGACTGCGTGCTGGTTAAGACAGAACCGTGGAGACGCAGGGCCTGGAGGGAGGCCTACTTCTGTCTCCTAGGCTGGTCCTGCCCACCATCTCTTGTTACCTATAGAAAGCATCATGGTGTAGCTGTTTTTCACGTTGCGGTAGCGTTTCTTCTCAAACTCTCCCATCTTGGCCCATTCTTCCTTGGAGAAGTATCTGGAAATGTCCTTGAAAGCATCTTTGACCTGGGGAAAAGAGAGTCCCTGTGACCTGCTAGCACAGGTCCGAAGATGGAGCTCCTCCTCCTTCCATCGTGCCCGCAGGGGGCTCCCAACCTGGCTCGCACGTCCCTGTGAAGCACACCGTCCCTCCCGACACGCGCTGTAACTCTGGGCACACGCATGGCCCCAGCTCCTTGCTGTCGGAGGCTGTGACATGAGGCTCCCTGGGGCCCAGGACTCAAGGCCCCATCCGGGGTCTGGTCCCCACAACCCTGGGCTGATGCTTTGCGGCCCAGCCTCGCTTCCCCTCCTCGGAGCATCTACCTTGGACTTCTGCCCGGCTCCTGCCGGGTCCTCCTCCGAGCTGTCCTCCGGGGTGCTGGGGGTACTCATGGGGCCTGGACAGCGGGCAGGGCAGGGCAGGTGCTGCAGAGGAGCTGGATCAAGCCCGGCCAGCAAGGGTTAGTTAAAGTCAGGGTTCCATTCTTCCTGCGAGCAAACGAGGGCCGAGGAAGGCATGGCGCCCCAAACCGAGGCCCTGTCCTGAAACAAGCCCTAACCCCAACCTTGGCTCTAGCCCTAAGCAAACCTAACTGGTGCGCTCGCTGAAACCCTAACCTAAACTAAGCCTAGAACTCACCCCAGCGCGAACCCTAGATCTCATCCAACCCTAACCCAACCCGCATCCCAACCCTAACCCTTGCCCCAAGGATAACAGAACCCCAACCCCAACCTAACGCAAACCATGCCCCAAACGAGAACCCAAGCTCAACTCTTAACGCTCGCGCCAACCCTAATCGAGTCCAACCCGAACATAACCTAAACCACATGCCAAATCTGAACCCAACTAAAACCCTCGCCCCAATCATAACCTAACCTAATCCTTATCCCAACCCAACCAGAAAAACCTAACCATCCCACCACCCAAACTCCAAACCCAACCCTACCCTCCCAGCGACCCTAACCTAACCTAACCCTAACCTAACCTCAGCCCTAGCCCTCACCCAGTCCTATTATTTCGTATATGTACTGCAGCACCGAGCACCCTCACCCCAACCCTAACCCAAATCCTAACATTTGCCCCAACCGCACCCAAACCTAGCCGCAGTACTAACCCCAATGCAACCCCGACCTAACATAATGCACGTCCCAAAGCGGAATCCAACCCAAATCCCCGCCCTACCCTCCCTGCGACGCAACCCTAACCCTAACTGTAACCCTCGCCCAAAACCTAACCCCAACCCGAATCCGCTTTCCAACACTACACTCAAACCAGCTAGGCGTGGCGGTGCACGGCTATAATCCCAGCCCTCGGGAGGCTGAAGCAGGCGGGTCATTGTGAGTTCGAAACCAAACTGGGCTACAAAGTGAGCTCCAGGCCAGTCTGAACTGCATATCGTGACCCTGTCTCAAAAAGACAAAAATAAATAAATAAAATAAACCCAACCCAACCCAAGGCCTAGACTCAACCCTAACTCCAAAACTCGTCCTCAAGGCAACCTTAAGCCTAACCCTAGTCCTCGTTCCACCCCAACCCCAACCCCAATGTAACCTAAAACGCGCCCCAAACCTCAAACCACGCCCAACCTTTACCCTGGACCCCATCCCAACCCCAACCTAACCCAGTTCTCCCCGCAAACCTAACCTAACCTGACCCTCCCCCAACCCCACCCCTATCCAAACCCTCTTCTGACCCTAACCCAACTCAGCCCCAGCCCTCGCCCCCACCCGAAACTCCCCCACTGGTGGTAAACCCCACGGAGCGGGAGGGGTCACCGCGCCGCTGCAGAGCAGAGCGGGGTTGGGGGTGGGGGGTTGGGGGTGGGGGTTTTGTCCCTGGGAACCCCGAGTTAGGGCGCAGTTGGGCGGGGAGAGGGTGTCCAGGTCACGGGGCGGGCGGACGCTGGGGATTCAGGGTTCGCAGGTGGGGTGGGGTCCCGGGGCTCAGCGGGGCGGCGGGGCTCAGGGCTGCGGCCCTGAGGGAAATGGGGCTCGGAAACTACAAGGGGGTGGGAACCTTGTTACTGGGAAAAGAGCACAGGGGCCCTGGAGCTGCGTGCCTGGGGAAGAAGGGGCGGGGCCTGCGGGAGGGGCGGGGTCTGTAAGGAGATGGGCAGGATCTGGGGGAGGGGCCCGCTGGAGGGGCGGGGTGTGCGGGGAGGCGGGGTCTGCGGGGAGAGGGGCGGGGCCAGCGCCTTGCGTGGCAGGGGTTGGCCCTGTGCAGGAGGGGCGCGGGAGTCCCCAAACCGCACCTTAAAGGAGGCCTAGGGATCGCGGAACCGGGTCCCAAACCTCACCGCAGCGCTCCCGCAGCCCCAACCCTCACAGCGAACCCCAACCGCAGAGTACCCCAACCGCGCCGCAAACCGACCCCAACCCAGACCGCATGGGACCCCAACCGAACCCAGCGCTCGCCCCGCGCGAACCCCAACCCGAAGCTTCTCCGGGGTGGCGGACGGGCGTCCCGGCCCGATATCGGGGTTCCCGTCGGGGCGGGGGC
>NW_004955499.1:551866-553786 GCF_000276665.1 Chinchilla lanigera | reverse complement strand
TCGGGGTCCGGAGTCGGGGTTCCTGTCAGGACTGAGGACTCGGGGCGGGGACCGGGAGCTTCTCACGCACCGCGCCGCCCGCGGTCCTGTCAGGCTGCGGCCGCCTCCTCACGGCGCTCGCGCTCAGGACTGGTCCGCCTGTCAGGAGGGCCGGCGCGAGCCGCTGGACGCAGCCAATCAGCGCTGAGAGCGCACTGCCCACCAATGGGCGTTCAGGACGCCGCTGCGCGTGGCGGGGGCGTGGCGGGGGCGTGGCGGGGGCGGGTCAGGTCCTGTCAAGCTGAGGTCGCCTCCTCAGAGCACTCGCGCTCGGGACCGGTCCGCCCCTCAACAAGTCCGGCGCCGGCCGGGTGGACGCAGCCAATCAGCGCGGACACCGCACTCCGCACCAATGGGCGCTCAGGACCCGGCGGGGCGTGGCGGGGACGGGGCCGAGCCTATCAGGCGCAGGCGCAGGCGCCCGAGTTCCGCGGCGGGGGCGGGCCTACATGTTCCCGCCCTAAAGAAGGTCCCGCCCCCTCCGCCCGGATTGGCTGCCGAGGGCTCAGCGCCGTCCCTCAGGAAAAGGGGCGGAGTGTCTGCAGCTGCAGGAGCACGGCCTGGGGGTCCGCGTAGGGTCAAGGTCAGGGTCCGGCAGCAGAGATGATTGTCGGGGTGCAGGAGATGAGGGGAGGGGGGTGCTCACGGTGGGCCCGGAGGCCGGGCGGGGAGGGTCCCGCAGACCCCTCAGACAGCGGAGGGGCTCAGGGCTGAGGAAAATGGTGCTGAGCGAGTACACTTCGGTGGGTGGCTCGTTACGGGGATCAAGGGAGGGGCGGAGCCTCGAGTCAGCGGGGCGGGGCCTGCGCGGGGCGGGGCCTTGGAGGGTGTGGCTTGCTGGAGACGGAGCCGTGCGCCTCGGGAAGGGGTGGAGCCTGGGGAGGGGCCTGCAGGAAAGAGGCGGGGCCTGGTGGAGAGGGGCGGGGCTTGTTGGGGGCAGGGGCGGGGCTAGGAGGAGCGCAGGACCTGCGGGGAGGAGGGCGGAGCTGGGACTGCAGGACTGCTGTGACCGCTCCTGAATTGCTGTGACTCCGTTTTCTAAGACGAAAGGCGGTTTGCAGGACCGCGCCTGGGCGCAGATCCTCTGTCCGTCCGAGGTGGTGGCAGCCCCCGGGCCCGCACACAGCGTGCTGTGCCCCACTCGCGCGCTCTGAAGCTCCCGCTGCCTCTGCCTCTGCTGGCGTGTGCACGCGCGCCTGCGGGCAGCGTTACCCTTCCTCCGGGCCAGCATCCCCCGGCCTGCGTCAGTGACAGCGTCGGCACAGGACGCTAAAGAAAAGGTTCGTTTGAAATCAGTGAAATCATTGACAATTGATAATTTTGATAATCGATAATAATTTGATAAATTGATAATTTTCTCCTGGCATTCATTTCGCTTATAATTATACCTCCCCTTCGGTTAAACATTTTAGTAACTCAGATGCCACGTAAGACACCATAGGAAGCCTGGCGTGGTGGCAGACGCCTGTAATCCCAGTACCTGGGAGGCTGAGGCAGGCATATCGCTGTGAGTTTGAGCCTTCCTGGGCTACATGGTGAGTTGAAACCCAGCGTGAACTACAAGACCCTGTCTTGAAAAATGAAAACAAAAGACACCATGGAAACGAACAGGAGCTCTTTGGGCCTGGCTCATTATTTGCAGGCAGAGTGGGCCTGTCAGCGCACCCAGTGCGGTGATTTCAGTGGTTGATGGAGCCCTCGCCTTGGGCTGAGGACAGCGGCGGACACCAGCAAGCGCAGGACAGCAGGCGTGCGAGGTGAACCTCCTGGGACAGGCCTCCCCGCTGCTCCTGCCTGGAATCTGCTTCCTTGTGTTCCCTCTGCTTTTTTTTTGTACTCCCTCTTCTGCCCACCCAGGCCTCCTGCTACCCTGGTGCCCTG
>NW_004955499.1:549814-550916 GCF_000276665.1 Chinchilla lanigera | reverse complement strand
CTGCCCTAAATTACTTTTTATTCGAGCAGTGAGATATGTGGGAGAGGGGGACACAATTCACGCGACATGAAGCTTGCCATTTGAAAATACACACCAGTGATATTTAATGCTTTCAGTTCACTGCAGACCCATCACCTTGGTATAATATCTCCACTTGTATCCTCTTTCCTTGCTCTCTTTCAGTGCTGCAATTACAGGCACGCAGAACAAATCTGGCGCATGTTAAATTTTATTTGAAAAGAGTCCTGCCTTAGCTCAGGCTCCTGCCTCAGCCCCCCAAGTGGCCAAGACAATAGTATAGCCCTGTGTGGTATCACACAGCCTTCTTCATTGCTTCCTGTGCTGACATAGTGCTTTAAATGAACACAACACATTTTATTTATGCATTCAATAGCCAGTGCAGATGTGTTTGGGCTTTTTCCACCTCCTGGTTATTATGATATTTATAACACTGCTGTGAGTATCTGTATACAGGTTTTTTGCATAGAAAATATGTCTTCAAGTTGTTTGGATACAAACCTGGACTAGAATCACTAGGCCACGTGGTGACTTTCTGTTTGTCATTTTGAAGGTCTGCCAGACTGCTCTCCATGTGGCTACATAAGTTAATGTTCCCGATCACACAGTACGAGGGCTGCAACTGTTTCCACTGGCACTGACTCATCTGCATGTTTAAGATTATTCACAGACAAATGACTGCGTGTTCACTATCTTTTCATGCACTTCTTGGCCATACATCTTACTTATTTTGTTCTTCGGAAGCGTGTATGGGGGTGCACACCTCTAATCCCAGCACACGTGAGGCTGAGACTCGGGGAGCACAAGTTCAAGGACAGCTTGGGCTACAGAGCAATTTGAAGGTTGGACTACTACATAGGGAGAAACTGACTTAACAAAATGAATCAAAAGAGGGGGCTGGGGATTTAGCTCAGCGGCAAAAAGCGCCTGCCTGGCAAGCGCAAGGTCGTGAGTTCGGTTCCCGGTACCGGAGAAAAACCAAAAAACAAAAACAAACAGAAGACACTAGAGGAGCACCTTACCCTCCACCACGTGTGAGCACACAGGACATCCGTTTCCAGGCACTTGGAAGTGATCCACCAAC
>NW_004955499.1:538685-549714 GCF_000276665.1 Chinchilla lanigera | reverse complement strand
TTATTTTTCTAGATGGCATTATAAATGGAATTATTTTCTTAATTTCATTTTCAAATTACCCATTGACAGTCTAAAGAAATTGCAGTTGGGGGCTGGGGATTTAGCTCAGCGGCAAAAAGCGCCTGCCTGGCAAGCGCAAGGTCGTGAGTTCGGTTCCCGGTACCGGAGAAAAACCAAAAAAAAAACCAAAAAAAAAAAAAGAAAAGAAAATTTAAAGACACATTTTGAAAATTTCTTTTTTTTTTTTGTCTTTTTGAGACAGGGTCTCGCTATGCAGTTCAGGCTGACCTTCAGCTCACTTTGTAGCCCAGGCTGGCCTCGAACTTGCAAGGATCCTCCTGCCTCAGCCTCCCGAGTGCTGGGTTTATAGGCGTGCGCCACTATGCCCATCCATTTTGAAATTTTTTGCCCACTTTAAAAGATTATTTGTCCTTTTCTTGCTTCCATGCCCTGATTTACTGGTCACCCGTGTGAGAATTTTGCCCTGGAGAGCTCCTCCCACCTGCGCTGTGAAGCAGGGATCAAAGCAGCCCTGCTGTCTCTCCTGGGGGATCTGAGAATCAGCTTACCAGCTGGTAAGTGAAGCAGTCTGGCTAACTTGTCGGCATTAGGCAAACCTCGCACCCGGGACTGCTTGTGAGAGCAGAAGGAAGGGCCGGAGCGGCCGAGTGAGCAGGGAGGGCCAGGCTGTGTGCAGTGACGGGTCTGTGCCTCTCATGTGGTCCCGACGCTCACAAGACACGGACGGCTTTGTTCTCCTCACGTATGTTGTCAAACTTCCGCTAGAAAGCTGGTCCTGCCCCTGCTCCCTGCTGCAACAGTGAGGACACGCCTTTGCCCCGCCATTCCAGCACTGCGTTTTAAGGAAATTATTGCCAGTGTGACAGGTGAAAAGTGATTGTCTGAATATTCAAGGAAAAGTAGGTGGCTAACGTCTTTTATTCTTTTAATGTTCAGGACGTGTCCCGTTAGCCCACGCGCCCTGCGCTTTTGCAGACATCATTCTGCCTGTGTCCTGTTACCTGGCTTTCTTTTTGCTCCTCAATCTATCTATGCTCTGGCCTGTTCATGCAAGAGTCTCCACAGTCACTGGTGTTTTTTTTTGTTGTTGTTTCAACGACAATCTTCGTAGATGGTTCCATTTTCCATGACATAATTTGGTAATTTCCATATCACATTTGGATTCAACGAGTACTATTAAAAAGTACTCCATCCTTCCATGGTTCCAATTTTCCTTCCACGAACATGCTCACAGAACCACTTTTCACAATTTTATGTCCACAGAGATGAAGAGCGTCCCACAGAGGTTGCCTGCGGTGTTGGGGCGGCTCGAGCATGCAAAGGGGCTCCCTGCCCCTTACAGCAAGCGTGGACGGGACGGGCTGCTGCACTAGGATGTGAGCCCGCAGGGACCCAAGTGGGCCCCCTGTCCGTGGCACCCAGTGGCCCTCTGCAGGGGGAAGGAGGGAGGAAGCACGCAGCCACCCTGAGCATGGCCGGGCTCACCCAGCGCAAGAGTGAGGTGACAGCAGAGCAGGGAGACGTCACTGTGTCAAGCGTCACCGCAGCCCAGCCATTTTCCTACACGTGCTGTGCTGGGGAATGGCTGGGTCTCCCCCGGCATGGCGCACATGGAGTAGCCATGAGACAGAAAATCACTTGTCCCAGAAGCTGGACACTTGGTCTCGGCCCTCAGCACCCCACGGGTCCTCCAGAGAGGGAGGAGCAGGCTTCTGTGGGGGAGCAGGTTGGCTGCCATAACTAGCCGGTCATGTCTGCATGCGGCCTGCTGATTCTAACCCACTGCGTGACGGGTAGAGAAAAGTCATCTGACAGCCACGGTCAGGGAGGGTGTCCGGACAGAGCCGGGGTGCGGGACAGCCACGCGTGTTTTCACAGACCTTCACAGAGCACAGAAACCTTCCGTTTGCTCCCACAAAGGAAACCGCGTTCTGGTTGAACGTCCCAGTAAGGGAGGGACAGCGAATGCTGATGACAGCGGGAGTCAGGAAGGCAGCCGGGGCAGGGCGGACGTGGGGCCCAGAACCCCCACCCGTGGGAACGAGGAGGGTGTTGCAAGCACCGATTCCCAGGTTTTCAAATGAATATAAAATGTACTGTTGTCTTCTGGTCTTCAGCAGTGGCCATTGCTGAGGGTCCCGAGAGCATTGACAGCCCCGCCCCCTACTGCAGAGCACAGGCCCGGTGCCAGATCTACTCTGGGAAGCCGGAGACCCGCGGTCTGGGCTTTGGCAGAGTGGACCCAGCAGTGAAACGTGGGACATTCGGGGGAAGCTGTTGGGGCACACGTGACCCACCAGCCCCTCTCCCTGCTCTTTCCCCCATTCTTTCTTTATTCATTTGCCCCCTGAATTGCTGCTTACCGGATCATAATTCAGACTTTTCCCCGTTGAAACCTTATTCCAGAATGCGATGAGGTTGGACAAGCTGGGGCCTCCACTTCTCTCTGAGGCTCTGCCCTAACCATCTGGTGATTTCCCCACAGGGCCCATGGCGGGGACAGGAGAGACGCCGAAGGCTGAGTCCACAGTGGGAAGTGACAGTGCAGCCACTGGGCCCTGGGGATGTGGCTCTCATCGGGGCACTGTGAGACGGGCACCTCTGCGGGTCTGCCCAGTTCAGTGAGTGTGGCATGGACTTGTGTGTCTGTGTGAGCTTGAGTGCTGTGTGCTGCTTGTATGTCTGTGTGAGCTTGAGTGCTGTGTACGGCTTGTGTCATTATAGCTTGGGTGTTGATGTTCCCCCAGAGCCTCATGTGGTCATGGTGGGCCGTTTGCAGAGGTGGCTGGAGCTAGAGTGTGTGATGCTGGGATGGATTCATGGTGCAGTGCTAGGCTCAAGGGCTCCAGGATTAAGGTGTGCATGCTACCCACCCTATGTAACCTCCATAGCATCTAAGGGATAGAAACAGCTTGGTTGGCCCTTGCTTGTTGCTTTGCTTCCTCCTGTGCTCCATGAACTGTTTCTGCTCTGCCACTCCACCCTGCCTCGGAGCCAGCTGATTATGGACTGAAACTGCTACAAGTGGTGAGCTAAATAAACTTTCACCCCTTAATGTTGCGTGTTGGGTACTTTGATAAGACTCTGTGTGATCTCTGTGTGTGTGGTGTGTGGTGTTTGTGTGTGTGTGAATGTGTTGTGTGTGGATGTGTGTAAATGAGTGTGTACATAGGCACTGTGGGTGTGTGAATTGTGTGAAAACATGTTTGCCGTGCGTGTGACTGTGCTACTCATGTGTGTGTGGGTGTGCAGGTGTACCCTGTGGGTCTGTATCAGGTATGGAGGGGTGTGGCTGGGTGCAGATGTCGCCTGTGAATATGGGTGTCATATGTGCACACATGTGCTTCGAGTACTTGTGAGTGTGTACAGACGTGCCCTGTGGGGATGTATGGGCTGTATTTGAGTGCGCTTGGTGTTTGTGTGTATGTGTGTGACCTGTAGGTGTGCACAAGTGGTGTTTGTGTGTATGCTGGGAGTTTGTGTACACATGATGAGTGGATGTGTGAGTTGCATGTGTATGGGTGTGCTTGCCCTGTCCAGGTGTGCCCTGTGCAGTTGAATGAGCTGTGTGTGTGGATATGTGCTCAGTATGTGTGAGTGTATGCATGTGCCCGGTGGGGGTGTGTGAGTGGCATGTGTCCGTGTGCTTGGTGTGTGTGAGCATGCACATATATGTGGTGTCCTTGCAGGACCAGGTGTGGCTCAGGGCTCACGCTGAGCTGCCTTCTCCAGCGGTGCAGGCCGAGGCTGAGGCGGAGACACCTTTGTCCTTCAGGGCTGGTGACTGTGGAGCAAGGGATTCTGGAGTTCAGAGCAGGGAGCGACTAAACCCTGCTCCTCAGGGGACTGTTCTCCTGCTCCCACTGCAGAAACACACAACCCAGTCGCCTCTTGTTCTACACATGCTCCAACAGCTCAGGCCGTGGAATGTGCTATGTTAGACACAGAAACAAATCAGAGATTGGATGCACTACAGGCGCGTAGCCCGCTTGTCCCCTCCCTTTAGACCTGTGTGCCAGGCCCAGCGCTCCTGCTCCCTCCCGCCCTGGACGCTCAGAGACCCGCTGCTGAGGCAGTGCCTTGCGAACACGGACCTGCGAAGCCTCAGGTTCAGGAAGCAGTTTAGTCAGTCGTATAACTAAAACAGCTGCGATGTGCTTGCTCTTCTGTGGCAAGTGCGTGTGAGTTATTTTTTCCAGCCAAGTCACCCAGACTCAATGTGGCCCCTAATTTTCCAAAGGTTTCCAAATTTCAGTTTTAGTAATAAAAATGGACTACGGTTCTCAGCTCCATTAATGCAGCTTTGCCCGTCTTTTTTATATACATTTTTCATCCCATGCACAGTCTTCCTGGGCAGGTATTTTCATTCCTTTCCTGCAGGTACCGACATTGAAGCTCACATGTGTTTTTAGATTTGTGCTAGGACAGGGCCGTGAGAGTGGGGCGTCAGGATCTCAGGGAAGAACTGCCTGGCTGTGCAGCACAGACACACACTCACACACACACACACCCCTTCCTACTACACAGCTCACATTGCTTTTAGGGCACAGTTTCATTTCTTCAGGAAAATAAAGAGGTTTTTACCTGCCATGACTGGATTCTCTCGAAGCCGGAGGAGATAGAGCCCCAGCTTCACGCCTGCACCTTCCCCCAGGTCACCGTGATGTGGCTGCCCCACTGCGTGCAGGGTTCCTGCACACAGAATCTTACGTTTCTGTCAAGCAGTCTTTGGCATGTGGCCCCACAGTGCCAGGCAGTGTTCCGGAGACGTGTGCGTGTGTCGTTCCATGGGAGGAGGTGCTGCAGCCTTCCTTATATAAAGACTAAGACTGAGGCCCAGCACAAAGCAAATTTTGTCTGATGGCAGATGAAACGTGAAGCACTGTGCTTTGCCTTGGATTAAGTAGTTCACTGGGAGCAGCTTACAGGGCGCTTGGGATTTGTGTTGACCAGGAGAAATCAACCGTGACACTTTATCCCGGTGGCCCGGGGCTTCCAGTGCGCATGTATCAGACTACCGCCTTTTTAAATCATCAGAGCTGCGCCTTGTCAGAGGCTTTCCCTGCATCCATTCAGGTGATTGTGTGATGTTCCATTAGCCTCAGTTCCTTCAAGTGCTGATTTTAACTTTACGCGTTTCTTCTGTGCGCTAGCTTTGTGCTTGGGGTGTCCTCTTCCAGGATCTTGATGTGCACGCCCAGGTTATTCATGTGGACTCATTCTGTTTTCCGATGTGGACATTCACAATCATAAAGTGTCAGCCCACCTGACGTATCCATTGCGTTACTCTTCACGGTTATTCATTTTAATGACTCTAAGATGCATAAAATCATTAATTATACACAGCACGTTCAAGTTTTAGTCTGTGACATGGGGAGAACACATCCATGTGCCCATCGCCATGGCAGAACATGCGTGCCACGTGCCCATCGCCATGGGGGAAATGACCACTGTGAGCTTTGTGGCTTTGTTGAAGACCAGTGTTCTGTGTGCTTAAATTTTC
Organism: Chinchilla lanigera; assembly: GCF_000276665.1. Taxonomy (NCBI): domain Eukaryota; kingdom Metazoa; phylum Chordata; class Mammalia; order Rodentia; family Chinchillidae; genus Chinchilla; species Chinchilla lanigera. Next base: position 544,190 of record NW_004955499.1, on the reverse strand, counting down.
TATGTGAGATTAAAGAAAATCTTGGGAGAACAGAACCCATGATGAAATGCAGCAGTAACAACTGTGTAATCATAAAAGTAGTGAATAAATCATAACACAAAACTGAAGAAATAAATAAGCACAGACTATTATTATTGCATAGTAAAACAGTTTTGTCTTTTTTGACAGGTTCTTACTATCTGTACAGCCTGGCCTTGGACTCACTATGTAGGCCATGTTGGTCTAGAAATCACACAGATCCCCCTGCCTCAGCCTTCCATGTGCTAGGATTACAGGCCTGTGCAATGAAGCCTGACAGATTCAAAAAAACAGGGTTTCCCCAAGTATGTTAATGCAGTGAGCTACATCTACAGCATTTCATGCTTTACTTTTACACACATTACCCTGAGTTTCAGAGATTGGTTTTAATCACGCAACTCACCTGTGCTTGAGTGGTGACACTACAAACAGAAATTGCCAGGACAAGCAAGACTTTTGATGCCAATCTGGTAGGAAGAAAATATGCTCAGAATAAATGACCGCCATATCCGCTTTTCCTTTGGCTGCCATAGCAGTATGCGCTGTGCAATGTTCTGACGATGATAAGAAGTAGAAAGGAGCTGCAGAACATCTGACAGGTGTCTAGGCATGTAAATGTTAGCGCTATATTGTAAAATGTGGTATAGCTCATGAAGCACATGCAACATTTAACATTTCATTATAAAACAGACATGAAATCTTCCCTGGTGTGCTGCTGAATGCCTGTAATACCCGCACTTGGGAGGTGAGGACTGCCATGAGTTTAAGGGCAGCCTGGGCTACATGGTGTCACTCTGCCTCAAAAAAGCAAAATAAACAAATAAGAGAAAATTGGTAATTGCCCACCTGACGGCGAATTTAATTGTCTAAGCATCAGTAACTTAGGTTAGGATGAGGTGCACTGTTCGGAGCGTTAGGACTGCTGACTGCATGTGTCACTGACGCTCTGACCATGCATTACTGGAACGCAACCCCGTGGGGAATTGAGCAGCTCCTGAGCTGGAGGACAGAACAAGGCACGGTATTTCACAAAGCACTGCAGTACTGGCCAATAAGAAGGCAAAATAAGGCAAGGAGGCCAGCTGGTCTCACAGACAGCGGCTCAAGTCTGACGCAGTGGACGTGACATCACTTCCTGCAATCATCAGACAGTGGTAGTTACTGATGACAAAAACCACTGCACACGTCTCTTTACGTTGATAAAAGAGAACAGAAATGAATCACAAAATTACACAATTTCTATTTTAATAACTGATTTGAGTATGCTATATTTAAGAACATTATTTTTGAAAGCACGAGTCATATTTGCAGTATAAAAAGATCGTTTCTTTAAGAAGAATATAAACCTTTCACAACAAACATCAATATGGTTAAAAATTCCTGAGAATATTCTGACAAATCCTATCAATATTTATACCTGTTGGAGAGGTTAGTTATTTCACTGCATTGTATCCTGAGAAAATATATGGTTCTGCTGGTCTCTGGCAGTGGGGGACTCACAAAAATCCAGATTCTTTTTGGATAGTGGATGGAATGATAAACTTACAAATAAAGCATTGATATAGGAGCATGAAAAGTAAAATTTAATGATAAAAACATCTGATATTGTATACATATATTAATGGCTCTGATGCAGAGAAAAAACAGGGAAAATTATATCCTGCATATAATCTGTAATTATGTTGATATGTATATTTTTTCATAGACTATTAAAAGCATGCTATTTGCTAATTTACATGTTGTCTGAATATAAACATTTAAACACATATACAGAAATTACTAGTAATAAAGTTATAAAAGATGACATCAACTTTAAAAATTTTTGCTAGAATAATGGACTGTGTGCAGGAAAGTTTTACATACAAGCTAGTAGAAAAGATGACAACAGCTAAGGAAAATTCAGCTTTAGGGTTATGTTATCCCACAAGTACTGAGTGCAAAAAACAAGGGAAACAAAAAGAATTTAGAAAATACTGAGCCTACTGTCACATAAGACATACAAGTCACTTCACTTTGGATCTAAAGTAGTGAAAGATAAAGATAATTATGATGTACTTTAAGAAACAATATTAAACATCTGTGCTACTGCTTACAAGAAGCTACAGAAATATGTGAGCTGTTTAGATTTTGTGTGTGTGGTTTTTTTTTTTTTTTTTGAGAAAGGCTTAGCTATATCCCAGGCTTGGCTGGATTTCACAATGATCCTCCTGTCTCAGCCTCCCAAGTGCTGGAATTACAGGTGTGCACCACTACTTCTGGTACACACACACACACACACACACACACACATATATATATATTTTTTTTGTTTTGTTTTGTTTTTTTCCGGTACTGGGAATCGAACTCATGACATCATGCTTGCCAGGCAGGTGCTGTGCTGCTGAGCTAAATCCCCAGCCCTGGCTACATATATTCTTAAAAGAGAATTTAAAATAATTTAAGCCAGAGCTCTCTTTCAAGATTAAGCTTATAGTATTTCCACTTTAGCATACCTCTTCTGCATGTGTATTTTCTGGGAAAATAATTGTTATCGCATTTTTATACAACTCATTTTTTAGGTTTAAGCTGTATAAGAAGTGATGAACGCATTCAGAAAATATGAGTTATATCTGAGACCTTTGTACATTCACAGGGTTTTGATACAATATCCATTCTTGCATCAGGACAACTGATAACCTTTGTACAACACTTACATTAATGGATTCTCACAATTATGGTTTTTTGTCTCATGAATTAGAAAGTTAGGAAGATCACAACAGAGATGAATAAAATTGTGACTAATGGGGCAACCCACTTTCTGGGGTCCCCTTCTGCGCCTCTCAGAAGCTCTTCTTCCTTTCAATAAATTCTTCCTACTCTTAACATCCATTGTGCCTGGAATGCATTTCTCAATTTTAGAGAACACGAGCTAGGCGTTTTGGACATCCAGCAGCTTGGAGATTATTTCCCCTACATCACTGGGAGGCCTTCCACTGAGAGAACTGGACAGAAGTAAGAGTTTGCTTTGGTTTCATAGATTCTGGATTGTGACTCAGGTAATCAAAATTTATGTGCTTCAAATTTTAACGTTATGCCTCTGCCCACTGCTTATGATTGTTCACGCTTTGTCTCATATAATTTTGTTAAAATAATAAATTTAAATTAAGAACATGGGAAGCGTATGATGGTTCTTTGATGGGACAGTTTATTCCTGTTTTGTACTCGTTACCTTCGGGCTAGTTGCGGAACTTCCTGGTGCTCCTGCTATGGCAAACAGTAACACCAAAATGACACCCTTTTGGAGACAGATTTCTTTAACATCGGATGGCCACTGACAGGGAATCAACTGTCCCTCAAAGTATCAGGTCCTGAAGACTCGGGGAGGGAGGTTTCTATGGGGTGGGAAGCAAGAAGCAGAGTACTTGGCTGTCTTTGAGTGCTTTTTACAGTATGCGCCACAGTGAGCATCTGTGCACCATTGTGACGTGCCCTTCTAGGAGGCGGGGACTGTTACCTGCTCAACTGGTCGGGGGCATTTTCTGGTACGTTTTCCCCCTCTTTTAGTTTCCCTGGAAAATCTGCCAGGCGTGTCACATGTGATCTTCTGAGATAAGGCCCAATTAGAAGCAGTGACATTAGGTCATCAAGGTTGGAAAGTTTTCCCTTATTATGGGGTCTCTCCCTAAGCTGCTTTTGGAAGAGACATGTTTTAACACTGCTCTGGCAGGGGAGTCAGTTTGCCTCTGGAGCATGTCCAACGCACCTTGGAGCCTCGTAAAATCTTGGACAATAAGGGGATGGGCCTTCAAGCAAGAGAGTGCAGAGCAAACAAGTACTTATGCAAGCTGAAATGAATGCAAGTACTGGGGTATGAAAACTGCAAAGGCACAAAAAGCAAGGGAAACTGAGTCTGGGAACATTTCTAATAAGCTGCAGCAGGAGGAGAGTGAGTGTGAGGCTAGTCTGGACTATATAATGGGACCCTCTCTTTAAGAACACACAGAGAAAACCAACATTAGAACAGTGGCAAACCTCACCTTTGACCTTGTACTTCGAATGATAAAACAAAGCCAGTGTCTTCAAAAATGCAGCTGTGGAGTTGAGGGGTTAGGGCTGGCTCAGTGGTACAGCACGAACCTAGCACAGGCCAGGCCTTGCTCTGATCTCTGGTGCCACGGTAGCAAAAACAAAAAATGACTCATTGTTTCAAAGATTGCAGCCTCAGTTTGATTTCTTCCAATGAAGAAACAACATAGAAAATATAGAAAAGTGTAACTACTTTATAAGAGCCAGGAACCAGGGAGTAGGGATGAAGCATCAAAGGTCCAGGGGACAGATTTGTCCATCCGGTGACATTAATATGACTCACCCAGACACCAACAAGTGTGCTTTACATGTATCCTGTACATCACTCAGGCCAGTCCACTGATAGCAAGAGTATCACACGATTCCAGGTGCTATTTTACTTCCAGGAATACTAGTGGTATAAAGTAGACAGTTTCAACATGTGAGGAGGAAACTGCCCGGCATGCAGAGCTACAGGCTGAGGTCCCTATACATCTCTGCCTCATGGCCATGAGGTGACCCAATGGACCGAGAGTGGGGTCCGTTTCAGCAATCATTCTTGCCCTCATGCCTGCCAGTGTGTTTATCTTCAACATTAGATGATGTTTGTGATTCTGGTGGGGTATGACGTTTGTCTAACGGATGTGATTCGTTTCTTTCCTTTCATCTTTACTCTTTTGCAGGACATCGCTATCCTTTAACTGTCATTTCTCCATCTACATAATAAGTATATTCTGGTTTTTGTTTTTTGTTTTTGTTTTTTTTTACTGGGAATTGAACTCGGGACCTTGCACTTGCCAGGCAGGCACTGTGCCACTGGGCTATATCCCTGGCCTAATAAATGTATTCTTTTTCTGTGGGCATATATTTATTTTCTTCATTGAATGTGACTGAGACAGTGTGACAATCATGAAGTCTGTTGTGTGAAGCCTGCGGCCTCATTTCCAAACATTTACCTGAAAAGTAGCCCGCCCTCCCTCTGTTCCAATCCGTCCTGTCTTTTCCTGCACTCATAATTTTCTCTTACTTTGGGAGACTGATGCTTGCAGGACACTGCCCATGAAAGGCACACGCGTGACCTCATTTCAGAAAGCGCACGCTAAGTCCATTAAGAAAACCATAGCAGATCTAGCAAGCTAGGGGCAAACTGCTTAAATACAATTATTTAGGTGAAGTGAGGTTGACACTGGAGAAGAGAGACTTATTCAGAATTTCCAGAGGGATAAATCTATCTTGAGCTCTACCCAACCAGGCAGGAGTTTATTTCGCCCTTGCTCTTGCCCAGAGGACTGTGGAACAAGAGCCAATCAGCGCTCAAGAGAGGGCATGAGCGGCCCAATAAGTTGAGCAGAGGTGGGCGGGGACTTCCGGAGGTGGGCGGGGACTTCCGGTGTCATGGCTCCCCGCCCTGAGTTCTTTGGGGAGAGACTCTCGGCTCCCTAG
>NW_004955499.1:529049-538260 GCF_000276665.1 Chinchilla lanigera | reverse complement strand
GAGTTTCCAATACTTCCCCTCATTGCGATGAGGATGTCACACCCACCCGCGCTCCTCAGACCTCCGCCTTTTCCTACTCAGTGAATTCCTGAATTTCCAATACTTCCCCTCACTGCCGTCCTCATAATGCATGTTGATAAGGGCCGTGAGAATCCCAGCAAAGGCTCAGCAGTACAGGCGGTGTGACTGGGGAGCGGTGTGTCCCAGGATTGCAGGATCTCACACCCCCGCACCTCAGACCTCTGCCTTTTTCCACTCACAGTGAATTCTTGAGTTTCCATTTCTCCACATTGCCAACCTGATAATGGTGATAAGGGCGACGAGGATCCCAAGAAATGCCTAACAAACATTTTAGATGACGTGACTCGGGAGCGGTGCTTCCGAAGCATGCAGCGAACTCCTGCCTTGCACACGCAGCAAGCCCGATAATTATCACCTTATTTATGTCAGAGACTTATAGGCAGCAGTAAAGCATATAGCTCATGTTCTCACACCACTGTGCAGTGAGGTCGGGACCCCAAAGGAGGCTGTTACTGTTCGCTTCGGTGGCTCTGGGTCTTGGGTCTGCAGACCCGCCCTGGCTGGGCTTGTCTCTCTCTGACAAAACAGAGAAAGAGGGTCAGGGAAGACCAGCGCCAAGCAAAACGGTGTTGCAGTTATTAGTGCAAGAAGCAATACAAAGCCACCTTGCGAGAGGAGTGGGGACAGTCAGAGCTGAGTCACAAAAAAATCTGGGGTGCAGTCCCCTCCAGAGGTCGCGGTGTGATGGGTTATTGGACTTGTTGCCAGGGGCTGGGCTTGGTGGGCTGGAGGGGAACTTTCCAGCAACTGGTTTAGCAGCTCATTTTGGGAAAGCGAGCTTGTTGAAGGGAGCTTAAAGGAGCAGGCTGTAGCTACACAGACACGAGTGTACAACTGTAGGCTGTCAGCCCCACTCCTGGCTGTGACACAAAGGCCGTGTCTACTCTACTTTTTAGAGGGCCAGTCCCTCTTCTAACCCTATCTGTGGGTATTTGATTGTGGATCTGCTGTAAAACTTTGCAACCAAGGGCTTTCTAGATCACAGAATTTGCCTAAAAATGATGATCTCATTAGTGTAGCCAATTGGGTTAGACCACGAGGCCCCACTCCCACCACTGGTGCGATGACAGCGTGCTTCAGGGATAAAAGGCAGCCTGCTCAGCATGCTTGCTTGTCATTGTATAGCTGTGCTGTCTTCTGCAGAAGGAAAGTTCACCTTGCTGAGAACCTTTTGAAACTTTACTTTCTTTTGTCCTGTTTGTGACACCAGAGAATTCATACCCAACACCAAGGGAGGGGAAAGGATTCTTGCTAAGGACAACTTTCAGAAAGGGCTGCGTGTTAAACTCGAACTGAGACACACGTTGACCTGGGGCATCAGCATGGACAGGGACATGTGATACTGGCCGTGGAGGGAAGGGCACAGGCTGTCGTCCCTGGAGTCATTGCTGTCGTCCCTGCACTGTTTCCAGACATTGATGTAAAACTGAACTGTTGACTGAGGTGGACTCTATAAAACAAGCACTGAAGCAGAGCTGTGTCCCCAGTTTGACTGTCTCCAGGCACAAGAATGATTAGGAAGAAAAGGGATTTTTTAATAATGAAGAGCTAAGGGGAGGAAACAGGAATTGGGGGACCTGAGCTTGCAAGAGGAAGGAAAAATCAGCAATGACAACAGTGACCTCCTCCCCCTGAGATCAGATTGTTCTCTGTGTGACAGTAATTGAAGGATTGTGAGCTGCCTTGGCCTGAGAGTGGGTCAGACGTCAAAGGCCTAAAGAAGGCAGGGGAACCTAGTAACAGATGCTCAATATGTCTTGCAGTGTTATTGATCAGTTTATCTAGTCATGTGTGAGGCAAAATTGAAATTAGGAAACTGGCTTGTAGGTTTAATAATAGGGTGGGCATCATCACTGAAGTAGAATGGGAAGGAATTTCTATTTTGTTGGGGTTCCCCCCACCACCACCACCGGTACTGGGAATCAAACTCACGACCTTGTGCTTGCCAGGCAGGTGCTGTGCCGCTGAGCTAAATCCCCAGCCCCTTGGTTGATTTCTTGATGATAGCTATTATTCTGGGATGAGATGCAATCTCTGTGTTGTTTTAATTTGTATCTCTCAAATGACCAGTAATGCTGAACATTTTTCATATATTTATTTGCCATTTCTGTTTCTTCATTTGAAAAGTGTGTATTCATGTCAGATTCCCATTTTTGGATTGGGTCTTTGAATTTGGGGGCCTGATTTTTTTCAATTCTTTATATGCTTTAGATAGAAGTACTTTGAGGGATATTTGGCTATAATTCCTTTTGCAGTCCATAGGGTTTCTTTTCAATCTGTTGGTGATTTCTTTAGATGTGCAAAAACTTTTCAATAAGATGAGTTCCCAGTTGTTGATTCTTTGAAGTATTTCCCGTGCAGTTTGGGTTTTCTTCATGTACTCTATACCTATACCTATGTCTTCAAAATTTCTACCTACTTTCTCTTCCAGTAGATTTAGTGTTTCTGTTTTAATATTTAGATCTTGGATCCATTTTGACTTTAGTTTAGAGCATGGTGATAGACATGGGTCTAGTTTTAGTCTTCAGCATGTGGAAAGCAAGTTTTTCCAGCACTGCTTATTAAAGAGGCTGTTTTTCTTCCGGTGAACATGTTTGGCCCCTTTGTCAAAGATAAGGTGTCTGAGTGTGTTTGTAGTTGTGTGTACATCTTCTAATCTGTTCACCTGATCCTGAGATCTGGTTTTTGGCAGTACCACGCTGATTTTATCACAGTAGCGTTGTAGTATAATTTCAAGTCTGGTATCATCATGACTCTTACCTTGCCTTTATTGCCCTGGATTCTAGGTCTCTTCTATTTCCAGATGAATTTTAGGAATGTTTCCTGTAGGTCTGTGAGGTATGCTAGTCATATTTTGATCAGGATTGCATTAAATCTGTATAACAGTTTTGAGAGTATGGCCATTTTCATGATGGTTCTTCCTATCCATAAGCAAGGAATATCTTTCCATTTTCTGAAATACTCTTTTATCTCTTTTTTCAGAGTATTGATACTTTCAGTGTATAGCTCTTTAACTTCCTTTGTTAGACTTATTCCTTCCAATTCCATTATCTTAGATGCTTTTCTGAAGGGTGTAGTTTCCTTTATTTCTCTCTCAGTGAGTTTGTTGTTTGTGTACAGGAATGCTATTGATTTTTGAGTGTTGGCTTTGTATCCACCTATGCTACTGAATTTATTCATTCTAGCAGTTTTTAGTGGAGTTTTTGGAGTCTTCTACGTAGAGTATCATATCATCTGTAAATAATAATTTCACTTCTTTTTTGTTATCCTTATTCCTTTTATTTCTCTCTCTAGTTTAATTGCTCTCATTAGTGTTTCCAGAACTATACTGAAATGGAGTGGTGATAGTGGACATTTTTGTCTCGTTCCTGATTTTAGATTGAAAGCTTTCATTTTTTGTCCATTTAATATGATGTTGGCTGTTGGTTTGTCATAGATGGCTTTTATAAATTGAGGTAAAGACCATTGATTCTGATTTTCTCTAGGGTTTTTATCATGAATGAGTGTTGAACTTTATCACAAGCTGTTTTTGTATCTGTTGAGATGATCAGGTGATTTTTATCTTCATGTCTGTTGACATGGTGTATTACATTTATGGATTAGTGTATCTTGTTTTGTTTTGTTTTTTTGGGTTTTTCTCCGGTACCGGGAACCGAACTCACGGCCTTGCACTTGCCAGGCAGGTGCTTTTGCCGCTGAGCTAAGTCCCCAGCCCCGGATTAGTGTATCTTGAAACAGCATTGCATTCCTGGGATGAGTCCCACTTGGTCGTGGTGTACAGTCTTCTTGATGGTTTGTTGAATTCTGTTTGCTAGTATCTTATTGAGGATTTTTGCATCTGTGTTCATTATGGAGATAGATCTGTGGTTCTCTTTTTGGGTTGGGTCTTTTTCTGGTTTTGGTATCAGGCTAGTACTTGCCTGCAGGAATGAGTTAGGGAGAATTGCTTCCCTTTCAATGTCATTAAAAGTTTGAGGAGTTTTGGCATTAAATCTTCTCTAATTTCCTTATAAGATTCAGTTGTGAATCTATCAGGACCTGGGCTTTTTTTTGTCGGTTATGTGTTTCATTACCATAGGAGCTCTCACATTTGCAGGTGTATTTGATAGCTAACATTTTTTCTTTCATTTTTCCTTTCATTATTAGTGCCTGTAGAGCTCTCAAAATATTTGTGGTCAGTACATTTCATGTGCATTTTCATCATATGCGTACCCCCATTTCGCTCCCTTATGCCGCCTTTCGGGTCACTGAGCCATAGGGTAACATGGCTTCTCTAATTTCACACCTCTTAGATGTTCTCCAGTAGGAAGTGCAGTGGTTTTCATTAGCTTTCCAAGTTATCATTCATAAATTTTGCTTACTGTTCAGTTAAGCAAATACTGTCTCCTAATTTTCCTTCTTATTCTAATAACTTCTGCGAAAGCAGGTTTGTCTATGAAAGCAGATTAAAATTTCAAAATGCTGTCTAAGTAGAATCAGAGAAAGAAGGGGTCACTTCCTTCAGCATTAACTTGAGAAAAAAGATATTTTCTTCGACCCTTTAGAGTATTTTTTCAGATATTTACCTACTTTACTATTTTCACTTGGAGTCTAATTTGCAGACTCCTTCTATAACCCATGTTTGGTGACCTTGCACAAGTAAACCTGGGTATAACCGACAGGGGGAGCAGTGTTCCCATTCCACTGTTACTTGAGCGCTGAATTGTGGTATAGCATCTAACTTGCTGTGTGATGAGTACAAATGGATGGAGAATAAATGTTTGATGACCAGACATGAAGTACAGATCTGGAAAACTCAGCGTCATATGAGCTTTTTGTGAGTAGCATTGAGATGTTTCTTGCTGTGACTCCCACTCTTCTTCCTGGAAATGCCTGTCTGGTGATGTAGGAGGCCATGACCTTCGAGGATGTGGCTGTGAACTTCTCCAGGGAGGAGTGGGCTCGGCTGGATCCATCCCAGAAGGAGCTCTACAGAGAAGTGATGTGGGAAACTCTTAGGAACCTGGCTGCTGTCGGTAAGGACGACGCTGTTTTCTCACTTACACACCCGGAGAGTGCTGAGTGGTGCTCACTGGTGCTGTTTCCTTAATGGGAAGATGGAAATGTTATGATGCATCTTCCAGTCATGGCTACATTGGACCATGAATCAAAGTGGAATCTACTGACTTTCTATGTGTAGTAAGACATTATTCTGTTTCTGTACTTTAGGAAGGAACTCAGATGATCAGCACATTCAAGATGAGTGCAGAAATTGCAGGAAAAATCTAAGGTAATTTGTACTTAGAGAAGAAATTTCTTCACATGTCAGACTATTAAGCCCAAGCAAACTACACAAACAAGACCACGTTCAAACTTCATTAGTCTCACAAAATTTCTCGATGGACGTATACACATTGACTATCTCCAGTCTGACCATTGAGTGTTGGAAATGTCCCAGTATCTGAAATGTAGTTGGTACTCACATTATGCCAGAACTGACATCTTTGAGGTAATGTACAAGAACAAACTGCCAGGCAAGTTGGGACCCACCTGTCATCCCAGCACTCAGGAGGCTGAGGCAGGAAAACTGCCCCAAGTTCCAAGCCAGACTGGGCCACATAGTAAGTTCAAAGCCAGCCTCAACTATAGAGTGAGACCCTGTCTGCAATAAAAAAGAAATAAAAATTTTAAAATTACAAATTGTGTTCCATGCTCAAATTTATAGACATCTGAAATGAAACTGCATTCAGGCATTGAGAACAGGAGGATATAGAACAAATTTTACACTGAGTGCTAACATCTAATTATACATCCACATGTTTTTAAAAATCCAGTGTACTTTCATATCAAACAAATTGTATGTGATTATGTAGTTTAATGTACATATTCAGTGTTTAAAAATTGCTAATATTGTGGACATACTGAATCTGAAAGTGAATACCACTGTTTTGATTAATTTATTTTCAGGCACTCCTTCAAATCCCACTGTTGCTTCATGTTCTAAAATATGAGAAGGTGCATCCCCATGCTATTGGTGGCACTATCTCTGCTACAACACCTATGAAAATGAGTGCAGAGATTCCACAGAAAAGGAAATATAGATACTTTGTTTTATCCAGCTGTACTTTTACTGCATATATTCCCCACAGTGTCAAAGTAATCATATAAGACTGGTGCTTAAACCAGGCGTGGTGGCGCACACCTGTAATCCCAGCACTCAGGAGGCTGAGGCAGGAGGATCGTTGCGAGTTCAAGACCAGCCTGGGGTACAGAGTGAGCTCAAGGCCAGCCTGAGCTTCACAGCAAGACCCTGTCTCAAAAAGACCAAAAAACAACAACAACAAAAAACAAAACAGTGGTGCTTAAATACCCATTTGTAGTAGCACAACTTAGAAAAACTAAGCTCTGGGAAAACCCTAAATGCCCATTCAGAAATGAGTTGGTTAAGGAAATATGGGTTAGCCTGGGCATAAGGGGGCTTGCTTGGAATTCTGATAGTCTAGGAAGCTGAAGTGGAAAGATCATACATTCACGCTCAGCCTGGGCCATGTAATGATTGTTGACTCTGTATCAAAATAAAAATTAAAGGGGCTGGGGATTTAGCACAGCGGCACAGCACCTGCCTGGCAAGTGCAAGGTCGTGAGTTTGATTCCCAGTACCGGAAAAAAAACAAAAATTTAAAAATAAAAATTAAAAAGCATGTCAATGTATCTCAGTGGTAGAATGCTGAGTTCAGTTTCCAGCACTGAAAAAATGGGGTGTGTACACATAATGGTGCAGTATTTGTACACTAAAGAATGACGAGAGGGCATTTGCTGGAATATGGATGGGTCTAGAGCCTATAATGTGAGATCAAGTAAGTCAGAGAGAAAACTCAAAATCCCAAGTTATATTTCGCGTGAGAATCCCACAGCGTGAATGCAGGAGTAAACAGGATGGATGGTGGTAAGGAGAGAGGCGGACACTGGCGTGGGTGAGGAGGCCCAGGGGACGGGGGGATGGAGTCATAGAGGAGAAGGTATCACAGATCCTCAGTACATGGAACATGTTTCATCAAGATAGGTTCCAAGTCCTCAAAATGAAAGTAGATACTGTGTTTTTTGAGTGGGTCAATTATAAACACCCAGTGGATCCTACTGTTTGGGTAAAAGCTGGGTCCAAGCCATCATGCAGAGTGTACAATAAGAGGATGATGAAATCTCCTTGGGGGCATCAAAGCAGATCTCCTCAAGATGAACCCTTACTAGAAGACATTAAATGTGATTGGTTGTTTTGTAACTTTTCCTTTTACAGAGGTGAGGAGGCGGAGAAATCCCCTCAATGTAAATTACAGTACCAACATCGTGTCACGGTTTCTCAGACCTCAGGTACCAGTGTGCGCATGAAAGCTTTTGGCATAAAACCCGGTGACAGCCTTTCCTGTAGGAGGCTCCGGGTTGGTCCTTCAGCAGCAGATGGACTCATCATAGCTAACACTGCACTCAAACCACATGAGCAGCAGGGGTTTCAAGAGAAGCTGTCTATGCGTGAGAAACATGGCAAAGCCTGCACAGAGCTGCAGTCCTTTGAGAAATATGCAAAGACAAGTCCTGTGGAGAAAGCTCGTGAATATATGCCATGTGTGAAATCCTACTCTGATTGCACTGAAGTAACTACCCTCGAGAAGAAGCCAGATGTCATGTCATTCATGACACCCCACAGTGTTCAAATTGGGAAAAGATGTCACAGTGTGATGAATATGGATATATGTGTGCCATGGGATAAAAGTTTTAATTCTCTCCAAATTCAGACACATCAAAAAGCTCACTCTGGAGAAAAAACCCATATCCATAAAAACTATGGAAAATCCTTCACTACAAATTCATTAGGGAATCACGAAAGAACTCACAGGGGGGAGAAACCTTATATATGTAAGCAGTGTGGGAAAGCCTTCAGCAATCACAGTAATCGTCAAGTCCATGAAAGGACTCACACTGGGGAGAAACCCTATGTATGTAAGCAGTGTGGGAAGGCTTTCAGCACAAGTGTTGTTTGTCAAAATCATGAGCGGACTCACACTGGGGAGAAACCCTATGCATGTAACCAATGTGGGAAAGCCTTCAACAGAAAAGATAACTGGCGAATACATGAACGGACTCACACTGGGGAGAAACCTTACGCATCTAAGCAATGTGGCAAAGTTTTCAGCACAAGTGGCCCTTGTCAAAATCGTAAGTGTACTCCTACTAGGGAGAAACCCTATGTATGTACACAACGTGGGAAAGCTTTCAGCAGATGAGAAAGTTGGCAAAATCATGAAAGCACTCACACTGGGGAGAAATCCTGTGTAAGTAAGCAGTGTGGGAAAGCCTTTGTCACACACAGAGATTATGTGAGAAACTTTGAGCAGAAAAAGATACTTGTCAAGAATATGAAAGAAGCCAGAGTAAGAGAAATCCTGTGTGTTAGCAATGTGGGAAAGCTTTCGGATAACACAGACGTTATCAACCACATATATGGTCTTACACTGGGAGAATCAATATGTATGTAAGCAAGGTGGGAAAGCCTTTAGCACACTCAGACATTCTCTAGCATATAGAAGGACTCACACTCCAGGAGAAACACTGTGTATGTGAACAGTGTGGAAAAACTTTCACCACACAATGTGTTTGTCAAAGATAAGAAAGAAGTCACACTGTGGAGTACACTTTTATATGCAACCAACGTGAGCCAACTTTCAGATCACACAGTCATTGTGAAAGACACTAAGGAACACACACTGTTGAAATGCTGTGTATGGAAGCCAGGTGTGAGTGCATTCAGGACACAGAGGCATTTGCAAATACATAAGTTACACCTGGGAGGCAGTCTGTAGGTACAGTAAGGAAAAGCCTCTTCCGTGAGCATCATGCACATTATCAAGAGAGGATACAACAGCTGAATGTATGAAGTGACTCAGACCTGAGAAAGACTGAGGAGATCCTTTGCTTTTGACCAATATGAAATCTCCTTCAGGCCACACACACATTATTACATACATGAAAGAAGTCATACTGAAAACTCAGAACTTCTGTGAGCAATGTGAGAATTTTTATTTTTTTAATATTATTTTTATTTATTTCCCAGTACTGGGAATTGAACTCAGAACCTTGAGCTTGCCAGGCAGGTGCT